>NC_056740.1:29496142-29503642 GCF_019279795.1 Protopterus annectens | reverse complement strand
AGAGCATTCATGAGGGGTTAGTACAGGAACATAAGCACTTATTTTTTAGATAAGTTTTAAGTGGTTAGCGGACGAGATTGACAGAATGGAGTTGGGTTAGGAAGGGAATTCCATATACGAGATATACAGCTGGAAAATAAAGATTCGCCTACAGTGTTGTTGGCCTTGGAGATGGTGAGCAAGTTCTTATTGCTAGAGCAAAGTGGTCTGCTGAACTGTAAGGAAGGATGAGATTTTGTAGTGCAGGAATTCTGGTTGGTTGTGTTATGATTTTGTGAGTTAGACAGAGCTGGTTGTAAAGAATAATGTTGGGAGGTTCAAGTCAGTCTAGTATCCTTAACAGCTGTACAATGATGTGTTCCATATGCACAGTCAGATGCAAACTTAGCAAATTTAATTAGTTAAAATTGGAGAGGCATATAGTTGAGTGGAGAGCAGATGGGTTTGCGCTAATGTAAGTTTGGCCATTTTGGTCAGGAACCTTTAATGCCTATATAGGCTTCCAAGTTTCTTATGGACTTTTATTGTTAGGGAGACATGCAAGTCAAATTTTAGGTTGTCTATTTCTACTCCATGAATCTTTGTATGGGTTGTTGGGGAAATTACAGTATTATCTTTGGCTATTATGTTAAATGGTGGGCATGAGATATACGTCTTCTTAGGTTGGAAGAGTAATTTAGTTTTGTTTGGGTTCAGGACTAGATGGGCATTGGCTAACAAGAAGTTATGTACTCACCATAACGTTCAATGTATGTAGTCCATCTCGCCTCACATTCTTACCCTTGGGTTCGGAGCTGAACCTCGGCTCCGACTCAGCCATACTCTAGCTCAAAGTCTTCAACTGACTCGTAGCTAAGAGGTATCACATACTGCAATGCACCCATCCCAGATCTTTTTTGCTGCAAGCTCACATGCACACACACAAACACGTTGAAAGGAAGAACCAACCCAACAAAAAAAATAATAATAATAAATAAATGAATTCCTCACTACTAAGGCAACAGAAAGTAGAATCCAAGCATCAAAAAATCAAACTGTTGCACCACGGCCAGTAATGTGCAGACACAAAACCAGATAAAATCTTATAGGTTTGTTTGAATAAAACAGGCAAAATCACTTGATAAAAACTTTGTCATTGACGAAAGGAGCACAAAAATAATGCTTCAGTCGATAAAGTCTTTTTCAGTCCTTGTCGTTGACAATATAAACAGCTCTTTTTCAATTATAAATACTCACAAATCACTCCATATATAGAGAAGATAGAAAATCCCAGAAAGAAATGAGGTTACATCCTCTAGATATCAATAAGAACCTGTTATCCAGAGGTATATTTACAGGCAAAATTAATTCACCAAATAAATCTTCACCTTTGTGGAATACCAAGAGGTAATGAAATTCTGCTGTTAAAGTTTGTTGACAAATGTGGACATAAAATTCCAAAACAAAGGACCCCAAATACACGATAAGCGCTTTCGGTTTTCACCTTCTTCAGATCGTAGGGGGTTGAGAAAGATGCTAAGCTTTTAAAGTAACTTGTAACCAATGATCATGCGCCAAATCTGGCGCCTTAAACAACGATATACTTTCTATGCAAATAAGGTGCTCAATCACTGTATTCTCAACCAATGGTTTGCTAGCAACTGTCATCCATGAACTTGACTGGAGTTCTAAATTTATAGGATCAGATGAGTTATAACCAATTGAACATCAGGTGATTCTTCAAGAAAAGAGGTGTATATCTTACATTCAAATGAGATGTCCGGCCGTCTTCCTAGACCAATTGGTTGTTAAAAAGCATATAGCGTGCAAAACTATGAAGGATATAGTATCAGTTCTATCAAAAAAAGAACAAGCTTTCAAAATGTTAGCTTATTAAGATATGTTTACTCATACTCTTCAGCACTTAATTTCCAAGGTTATAAATTACTGGTGCCAATTCTACTAAAACAAAAGCTATCAAAACTCAGCGTGCCTTTTGCTCCTTCGAGTGACATTATGAGTGAGCAAGGCTGCGGGTAATATTTCAAGATCTCAATATTCATATATTTCAGCCAACAATGCTGCCTTTTTGTTTAATTACTGATAGATGTCATACACAATAATAACAAAAATTAAAGGTGGTAACATCGGTTAAGTTGCAGCGAATCGAAAAGCAAACAATTCTTTAAAAGAAGGTGCATGCTTTGTATTCATATTAGTTGTTCTTTCATTTGCCTATCAGTTGTAGTATGGCGACACATCATTCAAGACTGAGATAGATGCAACATCCTTACTAATATAATAAAAATAAGTTTAATAGATGTTAACTTATGGAAAATTTATTCATGTTCTTTGGCACATATCATTCAAAATATAGATATGTGTGTCACTTGTTCCATAATCAGGATAAAACTTTCAAAGCTAACGCACCTTCTATCTCTTAGAATTGCAATATAAAAAATATAGCAGGGCTGCTAATAGTAGTTCGGGATATCGAAAATTAACAATACTGTCATATCTTTCGATTTATTCATGTTCTTCGGCACATATCATCCAAAATATAGATATGTGTCTCACTTGTTCCATAACCAGAATAAAACTTACAAAGCTAATGCACCTTCTATCTCTTTGAATTGCAATACAAAAAAATATGGCAAGGCTGCTGATGGTAGTTCGGGACGTCGAAACTTGACAATACTATCATATCTTTCAATCACAGGTATACACTACCCCGTTATCACACTTTTACTAATGTTCCATCTCTTCTAATGAAAAGATTTTTACTCGTGATGGATATCAGAAGGAATTTCTATAATAATAATTTCATGGATAAATCTTTGGTCTTCTAGTTTTTAATATAGGTTTTATAGGTACATAGTCATTTAATCCAGGAGATCTATCAGCTTGCAAGTTAACAATCCATGTTACCTCACTGAGTTCTGTTATGTTGGTAATATTGCCTCTTTTAATATTAGGTATCACATGTTCAATGGCTTTAAAACTAAAGCCATTATTAGGAAATTCTTTAATATGTGCTGCAAGTGCATTATGAGTATCGAGTTTGCGAATATCATTTAAATGCCGTAATATCCTTCTTTTAAATAATTGGTTCATCTTACCCACATAGAAACTGGTGCAGTTGTTACAGGTAGCTAAGTACACTATATTTTTAGTGTTACATGTCAATTTGCAGTTGAAGTAAAATTCCTTAGAGGAACTAGGATGTACAAAAAAATTTCTTTTGTCAATATGGCAACACGCCATACAATTTCCACATGGGAAGGTACCTTTCTTACCTAACAGTTTCTTTCTTGTAAAGCCATCCTTATTACACAACAATCTCTTGATATTTTTCTTATTTTTAAACCCAAAGCGAGGTTTAGACCCCACTATATTGCAAAGTTTAGAATCCTGTGACAATATGGGCCAAAACTTAGCGATGACTTCTTTAATTTGTTGATTATCGGTACTATATGTTAACATCAATCTCAATGGTGATTGGTGACTACTGGCCACTCCTGTGGCTATAGTCTGATCACCACCTCTATCTGATATTATTACCAAAGTTGTATCCTGCCTACTGGAAGTTTCACCAATACGATCTCCCAATCTCATTAGGTCAGGGTTAACCTCCTTCAAAGGATATCCACATTCCAATAAACATCTCTTGAGATTGTTAGTTTCAGCTTCAACTACTTCTTTCCTAGTACACCTTTTCTCAATTCTTGTCATCTCGTTTTTCATGATGTTTTTAGTCACATGCCTAGGGTGCATGCTATTCCTATGAAGATAGTGGTTTTTCCAAGTTGATTTACGGAATAGAGAAGTTTCATAACTTCCTTCATTGCCTCTATATATATATGAACATCAAGAAAATTAATTTCTAATGGTGAACAAGCACTTGTAAATTTTAAATATGTGGTTGTACTATTCAAATACTGTACAAAGGATTTAAACTGGCACTCTTCACCTTCCCATAACAGGAAAAGGTAGTCGACAAAGCGACCATATGTTAAAGAAACAGAGGTGCTACCCACTGCAAACTACTTATTAAACTAAAGATTGCCCTTAAAAGGGCAGCTGTGGGATGGATACACAAAGCACACACAGACTCCAATGGCTGTTTTAAGCACTTTCGTTCGCTTCTTTATTTCAAGTGGTCGAACTTCTTCAGAAAACAAGGAAAGTGCATTCCATACAACTTAAATACTTAGTGATGTCATTTGTGACCTAACACTGTGGGAGGGGACCAGGTGGGATCACCTGAGCCATTTTAACATGCATTTAATGTTGAGACTGCCATTTAAGCCTGGGTGGTTGTCTGCCCTAGTTTGATCTGCCATTTTAGTTCTCTGACCTCTAGGGGCGTACTAGATTCTTCACTGAAGCTGGAAACTTTTTCCAGCACCAAGAAGGTGAATTTAGGTGGGTGTCCACAGATGGGTGCATGCTTGGCTAAAGCATTGTTATGATCCAGTCTGCGGATTGCTTGGTAGTGTTCTTTAACTCTGTCACTGAGTTTACGTGTGGTCATACCCACGTAGAAGCAGTTGCAATGGGAACATCTGCTGAGGTACACTACATTGGTGGAGTTACAGTCAAAATTACCTTGGATTTTGACTGGTTTGCTGTGTCCATCTATTTTGACAGTGTCTTCTGAGCTGATATAATGGCAACATACACAGTTGCCACAGGGTTGGGTGCCCTGCTGGGTGTGCTCAGTTTTGGGAGTGGAATATTTGTTCTCTAGTAGAGATTTGAGGGTTTGTCCTCTTTTAAATGTGAAATTGGGGGCATCGCCCAGAGTTTTGGCGAGGTCTGGGTTGCATTTTAGAATGTCCCAGTTCTGGGCAACAGTTTTCTTGATGTGTTCTGCATCTGTAGAGATGGGAAATCTGGGTTGTGGGTTTTCTTTCGGGCTCAGTTGCTCGTACGACCCATATGTGAGGATGGGTCTGTGCCTCGAGTGTCTGTTATTGGACACTTCTTTGGCAATTCTATTAACTAGTTTCTTTGGGTAGTGTTTTTCTCTGAATAGTCCCTTGAGATGTTCGCTTTCTGTTATGTATTGTTCATCTTCACTGACAATTCTGCTTAGTCTCACGAATTGTCCTTTGACTACATTCTTTTTCATGAAGTCTGGGTGTAGACTTTTGTAGTCTAGCATGTTGTTTCTGTGGGTGGGCTTCCTATATAGATTGGAGGAGAATTTTCGTGACTTTTGTTCGTAGCTAAGGCTGATGTCTAGGAAGTGGACATAGATTTGGGCGCCTTCTGTGGTGAAGTCAAGGAACTTGATGCTTTCTTTCATTTGTTTAAGGAAGGTATCTAACTCTGTGGGAGACCCTCCCAGATTATGAAGAGGTCATCTATATATCTTTTGTATAAGATAACCTTGTCGAAACCTTCTAGGTTGGAGAGGGAGTCTGCTTCCCAGGCGCTGAGGATGAGGTTGGCGTAAGATGGGGCTACTTTGGCTCCCATGGCTACTCCTTTGAGCTGCTTGTAAATGGTATCTTCAAAGGAGAAGAAGTTGTTTTTGAGAACTAGTGACAGTAGAGTGCATAGGGTGTCTGCACGTTCTTGTGTTAAGTGCCTGTGTTGCACCAGGTATCTGTTCACTAGTTTCATTCCTTCATAATGAGGAATGCTGGGGTAAAGGGCTACCACATCAAGAGTGATCAGGCTGATTTCTTTGTGGCTGTTATTGCTTTGAACTTGGTAGATTTCTTTTAGGAAATCCCAGGAGTCTTTCAGGAAGAATTCAGAAGTTTGGACCAGTGGGTTAAGATAAAAATCTAGTAGTTCGGATATGAACTCTGTTTTGGTCCGTTTGGATGAGACTATGTGTCTCATAAGGGGGTCTGTCTGGTTTTTGTGTATCTTTGGTATGCCAAAGAGTATGCCTACTGTGGGGGAATCAACTTGCATGAAGTCAAATTCTTCTTCGCTGATTTTTTCTTTGTAAGCAAGAAGTAACAGGGTGGCATCTATGTTGGTGAAACTTTTTAAAACTTCCTGCTTGCTGATTTTGCAGTAGTTTTCGCTATTGTCTAAGATTTTTAGCATTTTGGAGTTGTAGTCTGCTTTGGTCATTATTACAATTCCAGCGCCTTTATCTGCTTTGAGCACTTTAAGGTGCTCATCTTGGCTGAGATTTCTCAGCGCTGCTTTTTTTTTGTAGTTCAGATTGGTGGTGTGCTTCTTTTTGGCGGGAGGGGCCTGTAAGAGCGATCTGATTTCAGATTTGCAAAGTTTTGAAAACACGCTGATGTGCGTGTTAAGCGTGGGGTTAATGGTAGTCTTTCTTTTTAGTACCTTTCCTTCATCATGGTAATTTAGGCTGTCCTGGCTAGACAGAGGGGTCTGTATCATATTGTACTCCTGTCGTGAAACTGGCAACGGAGTTCTGATCTGGGTCCTGCTGTTGACTGGTGTCTGCTCAAGTGTTCTGCTTGACCAAATGAGCTGATCATAGTTCTGGGTGCAGTACTCGTTGCTGGCAATAGATCTGGTTGCGTGTCTGAGAAATGCGTGTGAGAGTCTGGGGTCGGTGTGGATACTACCGCCCCCATGTGAGCTTGCATGGTGCTAGAGGATGGATGGCAGGCAGTAGGCGCAGGTACATTTACACAGTATACATCTTCAATACCATAGTCATTGCAGTGATTGGTAAAATACATTGTACGCTTACTGATTTGGTTAACATCGTTATACTTTACAGACATTAGGAGTGGTTTGGGTGGTGGATGAGTGGGGTCTCTGTCAGGCTTAGGGTCTAAGCTGGTGGCTGCAGAGGGTATGTGTCTTTGGGTATGCTTGAGGGTGTCTGGATTCAGAGTGGGAACACGCGCCCTCGTGTATGCGTGTACAGAGCTGGTGGATGGCCGGCAAACTGTGCAATCTGGTATACAAGTACTTTCAGGCATACCAGTGCTTTTCACTTTACTTTTATTAAAAGAATTAACATCATACTGGTATGGCCCTTGATTACTTATACTAGTGTAAGGGGTCCCAGTTCCACCGTTTCTGGGGTGGTGACAAAAGTCCGAAGACTTGTGGGGACTATTGTCTGGGCCTGCCTTGAGTGGTTTACAATTCGCGTCTATGGGGGAACGGACCATTTCTATATATGAGGTTGCTTTGCTCGTGCGTAGGACCACGTGCCCCATGATGTCCGTTTCATTGGATGCTGTGGGATTTTTTCGCGACATCTGTGGGTTGGAGTGGTGTACGGTCGGAGCTAGCAATTCTTCACATAGAGTGGTCTCTTTGTGTTTGCTATAGCTTTGGGAGAGATGCAATGTGTACGGATGCTTATTTGCAGTAGTTACATTCGTAATATTGACATTCAATGCAGTGGAATACACCGTACTGTTATTGTTGGTACATGCAACATGAACTATGTTATTATTGGCAGCATTTAATTTAGAGGTACAAACATTCATGTTAACTAGAGCTTTATTGGCTTCACAATGATTTGAGGCTGGAAAAATGCAAAAACATGAGACTATCTATTAG
>NC_056740.1:29439782-29495642 GCF_019279795.1 Protopterus annectens | reverse complement strand
CTTTGGAAAGAAAGCAACAGAGAAAAGAACGTCTCCGTTGCTCCTTTTTTCTTCTCTCTTTTTTTCTTAAGAATAAAAAAAAAAAAATGTTGACAGTTTAGGGTAGAAGAGAGACATAACGGAGGAAATGCAAGTAAAATCAAGTGAATGCATTTAGTTTTGAATACCATACCGGATTTTCCTAGTATTTTCTCCATCCTGTCTCTTCTGTACATCCAGAGTCCAGACTTCCGATTTTATTTATTTAATTTGTTAAAAAAAATTAAAAGTTGCAGTATATACCAATGGAAAAAAAGTCTGGGTGAAAGGGCCTTTTCCCACTGGTATATGCTCGGATTTACAACTGGCACACTGATTGGGTTGACCAATCAGCATACTAGTTTTTCAAACAATAATGGCCAGTCATTGTATAATGTATTTGTTCTCTCACTGTGAGAGAACACCACCACAAACTGTAAAATGGACAACTGATTTGTCATATACATTTTAAAAAGAGATGAAACAACGAAAACACTGAAATTATATGCTAAACAAAAAGTTATGTACTTAACCAAAACAGATCTGTAAGTAATAATTCCCTCTTCATTAACAAACAAGACTCCATGCCACAGGCATTAGGGCCATTCAACCAATAAAACTCTCAGACTGGCTAGCTCCTCCTTCCCATCATGCATCCCTCTCCTGCCCTCTTCATTTGGAGAGGCAAATACAAAACACAGCAAGGACAGAATGAAGAAAAGGCCCATTATACAATGACTGGCCATTAAAATTCAAAAACGAGCATGTTGACTGGGCACACTGATTGGGCTGATCATTGTAAATTAGGCATATACCAAAAGAAAAAAGTCTGGTCACCCAGACTTTCTTCTATTAATGTATTCTAGAACGGTTTTAGTTTTCTTGACCACAAAACAAAAATAAATAAAATTTGAAATCTGGACAGTCCAGTGGTACAACAGAAAGAGAGAATGGAGAAAATACTAAGAAAAATCAGAAACGCTATTCAAAAGTAAAGAAACTTACCAGACTTTCCTTTTTTTGTTTTTCCTTTTACTTTCTCTATCCTGTCTCTCTCCTGTCTCTCTCATACCTCTAAAGTGATCAAATTTCAACCTTTATTAAAAAAAGGAGCAACGGAGATCTTCCTTTCTCCACTGCTTCCTTTTCAAAGCACTGATGTACTGCATATGTGTGGGAACGAAAGTCCCATACGTAGCACATCAAGAAAGCCCTTGGATGTGTAAACAAAGCAGAAGAACACCATGCTGCCGTTACAGAAGGATATTATTTAAGAAAGGCAAGTAATTTTTTTTCTCTTAAATAATGTCACTGTAGAATATTGTTATGGAATAAGATCAGCTTATTGAAATGTATATTAATTTCAGTTTCAATAATGATGCTATAATAGGATTGTTAAACATCAAATATAATTTGTATGCAGGGCTGTGGAAAAATACAGCTTCATAAGCTAAAGTTATTGCTGTGCTTCAACAGCATTCTTTTGCTATGTAACAAGGAAAAAGTGTTGTATGAGCAGAGGCCTGTTAGCTACTGTAAAAGGAATTTGTTAGCCTGACTCATCCAGGCTAGGAGTGTGTTGTTGCTAGGGAAGGCTTGAAATATCCAAGGTAAAAAAAAAAAAACAAAAAAAAAAATGACCCCTTGAAGCAGGTGGGTCATATATAGGAAGGTGATCATGTAAAGCCAGAGGCGAAAATCACAAGGGATGACAGCATTTGCAAAGTCAGTAATTCGTTAGTGTCACTATAAACGTAAAAAGTTGCAGGACTGGTTTGATAAGAAAAGTATATAGATGCAGTTTTTCTCTGTCCAGAGAGACTGATTTACCAACTGCTATGAAGATCATCTCTCAGCACCGTAAAATAAAATTTCTCTTTGCACAACTTTAAGTGTTGTTCCTGACTGAACGCATACAAGGTAAATTTTTAATGTTATTCATGACTAACATTTTGGTGCCGTGCTCTGGATTTGAAATTTGGTATTGCTGCAAGGCAGGTCTGGAAATGGGTCCATCACAGATTTTCTGTGAATTCCACACTGCTTTGTATTGAACAGTCAGAGACTCAGATGTACAGCTAACTATTCAGGGTGTGCAAACATATTAGCCTTGATAGGGAAATTGTGTTGTAAAGAAAAAGGGGTTGGTTTGTTTTTTTTTTCTCTTTTAGACAATTTTTTAGCAAATGTAGAATACATGAATGACTTGTTTTTGTTTGACTGAGTTGTTTGTAAGATCTACAAGTAAGAATGGGAGGATCCCACAGCAAATGAAAATAGTAAGTGTATGTGCATATACAGTAAAGGACAAATTAACATAAGGAGGCACCTTGTATCGAGGGCAGTACCCTCAGGATTGAAAGGTAAGAGGTATGAGAGATGTTTTATTTTTGGTAATGAATGAATAAGAAAAAAAAAAAAAAAGAAAGAGAGAAAAGGTTAAAGATTTAATAAGTTCATGAGCCCACCGCATGATTGGGACGTATACTATAAACTGTTAAAACAAGTTCATGAGCCTACACCATGATGGGACATAAAAGTGTTCATGGTTAAAATAAATTCATGAGCCCATAGCATGCTGAGACTTAAGTGCGATTGCGTGGAGGTACCCTCAGAGGATCCGAAAGAGTAAGCAGTTCTGGACACAGTACCTATCAGCCCCATTATCCCAATCTCAGTGCTGGAGCTGTAACTTTTGACCTCCCGTCGGGATGAAAGCAAGGGGGGTGCTGTGAGAAAAGGCTGACTGAAACCTCTCCTCTCTTGCACACCAACAGTCTTCCGACCCTTCCCTCAATGTATGGTGTGTGGATTACTACAGTTATTTTCCATTTTTGGAACTGCCAGGATCCAGGATTTGTAAGGTAAGCTAAACATTTTTATTATTTATTTATAAAATAAGAAAAATGGAAGCAAAGATAAGCAAGCAAAATCAAATCCCTGAAAAGAGAACATCTACATATTTTATGTATTTTAACTATGGGAAGGAAAGTTATAAATATTTGCATGAGTGGTTTTAGCTTACTAAGAATTGTTCTGGTGGGGGTATTTTCCATTAAATGGAACTCATAAGACTAAATTGATGACATTGAAAGGTATTTTGGAAGAAAAGAAAAGCTAAGTAGGTGGGGAACAAATGACAGCATTTTATTCTTGGTACAGTGAAGCACTTAAAAGGGAAAAGGAGTCAGCATTAAGAGAGGGGCAAGATGCTAATAAGAAATTGCTGCAACAAGTATAAGAGGTTAAAAAGGCAGTACAGACCAGTAAAAGGGGATCCCTTTATCCTGTCTTAGCAGGTTTGGAACAAACTGAGGATGCCAAAAAGCAGAAACTTCTGAAGAGGATAATCCTCCAGTAGCTACTGCAACCCCACCCCCATATGCACAGCTACAGGTACCTCCAGTATAAGACTCCATTTCTCAGACTCCCAACCTTTCGGTCAACCGTCCATTATACACCCAGTCCGCATGAGAGTGTTACATCTCAGATTAGTCCCCGTGTTCAATGCTCATCTTCTGAACAGGCTTCTGCAGTCGAGGGTGGTTCTTCCTATCCCTCTCAAACAGCTTCTACTTCCCCAACAGGGGCATTAGTATTTGACACTCTTGTATCTCACCATAAACGCTCACATGACAGGGTACAACAGGAGATTACGACCTCTGGACGGGATCTTTTGGCACCTCTCAGGGAAATTCTGGGGGCTAACAGAGAACTTGTTCATCGTCCTTGGACGCCTGCTGATTTGCATACTATGTCCAAAAATTTTCCAAATATTAGAGAAGACCCATTAAAATTCAAAGAGGAATTAAAAACTATAATAGAATGTTACAATCCTACTTTGACAGATTTAATCAGCTGCTTAAGGTATACACTTCAGATGAAATAAGAAAGCAGTTTCTGGAAAAGCCTGAGATAACAGATTTCACTTTCACAGGGGAAAGCATTAACAGATAAATGGACAGCATTGTTAAACAAAATTACGGGTGTGTGTCAAGTTAGAAATGACTGGTCTAAAATACAGGCATATAAACAAAATAAAGGGGAAGCCCCTGCAAACTATTTGAGTTGCCTTAAAACAGCATTTGCTAGACATTCAGGAATACCAGACGCATAAGAGCAATCTACGCCAGCTACTGCAGTAGCTTTTGTGCAGGGTCTGCAAGCCCGTGTACAAAAAGTGTTCATAGACTGGCAAGGCAACTTTATCAAGTGCTGCAAATCACTGTACAGAGTATCAGAAAAAACTGAGCAAGGATACTGAGGATAAGCTGCTAAGTTTACAAATCAGGCAGCTGGAAAACCCAAGGGTCAAGGCAGAAGCAGGGGAAGGGGTAGAGGAATTGCTACAGGATTTAGTGTTGGCCGAGGGGAACAAGGTGCAGCTGGTTGGCAACGAGCTGGCAGTGCCACTCTGGCTTCATCCAACACATCTTGCTTCAACTGTAGAGAAGCAGGACAGTGGAGAGGGGAATGCCCACACAGGCTAATGCAGACAGTCCAAGACACTTGGACTAAATGGCAACCAAATTATAATAATGCAGTTTTTCCCTCCACCACCTCCTCAGATTGGAAGGAGTCAGAAAGCTCCATATTGACTAGGTCAAGGAAACAACAGAGAAGTGAATCTTAACCCTCTACTGTCAATAGATCAAAATGGACCCTATGTTAAGATGAAAATAATTTCAAAGAAAACCTCATTTCTGGTGGACACTGGAGTCACTAGGTCAGTGTTAAAAATAACTTCAGACAGTCAAATACCAGTATCAGAGCATAAAGTAAAGGCAGTCAGAGTGACAAATACTACGGTTACGTATCCTATTTTAGAACCCATCCCCATTTCTTTAGATACGATCAAAGAAAGGCATCCTTTTCGAGTACTACTGCACCAGTAAATTTGCTAGGAAGAGATGTGTTATGCAAGCTGGGTTGTACTATTTACTGTACTCCAGAAGGGGTGTACCTGAATGTTACGACAGAATCAGAGGGGGAGGTACTGGTAGTTTTAGCAGAAGCTGAGGAACAGCCTGTTGGCAGCATACAGGCAGACAGAGTTACTACAGCAGGTACCTGCCAACTTGTGGGCTAAAGCATGCAAATGAAGTAGTATACTGAAATAAGCAGAACCGGTAAAAATAAAATTAAACCCATCAAAACCTCTACCTAGAGTTCCACAATATGCACTAACGCCAGAAGCAGAGTAAAGAATCAAACCTGTAATTCAGTCTCTGATACAGCAAGGAGTAATAATACCAGCTAAAAGCCCTTGTGATACGCCTGTTTTTCCAGTGAGAAAACCAGGAAAGGATACTTATAGATTTGTAAAAGATTTAAGGACTGTAAATAATGCAGTATTGCCTACTTTTCCTGTTGTTCCAAGCCCAGCAACAATACGGATTTGTCTACCACCTACAGCTAGTTACTTTTCTGTAACAGACTTATGTTAAGCATTCTTTTCTATACCTATTCACCCTGACAGTCAGTTTCTGTCTGCATTTACTTATCAGGGACAACAATACACCTGGACACAATTACCACAAGGATATACTGAATCTCCATTATTTTCTCAAATTCTGAAAAAAGATTTGGAGAATGTGACATTTCTGGGTGGGTCTGTGTTACTACGATATGTATAGGATTTACTAATAGTATCAAATTCTTTTCAGCAATGTCAGCAGAATACCTTGCATCTTCGGACTATCCTTGCAGAAAAGGGACACAAACAGTCTAGAGAAAAACTACAACTGTGGTCACCTCAGGTACATTATCTTGGTCATTTAATACCTCAGGGTAGCAGGCAGGTGTTACCATCTCGTATTGCTGCAATATCTAAGGCCGCACGTCAGACTACTCAGCAACAAGGTATGACAGGATACTGCAGACAGTGGATCCCTAACTACGCAGAAATTGCCAAACCCTTGAAGAATCTCTTAAAGCAGGATAAACCAGAGCCTCTCCTTTGGAATAGTGAAGATATAAATTAATTTCAGAATTTAAAACAAGCTTTAGCTACTGCCCCAGCTTTAGCGTTACCAGACTATAAGACCTTCATTTTATTCTGTCATGAAAGAAATGGATTTGCTCAAGCAGTTCTTTTACAGAAACATGGGGACAGCTACCGTCCATTAGCTTATTACAGCACGGCACTTAATTCTGTTGAAAAAGGTTTTCCACCCTGTTTAAAGGCAGTTGCTGCTGCTGCCATTCTAGTTAATCTTGCATGATTGCTGGTGCTCGGGCATAACTTTACAATAGCCATCCCTCATTCTGTATCATCTCTTTTGCTTAAAATGAAAACCACTCTCGACCACACGTCTAACTAGATATGAACTTGTGCTCCTTTCTGATCCATCCATCCATTTCTCTGATTCAATGCCCTGTCCTAAATCCTGCATTTCTGTTGCCTACTGCTGAGGATGTTGAAGAGCAGAATTGTGTGTAACTATTTGCTTTCTCCTAGGAAGGACTTGAAAGACACTCCTATACTCAATGCTGACCTGAACTTGTTTGTGGATGGCTCCTGTGGAAGAAATCAAAGTGGGCAACTGACTTCACGAATATCAGTCTGCACCGAAGAGACGATATTGTTGCAACAAAGATTAGTGTGTGTTCACTCTGCTCAAACAGCTGAGTTAGTGGCTCTAAAAAAGGCCTGTGAGTTAGCCAAAGACAAAGTGGCCGATACTTTTACAGATGACCATTATGCTTTTGGGGTGGTACATAACTTTGGGGAACTTTGGAAAAAGAGGGTTTTTGACCTCTTCAGGAAATCAAATTAAGGGTATATAAAATCATTGTTAGATGCACTTTTGCTACCTAAGAGGCTGTCTGTAATCAAATGTCATGCCCATCAAAAGGGTAAAGATGTTATAACAAAGGGCAACAATTTGGCAGACCAAGCTGCCAAACAAGCAGTAGTAAATTCTCGTAAAAATCTGTGTATGTTAACGATAAACTACAACAGTAATGACGTGTTTGATTTTGAAAAGTCGTCACCCTTTCAAGCTGAAGCATCACAGGGAGAAGTTCTGAGGTGGCTCAAGGATAGATGTACAAAATCCTCTAAAGACCTGCCGTGTGGTGACCCCAGACAAATCACTGCAGCCAAAAGAGGGAGATAGAGGTGCGACAGATAAATCATCTGCCCGGTAAGAAGTCAACTTCAGTTGCAATCCATGATGAATCCAGTGACAACAGGTACCTTTGCTTTGTTTCTGCTGTCGTTTCCTTCTATAAACTGGTCGAGAGAAAACAGGTTTTGCTGGTCCACTGGCAATAGGCCAAAAATTTAAACAAAACAAACTGCTGGATATGTTCGCATATACCTCATCATTCTAAGGCAGGGATTCGCAGGATTCCCATTCCCTGCATCACAGGTGTCATTTGAAAAGGACCTTAATGACACCAGTCTAACCTGGTGTAATGTAACTGATTTTTCAAAAGGCTGTGTCCTTTCAACTTGCAACCACACATCATGGAGAGACAGGTTATGCCAGAAATGGGACTGTACCAGTAGGAAAACGCAAACATGACACCAGGCATGAAAGTGTTAGACACTTTGCACTTACAAAGCTATGACTCGGGGAGTGGCATGGGCATAAGTGACTGTTACTACATCTGTGGTGATCACGCCTACCCCCTGGTTGCCTACAAACTGGTCTGGATGTTGCTTTGTAGGTTAGATTACTCCTGCTATTCAACATTTTGAAAACCCACCTGCACGCAGACTGAGAAATAAGCAAGCAATCCAATGAGCAGAACAAGTATTTTCGGTCTTTAATCCTGGGTATGGAGTGCAAAGGACAATGCTTGAAATGACCGTGCTTACTCAGATTCCACAGGAGGTGGCCAACGAAACTTCACATCACATCAGGATGGCAAATTGAGAAATGACAAATGCAAATTGTGGTGTTACACAATTGAATGGCACTTGATATAATGCTTGTTGCAAAAGGGGGGACATGTGCCCTCATAGGGAGTCGTTGCTGTTCATATATTAGTGACTATCATGATGAACAGGAAAATATGGCAAATTTCATGGAGCAAAGGGCCAAAGATTTGGACAGCACATCAAACCAATGGACACTTTTTGGATGGTTGGGCAGTATTTTTGGTAACCTGGGAACTAGCATAATCCAGGGTATTGTCATTGTACTTTTTATTATATTTGTGATCATTCTGGTATTTTCTATTCTAAAGGCTGTGATTACAAGATGTTTAACTTCACCTGCACATGAAAGGCCACTGCATGTACCAATCAATGACAGTTCTATTCTGACAGATATTGATGAAGACTACCACAGTGCTGCAGCATATTTTATCAAGTTAATAAAAATATAATTACATGTATGGTATGACAATGATGGTGTCAAAGGGGGGAAACTGTTATGGAATAAGATCAGCTTATTGCAATGTATATTAATTTCAGTTTCATTAATGATGCTATAATATCACTGTTAAAAAGCAAACAATTTGTATGCAGGGCTGTGGAAAAACACACAGCTTCACAAGCTGAAGTTACTGCTGTGCTTTAACTGCATTACTTTGCTATGTAACAAGGAAATGTAAGTGTTGTATGAGCAGAGGCCTGTTAGGTACTGTAAAAGGAATTTGTTAGCCTAACTCCTCCAGACTAGGAGTGCGTTGTTGCTAGGTTTGAAACATGCAAGGTCACAAAATAAGACCCCTTGAAGCAAGTAGGTCATGTATAGGAAGGTGTTCACATGAAGTCCAAGGCAAAAATCACGAGGGATGAGAGCATTTGCAAAGTCAGTGATTCTTTAAAGTTATTATAAATGTAAAAAGTTGCAGGATTGGTTTGATAAGAAAAATGTATAAAGATGCAGTTTTTCTCTGTCCAAAGAGAATGATTTACCAACTGCTATGAGGATGGTCTCCCAGCTCTGTAAAATAAAATTTGTTTGCACATCCTGAAGTGCTGATCCTGATTGAAGGCATATACGGTACATTTTTAATGTTATTTATGACTAACAATAGCAATAACCGATTGCTGGCTGGGGTAATGTTGATTTGCCCACACTCAGCCACGGGTTATTGCTACAATACATCACAGACCAGGGGATGAGGAACGTTACAGAGGATGGGCACATTTATTTTATGTCTTTCACCATGGTAATTAACTTCTGTATCTGATTAACAGCTCGGTCTACTGTAACCAACATGGCACAGTCCCTAACAAATCTTCCAGAGTGGTCAAAATAGCAAGAGCATACCACTAACCAAAGTTACCCCAAAGGCAGATAATGATCTGGATATTATCTCCAACTTGTACTGCCTGATGAAGGTACCAAGCAAAACGATGCATCTGCTGTGCAAATGTCTAAAAGCATTGTATATAAAAGGTCACTGATATGGACATAACCCTTAATGAATAAGCCCCCTTGGTTTTCTTGTAGGGCTTTATATTTAAAACAAAATTCTGTATAGTTATCCATCTAGATACGGCAATCACAGATACTTTTGTCAGTGTCTGAGCTACAAAGGACACAACTGGACACACTGCCAGAATTTTGCTAAATACACTTTTGTTGGTATAGTAGGGAAAGATAACTATTAGGTTAATACTCTAGCTGATACTGGGGTTTTTTTCAGTTTGTTAACTGGGTAAATGCCTTTCAGCAATGACCCAGGGTCAAACAAAAGCAAACATGATGGGGGAAAAAAAAAGTAAAAAACAATAGGCGCCATCAATTCAGACTAGAATTAACAAGCAGATGCAAGCTTTAAATATCTTTAAACAGAAATGTATACATGAATGGTAACAGTAAGCATGCTTAGGACAAGTAGACAGTGAACTCTTTTTTTCAGAATAAGGTAAAGGTGTTTTCCTGAAAGGGCTTGCAATTCCAAGCAACAGGCACCAGGAAGACTGTTTGTTTTTTTGAGACAGATATTAAAAGAGCTCTTTCTCAGCAGTAGGTTCAAGAAGGGGACTGATGACCACGTCTGGAATAAACTAAAGACTTCAGGATGTTATGCATTCCATAATTGAAGGCTTACGATAGAAAACCCATTTCAGAAAGGCCTCGTTCAGTTTTACGGACCCTGACTGGAAGACAGAAAGATGCCATGTGAACTTTTAACAGTATAGTAACGGAGGCCTATGTCAAAAACGGTTAGGAGAGATTCTAGAATCACTGGGACTGGTGTTACAAATCGTACTAGGCCTTTTAATTCAAGCCCCCCCCTTAGATAATTGCAACCACTTGTTTCTTATAGGTTTTTCAGATATTGTCTCAGAACACAGCAAATATTCACTGGGAACACTAGATTGCTGGCTAAGAGCAGAACTAAAGAAGGCAAATACTTTAGTGAGTGCTGGTCTGGATGTGGTTTGCCTGATAATTGAAAAAGCAGCATCTTCAAAGATCTCAGATGAAGTGGCTCATCTATTGTGTTCATAGGTAGGTACTAGGCTATCTGCCCAAAGGCATTTATAAGCCTAGCCAGAATGTGTTAGCTTTCGCCACCCCCTTAGATTAGTTCCCTGTGCCTCTGTCCAGTAGAGCCACTGAAGTGATCCCCAGGGTAAACTTTGTTTCCCATCCACTCGTCAAGGTTTCTCTTGGAGTGTTAGCGAGGAGCTCTGCCTAATGTAGATTGGAATCTTGTTCCAAAGCATGGGAAGTCTCTGTGACAGGAATCTATCCCTTCAGCATGTCTTATTTATTGTTGTGGTGAGGTTTAGATCCCTAGAGCGTGTGGCTCGAGGGGATAAGCTTTTCTTTAGGTGGAGCATGTCCATCAGTTCCGGTTGGACATGGCCTTATACATCAGGCAGAGATCACCTCTGAGTAGGCGGTACGCAACAGAGTACAGCTTGAGTTTCTTCAGTCGAGCTGCATAGGGCATCTGTTTGAGGCCAGTGATCCTCTTGGTGAGGTACTTCTGTGGTCTTTCCAGCTGTTACAGTGTCTTGTAAGATACATCCCAAATGGGGTGTTGTACTCTATGATGGGTCTGATGAGCGATGAGTAGAGGGGCACAATGACCTCTTTTGATCTGGATGCGAACCCTTTGGTGACAAGGTGTGCAACGTAGAAGGATTTTCTAACCACTTTGGCAATGTGATTATCAAAGGAAAGTTTACTATCTACTTGGGTCTCCAGATCCCTTATAACGTCTTTCATATTTAAAAGACTACCACCTATGTGGTAGTTTGTGGGTACTTTGTTTTTTCACAAAGGGGATGACTATGTACTTTTTGGCATTTGGCTTGAGGCCATGATTTTGACACCAGGTGTCCGTCTCAGTGAGGCCCTTTTGGAGGATTTGTGTGTCAGCCGGAGAGTCAATTATAGCCCCTAGTTTGCAGTCGTCTGCGAACTTGGTCAGCCATAGTCCTCCTGTGCTTGCCTGTACCTCTGAGAAGTATATGTCGAACAGGAGGGGTCCTAAGACTGAGCCCTGGGGAACGACACTTGTAACCGGTTTAGAGTCAGACCTAGCTCCCCCAACTCTTACTATGTGGGTTCTGTCCATGAGCCAGTTGGCAACCCATCTTGTGACGTAGGAGTTTATGTTCAGGCTGACAAGCTTGTCTATAACACCAGAATGGGGAATGGTGTCAAAGGCCTTTGCGAGATCTAGGTAGGCTGTGTGTACCACCTTTCTCTAGTCTATAGCCTTGGTAACTGTCTCAAAGAAGTCCACCAGGTTTAGGAGGCATGATCTGCCCTTAAAGCCGCACTGGGTAGGGTCCAGTGTTTGGAGGGTCCCAATGTCTCTGTTAATGAGTTCCATGATGATGCGCTCCACAGCCTTGCAGACCAAGCTAGTCAGGCTTATAGGGCGATAGTTCTTGGGGTCTGTTGTGGCTCCACCTTTGTGGAGCGGAATAACTGTTGCTGTGTACCACTCTATGGGTACATAACCTGTGGAGAGGCTGAGTTTGAACAGTGTGTTTAGGTGAGGGGTTAGTCTTTGAGCTCATGTAGGACGCAGCCTGGGACACTGTCCGGTTCCACTGATGCTGGAGAGGGCTGTTTTAACCCGAGTGTCTGATTTCAGGAGCTCTATATTCTTCTGGTATGGTTATGGGCCCTTTTGGGGGTGAAGTTTGCATTGAACCTGTCTGCCAGGATGTTGGCAATATCAGTTGGTTCAGTGTATTTTGTACCATTCTGCACCAACTCCGAGCAGATCTGAGCATTGCCACTTAGATTCTTGACATAGCTAAAGAATGCCTTGTGGTTATCCTTGGGAGTCCTTAGCAATTTTTCTTTCAAAACTTGCCTTGGATGATTTTATGAGGGATCGTAGTTTCTTGCTGATACTGATTCAGGGATGTCTTCCCTTCTTGGGATTTTACTCTTTTCTGTACTAGTTTCCTCCTCCTATTGTATAGCTTGTTTATGGCAGGAGTCCACCAGACTGGTTTCCTTTTCTTAGAGGAGCAAGTCTTGGTTTTGCTTGGGATAGCGCGATCCATGCATTCTTGTAGGTGCCCATAGAATGCATTAGTAAAGGATTTTGCAGCTTAGACAATGTTATCCTTTAGCATGGGGGCTTTGAAACTTTCCACCTCGGTCTTAAGTAAGGTGAAGTTTGCTTCTGAAAAGTTTTTCACGGTGGTTTCCTTGTCTGGGGGTGGGGGCGGAATGTGGATATCCAAAGTGATTTATTTATGGTCAGATTTAACCAGTGAGGGGTTGACCTTCGGTGTGGAGCACCGGTCGCCCATGTTGGTGATGACCAGGTCCAATATGTTTGTCACCTCTGGTGTTGACCAGTTGATCCAGGGCATTTGAGTTTATAAATTCTAGGAAAGGTTGGGCAAGGGAGTTAGTACTTGAGTAGTTCTCCCAATTAATGTTTGGGTAATTGAAATCACCCAATATTAGGGTATTTGGTAGGACCTTTATATTTCCCAGTATTTCCAGAAATGTGGAATGGGGGTCCTGGGACATAGTGGGTGATCTTGTAGCAAGCTATAATTTGAATTGCAGTTTTGCCCATTGTTAGTTGCACGTGGATGATCTCTGAAGCATCGTGCTGTGCCACTAACCTGGAGATGCGGGTATCCTTGATGAATATGGATACTCCCCCGCCTTTTGTATTTCAGTCTGGGTTCTGTGGCCGAAATGTATGGGATGAGTTGTAGCCTGGTAGTGCTGGGGTGCTCTCTGGAACCTTAAACCAGGTTTGTGTTACTGCACATATATCGATTTTCTCCATACTGAGGAGTGCCTCGAGTGCGTGCATTTTGAGGTTTAGACTTCTGGCATTGAGTAGCATTACCCTCAGTTTTTTGTTACTTGTGCTATTTATGGCGGCGGGTTTGTCTTTTGAGCCTTGCCTAAAAAAGGCACTATGGGGGTGGCAAGAGCCTTGGCCAGTATTCGAAAGCCTAAGGGCGACAGGTGCAAACCGTCTCTAGTGAAGCAGCGTGGCTTGTCGAGCATGTTATCCCAGGCGGACAAACACTGGATCCCCTTTGAATGACGACACCAGAATTGTTGAAATTGATCATTTTTTCTTTATACTGTGGCAACATTCTTGGGGAGGGCAGGATGCTACTCAGGGTCATACCGGCCTGGGCTAAAAGATCAGAGAGCTCATCCATGCCTCTT
Organism: Protopterus annectens; assembly: GCF_019279795.1. NCBI lineage: Eukaryota > Metazoa > Chordata > Ceratodontiformes > Protopteridae > Protopterus > Protopterus annectens. The sequence continues at coordinate 29,482,032 of NC_056740.1, read as the reverse complement.
CATGTAGTCCAGGGAGGTATGGCTCAGGTCATTCACACCAACATGGACAATGACAGAGTTGTATTTGTACTTGTTCTGGAGTGACCTGAGTGCTTGTGTTATGTGGCAGATCCTGGCACCCGACAGGCAGCCAACAGCAACTTTCTTCTTACTCAGCCTAGTGAGTGGGACGTCTGTGTGCCTGACTATGGAGTCACCTATTACTAGTTTGTTGGGTATGTTATTTTGCCTTAAGGGCTGTGACTGCATGGCACACTGGTTTTGTGAAGTATGTGTTTCATGATTTGTGTTGGGGGGTGGAGGATGCTTGGATTTCTGCTATGGAGGTCTGTTTTGCCAGCGTCATAATGGTCCTATGAGAATCAAATTGGCCTGGTAGGCCTTTACTTGTGTTTGAATCTGGTCATCATAAGAAATAATGGAAATGTGTGCACAAGTCCAGATGGCCAGTGTTCAGAAGGTGCATCCAGGGGTGGCCACTGGTGGAAGGGAGTAAAGATATGTACAAGAGATGCACTGCATTTGATGGTGATTCAGACAGGCTGCAAGTTGGTATCCTCAAATGTAGACTAAACTCTGGCAGAGAAATCATTCATGTGGAAGCAGCAAGAACTTGTTCACCCTGTCCACCAGTAAGTTGGCTTCGCCTGAAATATGCACAGTTAAGAACCAGCTTAATCTTTTTGTCCACTGCCACATTTTTTTTTCCAACTTATATTTTATTGCATTTTCAGATTTAAATGTCAACAATAACAAAAAAAGTATACAATGAAAGAAAATGAAAAAACATACAGACATTTAACATAAATCGCCTAGATCATCCTGTCATGACAGAAGAAAAAAGAACTAGTTATTTGCTGTATAGTAAATGACATTAGCCAACACAATAACACATTTATCTAAATAAACTGAGGTAATATAGACAGAATATTAGGAAACAAAAGGTGACCAGTAGATAATATAAGTAAATTAAACTTCTGAACTCAACTATTTACAACTGTACAAATAGTGCCACTAATAGTTGAGAGATAAACTTTCACTAATCGTATGTTATTTTACAAAGAATTATGCTGCTTAGAGATTTTATTTCAAAGTTATTAGAGAGAGGGTCTTCCATACCAAATAATGTGGGTAATTACATAGTTATAATATAGATATTTATTATTCTAATTTGTGGTCTAAGACATTTTTCCATATTTTTAGGAATTGCATTTGTTTCTTTTCATCATTAATCATGAGTGTGTGTGAGATTATGTAAGTGTGGGCCATATTCGTAAATTCTCCCCAGTTTAATTTAGATCTGTCTATCCAGTTTTGAGTAATATATAATTTGACTAGTTCAAATATGAGGATCAGAATTCTTAAAACTGATGTGGGTACGTGAAGTGAGTGAACATGTAGAATCGCAAATTCCCAGCATAATGTAGATTTCCCATAACCCATTTTGTCAAGTTTAATTCTGAATGAGTCCCAGAGGTTATGTGCAAATTTGCAGTACCAGAGGATATGTAATAAGTCTGCTATTTTTGATGGACAGAAGGGGCAGAAAGATGAGTTATTCGGGAAAAACATATTTAGTCGTTCTGGTGTGTAATACGCATTATTGTTGACCATTAACTGGGTGTAAGTCAATTTCATGCAGAGAGAGTATTTGTATTAAACCATGCTACTGAAAGCTGAGCACTGGTTATTTCTGGATTCTTGTCTTTCCAGTACTGAGCAGATGTAAAGGTGGACTGGTATTTTATAGAGGTGCTTAACTTGTATGTAGCAGACAGCATTTTTTTTTTTGGAAGTTTTAAGAACTTGACTAAGGCCTGTGTGTTTGTTACTACATTTTTTTTTATTTCTTGTGGGATGTTCCTGAAGACAGATCTTTTCCACCAATTGTCTCAATATTATTGCGTATTTGTTATTAAGGTTGAGATGATGTTTGATATCTTTTAATGACCTGTTTTTAAGTCTATATAGATCCCAGACTGTAAGATCTTTGATTTGTGGATATTGATCATTTCATTTCCTATTTTAAAATTTGGATTCAAGTGTATTGGCTGCAATAGGGTTAAAGCACTTTTTAGTTGTAGGTTTGACAGAAGCGATTGAAAGGTTTTGATTTTGTGTTTAATGGAGGCATGAAGTTTTATATCTTTTAGGTTAGATCCATCTATAAATGGTATGAATTCAGGATTTATATTAGTCTTTAAAATAGATGTGTCCAACCTGCGGCCCGTGGGCCGCATGCGGCCCTCAGAGCTCTTCCATGTGGCCCTCTACCTCTTAACTCCAACATCAATGTATACATGCCCCAAAACACTTTTTTTGTTGTGTTTTTCACACCCGTGACCTGTAACTTTAACATCGGTGTGCATATGCGCCAAAGCATCCTTCTAGTTTTTATTTTTTATTTTTTTTGCGCCAAAGAAGGGTCTATGTGTTCGCATCATTATTTTGTGCCAAAGAGTCAGTGTGTGTGTGTTCTCGCTGAAGAGGGACTCGTGTATGGATTTGCCGCCATTGCCTTTGAAAGGGGCAGCACTTAATCTGTGTTAGAAGGTAAGTATGGAGTGAATGAGTGAGTGCATGCATGAAAGCAGAATGTTTGTGTGTGAAAGTAGAAGTAGTGTGTGCGTGTGTGTGTGTGTGTGTGTGTGTGTGTGTGTGTGTGTGTGTGTGTGTGTGTGTGTGTGTGTGTGTGTGTATGACAGAGAGAAACATGCAAAAAGAGGCTAACGATGATCAGTCTACCTACTGAACACAAACAAGTTAGCTCACAAATATATCCTACATTAAAAGTGCACTTTCATTAAATTGCAGCTTTCCTGACAGGGAGAGTGTTGTATTGAATATGAAATCATACCTCTCAGCTGTATGGTTTTTCGAAGAATGTCTGGACTTTTGCTCCATCTTCCAATTTCTGTCTTTTGCTTAGGAAATAAAAGTAGTCATCCAAGGTAATGCAGTTCCAGGGAGTAAGAATGAGACAGCAGCCTGGGGTTAATGGGTCAGTAGTCAATTGACTTTGTGGGACTGTAGCATATAAAGTTTTTTTTTTTTTTTGACAAACAAAAAAGCACCCAGTACTGTTTTAGGAGGGGCTCTAAGCAGTGGTAGATTGGACAATAGTAAGCATATCTTTGGTGGATCATCAATACTGGCAAATCAGGTGGGCACAATGTCATTTTTTAAATGTTGGAAGTTTTGATGTGTTTGTGTTGGGAGTGCATTATTAAAAAAAGAGATTTGCAGACTGTGGAGAATATGTTTCTTTGTTTCAAAACCTGATACTTGGGTACCAGGTTTGCAAAAAGTAGATTTTTTAAGATATAGCTTCTTGCCACTTACAGTGGAGGGATATTTACATTTAATGGACAATGTTAGCAGTATGAGTGTGGTCCTGTAGGGATATGGAGGATGCCAAGTCTACCACTGCCAATGTCTTGTAAAGTGACCTGGAAATGGATATTGGGATGTTACTGAAAAAATACAGCAAGTGGGCTTTGAAATATAGTTTGGTACTTACGTATTATCGCAACCAGATTTTTGTGCCAACAGCAGTTGTTTCCCGATCACTAAATATGTTCGTTAATGTGCTTTAAATGGAATACAGTGTGCTTTCTTTAACAAAACAGGTCATTTTCAGGAGGGCTATCAACAAAAAGTACACAACATACTGTTGTTGTTTCTTTGTGCACTTTACTGGCAGCGTGTCACTTCTTGCAAAGCTGTTCGCCCTGAACGTTCTTTGTCAGCCAATGCTGTTAAATAACAGCCATACATACAGTTGGGAATCACGGCTAGGAGGGTGGAAGTTAGTGTAAGCTCTTATGTTATGTCCTTGCTGGTACAGGTGACTTTGTCCTACATTTCGGAAGGTAAACAAGCTGGAACATCTGATTCCTGCTTTGGGGCATAATGTCATACTTTACATCCTCAAGGATGATATACCACCCCCCCCTTTTAAAATACTCTCTCTGATGTGAGTTTCCCATCTGGGTGCGTAATGGCTTTCGGGAAGTAACGGCAAATGGCAACAACCAGCTGTCCCGGCTCTGGGAAAAGTAACTTCATCACCGTGTCACAACAACCTTTTATTATGGTGTCTCCTTTTGCATAGTTCTGTCTGTGTCTCTCAGTTGCCCCTGTTATCTCTTCTTCATATATATATATTTTTGCAGCGAATGTAAAGTGCCCAACCAAGGAACTGCATATATGACCCGGCGTAGAATGCGGTTGTGAGAATACGCAAGTATCGGCAACACCTTCAGCAAAACATTAATTTTTCAAATGTTGAAGTTATAACCCTGCCTAAACAAACTTCAGTGTAAAAGAAAACAGTGTCTGCTTGGTTTTCATGAAATTTTTGGTACCATGCAGACATCAGAAAGCAAACTGTATTACCACGAAAATCTGGTTGCGATAATACATAAGTACCTATAGTTTAATTAAACAAAGTGCACTTGCAATTTACAGGCCATAATTTAATTTATTTCAGGTAGTCCAGATCCTGGTAGATTGTATACCATTAGACTTAATTAGGGAGAGCTGTCATTCTGGGGAAATAAGCAGCCCTAGTTTCAGTGAAAGCTCTGTGGTTGTTTGCAGGTAGGAAGTTGCAGGATGTGGATGCAATGTGTTTTATTATTTTTAATGCAGTTGTCATTTCAAAGCATGGTTTTCTTTGTTGCAAAAAAGGCAGGAATAAATGAGACATATGATGCTTAACTGACAATGATAGGATAGAAATATTATACGTGATGTAAAATGTTTGCAGCTATAGCTGTTTCAATGGTGTCTGTGATGCATAACTATTTTTGGGCATGTGTCACACTTTTATTTTTCACTTTGTCCAGATTTCTTGCTCTAAGGTTGAGAGGTATGGTTCCATGCTAAATTAGAATGTTGTATTTACCTTGGAAGACTTTTTTAGCATAATTATGAGAAAAGTACAGTTTTGTACCTACCATAAATGTAGATGTTCGAAGATCCACATTGCTGCAGTCCTAACACTTGGGTAGTCCGCTGTCCACGGTCGGCCCGAATATCAAAGTATAAGGCTGACGTCGGTCAGGGCGCATTTAACTGACGTCAGGACGTCAGGGTACAAATGCGCATGACCGGCGCCATATCCTCAGTCTTTTCTTGCCCCAGATGTCAGAAGACCTTAAAAAGAAAGGTCAAAACCAAAAGACAGCAAACAAATAACCAACCACCCTTGCACTAACTATATGTACAATAGATATAATACACAATATGTACAACCCAACCCACACAACCACCTCCAAGTACAGAGGGAAGGAGGGAGGTATTGGACTGCAGCAATGTGGATCTTGAACATCTACATTTATGGTAGGTACAAAACTGTACTATGTTCTTCATCTCACATTGCTGCAGTCCTAACACTTGGGTAGAATCCCAAAGCAGAGATAAGGGAGGATGGCTAACTATAAGGAAGCAGGAGCTGCCAAAATGCCCTGCAAAACCGCAGTGGCAAAACCAGCCCTGGACTTAGAGTAAAGTGGCAGGTGATAATGCCTAGAGAAGGTATGCACAGAACTCCAAGTAGCTGCCTCTAAAATATCCTTGGTTGCCACTCCCTCAAAAGCTGTGGAAGTGGCAGTAGCCCTAGTGGAATGAGGCCTAATCCCAGCTGGAACCTCCTTGCCATGATGGGAATAACAGAAAGCAATGCAAAACCCAATCCACTTAGAAATAGTTTGTTTTGACACAGGCTTGCCCTGAGAACTCAAAGCAAAAGAAACAAACAACTGCTGAGACTGCCTGAACCCTTTAGTTCTGTCCAAATAATAACGCAACTGCCTGTGTACATCCAAAGTGTGCAAAATCTTTTCCCCTTTATTTTGGGGATTTGCATAAAAAGTAGGCAAATGAATAGTCTGGTTTAAAGCCACACTAGAAACCACCTTAGGCATAAAGGAAGGATTAGTACGTAATGATACCCTATCCTTATGGAAAATCAAGAAAGGCTCAACTGCCATAAGGGCCTGCAATTCAGAAACCCTTCTTGCAGAGGTAATGGCCAATAAAAAAGCAGTCTTCCATGATAAATATTTCAACTCAGCAGTAGCTGCAGGCTCAAAAGGTTGTAGAGTGAGTTTCTCCAACACAAAATTGAGATCCCAAGCAGGAGTAGGAGCTCTTCGGGGGTCTGATATTCTTTGCCCCTCTAAGAAATTGCTTGAACAAAGGATGAGAAAACAATGGCGGGTCGCAATCATAGTGAGCTGAAATTGCTGCAGCATGAACTTTAATAGAAGAGAAGGACAAACCTTTGTCCAGTAACTCAGTAAGATATTGAAGAGCCACACTTAAATTAGGCTCAGAAACATCAAAATCCTTTGCTGCACTCCAAAATAAAAATCTCTTACATTTATCTGCGTACACTTTCCTTGTACTAGGCCTTCTAGCTTCCAAAATCACATTCAAAACTTGTTGTGGAAGTTGAGACCTTTTATGGTTCAAAATAGAATATGCCAGGCTGTTAGGTGAAGAGAGTGAAGTTTGACATTGAGCAAATGGCTGTCTTCCTGTGACAACAGGTGTGGAATCAAGGCAAAGGCCATGGAGGCTTCCGTGCTAGACTTCTCAGTAATGGGTACCAGTGCTGTCGAGGCCAATCTGGAGCTATTAAAATCATCCTTGGCTTGTCCTGTCTGACCTTCAGAAGTACCTTTGGGAGGAGAGGCAGAGGTGGAAAGGCATACACATGAAGATTGCTCCAATTGAAAGAAAGAGCATCCACTTTCCAAGCTGTGGGATGAAACCTTTTTGTGTAAAACTTTGGCAGCTGATGGTTTAGTGGAGAAGCGAACAGATCTATGTCTGGAGTTCCCCATGACACTGTCAATTTCTGAAATACATGAGGATCCAATTTCCACTCGTGGGGATCCATAATTCGTCTGCTCAACACATCTGCTAAGGAGTTCTGTGCTCCTGGCAGAAACCTTGCCTGAAGATTGAGCTGTAAACGGAGAGCAGTCTCCCACAAAATCATTGTTTGCTTGCATAGAGGATAAGAATGCGTTCCCCCATGCTTGTTGATGTACCACATGACAGTTGTGTTGTCTGTTAGAATCAACACCCGTCCTGGAAGAAGGAATTCCTTGAAAGCTATTAATGCAAACTGGAATGCTAACATCTCCTTCATGTTGATATGTAGATGTTGTAGTCTGACAGGCCACTTGTTTTGTATCCACTTTCCATTCAGATGAGCTCCCCAAGCTTTGTCTGAGGCATCTGTCGTTAAAATCTGACTTGCCTCTGGCCGGGTCACAGAGTCTCCCTTGTTTAGGTGACATTCCTGAGCCCACCACAAAAATTCCTTCTGAATGCAAGGTATTATTTGAATGACAGTGTCCAGATCCTGGCAGTGCTGTGTCCATACATTTTTGAGATACCATTGTAGCTTCTTCATATGCAGTTTGGCATTGGGAAGCACCAGAATACAAGATGCCATGAACCCTAAGGCTTGAAGGACTGTCCTTGCAGTCAGCCCGGACTGATGAGATAGTTGATGGAAGTAAAGGGATAGACTCTTTTGTTTGTCCGGGATTAAAAAGGCCATCTGGGCTGCTGTATTCAGTCTCACACCCAGAAAGCACATGTCTTGAGAGGGTACTAGACTGGACTTTATTTCGCTCACAGAATACCCTAGGCATCTTAGCACTGCTATCACATATTCCAAATGATGAAGAAGCTCTTCCTTCCTTGAGCCAAAATTAGGCAGTCGTCCAAGTAAGGATAGATCTGTATTCCTTTTAGTCTGAAGAAAGCTATCACTGGAGCCAGAACTTTCGTGGACACTCTGGGCGCAGTAGATAAGCCAAAGGGCAATGCAGAGAATTGATAGTGAGAAGTCCCAGCTCGAAAACGCAGATACTTTCTGCAACTGAGTCTGATAGGAACATGAAGGTAAGCCTCCTTGAGATCCAAAGTTACCATCCAATGATCTTTGCCCAGCAGAGGTAAAAGCTGCTGCAACGTCAACATTTTGAACTTGGGAATGTCCAGATAAGTGTTGAGGATAGATAAATCCAAAATTGGTCTCCACGTGTTCCCCTTCTTTGGTACTACGAACAGGCGAGAATAAAATCCTAGGCCCACTTCTGGCAGAGGGACCGGCTGTATGGCCCCTAGTTGGAACAACAGAGAAACCCGTTTGTGAGCCTCTATTCTTTGCTGAGGAGGAACGTCTGGCATGCCTTTGAAAGGAGGCAAGGTATGGAAATAAAACCTGTAGCCGTGGTGTATGATATCCAATACCCATCTGTCCTGGGTAATTAAACTCCAATTTTCTTTGAAAAGTGCCAACCTTCCTCCCAAAGGTGCTGCCAGACGAGCAGGCTCTGGCAGCTGAAAAGGTAGGTCATTGGGTCTGCTTACGAAAGGACTGACCCCTGCCCTCACCCGAAGCCTGTGCAGGAGAACTCCCTGTTCTAGGCCTGAAAGAGCCCTGAGCTCTGCCCTTACCACGTCTAGATTTACCCCGAGACTGGGAATCATAAGAAGGGTACGTCCACCCCTTAGTAGGCCAATTTCTACTAAACTTTGGAGGCTGGACCTGCAAAAAATCTTTAACAGTCTGCATAGACTTAGCCTTGTCTTCCATTTTCTTCAAGACTGTCTCAACAGGAGGACCAAACAACACGTCAGAATGTAAAGGAGCATCTAAAATCCTTGTTTTAACATGTTCAGACAAATTCTGATCCCTCAGCCAGGCGTGCCTGCGAAGAACAGTCCCAGTGGCAGCCACCCTAGACGAGGCCTGTACAGCATCAAAACCACATTGCAAAGAATGCTTACCCACTTGTTCAGAAACATGTACTAAATCTTGCAACTCTTTACAATCAATACCAACTGCCAGAGCATCAACCTTAGACTTCAATTGTGAAAGGAGATAGTTTTGGTATTTCAACATGTGAAACTGGCAATTCAGAGCCCTCATAGCAAGAGTGGAAGAAGTATAAACTTTCTTTCCCCATCTATCCAAGGCCCTAGCCTCCTTGTCTGTAGGAACCGGATTCTTAACAACAGAAGCCTTAACACCCTTAGGCCCCTGGCTAACAGTTTCTGGGTCTGCCCTAGGACTCTTAAAAAGACACTTATGAACTTCAGGCACCCTGTAATACCTATCCGGCTTAACAGGAGCAGGAGGCAAAGAATTAGGATTAAGAGAAGCCTCTGTAAAAACATCTTCCACTACATCCAAAACAGGAGGTATAGCCAAAGGCCTATGCTGGGGTAAAAACAGAAATTCCCTAAGCCGTTTCCTGGAAGCAGAGAAGTCCTGACCCTCCCACTTAAAATGCTCCCTCATGGAATGAAGAGTTTCTGAAAAAGAAAAATCCTCAGGAGGAGTAGCAGAAGGAGTAGAATCATTCACAGCAGAATCAGAATAAGGAGAGTACTCCCGTAAGTCTTCAGCCGAAGACTCTGAAACATCTGAAGCTTGCTCAAAACCCACCAGCTCAGGTTCCACCCTAGGTCTCTTAGCAGGAGGGGGCATAGAACCCCTAATCAAAGTAATCAAATCTTCTGCCATTTTAAGCATATGCTTCTTGGGCATAGTACCTGAAGAGCTAGGGGTAACACCAACTGAAGCTAAACCTGGCCTGCCCCTGGGAGAAGCCTTAGAAACAGAAGGAGAGGGCCTAGCCACCTTAGGGAGGGAGGGGAGTATAGTAACCTGAGAAGCCCCCTCAGCCTGACTTGCCTCCTGAGAGGCCACATCTTTCTAGCCTAGGCTTAACTGCCTCGTCCTTGCGCTTCTTCGAGGAAGCGGGCGTCGGAGCATCCAACGGCATTTTATAATTGCACCGCTTCCCAAAGACTAACCTCGCACAATCCAACCTTCTCTTTATAGTGCGTTTATTAAATCTAGCACAAGAGCGACAGCCAACAACGTTGTGCTCAGGCCCTAAGCAAGGAATACACAAAGTATGATAATCTCTATGCGGTATCTGTTTCCCACAAGAAACGCAATTATTAACTTTTTCTGACATCCGGTAAATGACTGAGGCAAGAAAAAACTAAAATATTCCCCAACGGGGTACTTAGCCAACTCTGAACTCGGTCTGAAACTTCGAAATCGAAAAATCTCAGAACGCCAACCGGCACTTGCAACGCTGCTTCTGCATCGGACCATGCGGCAAAAAAGACTGAGGATATGGCGCCGGTCATGCGCATTTGTACCCCGACGTCCTGACGTCAGTTAAATGCGCCCTGACCGACGTCAGCCTTATACTTTGATATTCGGGCCGACCGTGGACAGCGGACTACCCAAGTGTTAGGACTGCAGCAATGTGAGATGAAGAACATCAGACCTTTTTTAGTATCTCTGCTTATTTCCAATACAAACTGCCATGTAACCTTGCAAATAACTTTCTTTTTAAGCTACTTTAATTCTTTTGGAATTGACAGGTATGCTTCATTGGTTCGGACATGAGCATAGAGTGCTAATGTGACTTTGATTTCTTGCAGCAGTCTGTGGTTTACTTATCACAATAAATTTTCTGTGTTTGAGTGTGTGATCAATTTAACAGTTTTAAAGATGTTTTCCAAGAATAAATAAATACATAATACATAAAAAATAATCCCCTGCACTTTGAGCTATTGACAAAGTCTGGGAATTTGTTTTTTTTTTTCAAAAGCGAAGGTCAGCATTACTGTCTGAATGTCAAATGGCTTTAGATTGGACAGAAGTTATATGCTTACTCCATTATGTAGTATGATCTTAGAGAGTTTATGGATTTCTTATTGATTTAATTTTTGGTGATTTTAACTTCCAGACAATTTCATTCAGTGAGTCTGTGCCATGTGATTACTGAGGTTGCCTATTTTACAAGTAGGGGCTCCTTTTGTGTGTGTAAGAGAGAGATATTTAATATGTATACTGAATACATTTTTGCAAATGGAATTCTTAGTTAAATAGGCACCTCTTCTTGGGCAAATAGACTTGAGTAACCAATATTAGATCTTAGCCATCCAGCTAGGAAAGCTTAGTATGTGGATTTTCCATCTGGTTTGATGAAGGCTATGCTACTTGCTCAAGGAGTACATTTATGACTATCCATCCAGTTGTTGTGTTGCTGAACTACTTTGTTTGATAATGAGAGGAGCTTTTTACAGAAGTTGAAGGATTTTGTGTCAAGAACCTGCCCATACAAAGTGGCTTGCTTATGTTGCAGTGAAGACTGTGATCTTTGTAGTGAGCGTTCTAAATATAACCAGTATTTCTGAGGTGGAGAAAGTCCATTAAGGCAGGATCTTTCTTAGCCTGGAAAGCAAGCCAGTGATGACATTTATAGGGGCCAGTGAGAGAGAGAGGAAAGCAAGAAGCTTTTTAGTCTGTTTGGATAACTAAGTGAACGCAGTCCTTTGACCTTTTTTTTTTTTGTCAGAAATGGTTGTAGTCTTTTTTTTGGCATGGTATTTTGCTGAGGCACATGCCAAAAGGGGCATTACACTCAATAATTGCTCTCGTAAAGGAAGAATATAGGGATGTTATGACCTCCTTGTCCCTGGATGATACCCTTACTAATGAGATGGGCCATGTAAAAACTTTCTGTACAATGGAGACAACATGCTGGTCAAAAGTCAGGTTTCTATCAACCTGGGTGCCCAAGCACCTCATGACTGATTGCGTGCTTACAACATTGTTATTAATGTGATAATTTGGGGGGGTTATCACTCTCCTCAAAGGGGATGATGATGATGCATTTTTGGCATATAGCTTGAGGCCATGTTTCTGGCACCAGTCATTTGTTTGGGTGAGACCCTCTTGTAGCTTATTCAGAATTGTTTTATTGTCAGTAATGTGAATTATTTACTTTATTGCAAATTTGTTGGCTTATTTTTGTGGATTATAGTATTGTAGGACTGCTAATGTTGACATTTTATGTAGTTGGACTGCTGGAGTGGTTTTCCCAGTGAGAAATGCTAGTGCTGTATTGAATATCTGTTTATTTGTAAAAAATATATATATATATATATATATATATATATATATATATATATATATATGTGTGTATATATATATATATATATTAAGAGTTAACTGTTAGATTAGAGAAATAGAATTAGAATGAGAACTAGAATTTTAAGACAAATAATAGGCATTTATTCATTGTTCGAATGCACCTACAGTACAGCTAGGAGATCAACTTTGGTCTCTTGCGGCAGCGAAAGAGTTAACTATATGATATATTTTATATGCGGCCCCAAGACAATTTCTGTTCACTCAATGCGGCCCCAGCAAGCCAAAAGTTTGGACACCCCTGCTTTAAAACATGAGCGTGCCATACTTTAACCCATTTTGGAAAGGATTCTGCATATTTTGCGCATATTAGATCACAGTAGAGTTTTGTCTTTAGGGAAAATAAGTTTTGTTATAGCTATCCTTGGGTTTTTTGGAAACCATATGAACTTAGTATTTTATTGATTTTTTTAAAGAAGTTGGGAGGAATAATAGCATTAGCGGTGTTAAATTGGTATAATATTTTTGGTAAAATATTCATTTTAATTACTGCCACTTTTGATAGAACTTAGATTCATTAGTTTCCATCTGTCCAAGTCATTTTCTACGTTAGTCCAGGCTTTAAGATTATTTTGGTAGGAGTCCTTTTGGTTATGTTCGAAGTTAATTCCTAGGTAGTGGAATGCTTTTTTAACTTTAATTTCTGTGTCTGGGAGAGGGAGGAGATTTTGTCCTAATGGGTTGATTTGAAATATGAGGGATTTAGATGGATTTACTTCATAGTTGGAGGCTGTGGAGAAGACGCCGATTGTTTTTATAATCTCACCTAAATCTGTGTTAGGTGTTTGAAAATAAATGATCAGGTCATCAGCAAATGCTGAGATTAAAAGTTTATTATTAAGTATTTCAGGTATATGGTGAAATGTTTTTTGCTCCAGGTAGATGAATAGGGGCTCTATATATAGATTAAAAAGATAGGGGAAAAAGGGGCATCCCTGTCTTGTACCATTTACTAGTTTTATTTTATTGGAGACCAGTTTATTTATGACCAATGTGGTGTAAGAAGACTTGCATAGTGCTCTGATTTTTTCTATAAATGTATATGGTATATTAAAATTGTTTTAGAGTCAAGAAAAGGAATTCACGGTTGACCCTATCGAAAGCTTTAGCAGCATCTAATGCCAAAAAGTATCTAAGAGATTTGTCTTTCTCAAGAAGATGTAAGGCTGCATCGAAGGTCAAGGTGCTATCCCAGGTTTGTCTCCTTGACAAAGCCAGACTGATCTGGGGATATAATTTTAGGTAATAGTTTTTTTTAATTATTTACTAGGACCAGGTAGTTAGACTTTAATGTTAACATTTATGAGGGAGATAGGTCTAGAATTAAATGGGTTGGCATTGTCCGTATTTTGTTTATGAATAAATATAGTTTTAGAATTGTTTAGGTACAAATCTTGGAAGCCATGCTTGTTTATATGGTTAAAGATTTCACATAGGATGGGGTCAATTTAGGAGCAAATGACTTGTAAAAATTTCATGTGAATCCATCAGGGCCTGGTGCTTTATTACTTTTTAGGCCTTTTATTGCTTCTGCAATTTCCTCTGTATTACAAGGAGCTTCTAAAAGCAACACTTGTTGGTCTTTAATCTTAGGGAATTTAAGATCTTTGATGAAATTGTTAAAGGTCTCTAATGAAGGGTTATTATGAGGTCCATACATTTCCTTATATATTTTTTTCAAATATCTGTATTACTTCTTGAGTATCCTTGTAAATTTCATTATTACATAAGATTTGTGAAATTGTTGTGGGAGTATGATATATGTTAATTAACCTTGCCAGAAGCTTGGAGGGTTGTTGCGCCCAATGAGAATAGTTAGAAGCTTCATTTCGTGGAATGAAAAGTTCTGAGAATGGAGTGTGTATAGTTCTTTTTGTTGGGCAAGGAGTTTTTTTTTTTTCCCCCAATTCCGGTGAAAATTTATGTTCGAGAGAAACTAAAATTTTATGGATTTCATCTTTTATCGAGTTTTCTTTTTCTTTAGTAAGTTTTTTATAGGAGGAGGCTTTTTGGATCAGTAATTCTCTAATTTTGGCCTTATACACCTCGCATATAATGTCAATTTTGATGCTAGAAAGGGACAGATTTGAATCAGATTCTTTGTTAATATCATTTATCGCTTCTTCTTTGTCTAAGAGGTTAGGGTTTAATGTCCAAGTGAAGGATTTTTCATTCTTTAATGGGTTGGTTACTGGGGTTATATTTATAGTTATCTTAGAGTGATCCGAGAGGAATCTTGGACAAGATGAATATATAGTTTTATCATTGATTAAGGAGTTAGAAATAAAGAAAAAATTCAATCCTAGACCAGGTCTTAAAACACGGAGAGTAGTATGTGTATGTGCACATACCGGTGGAATGGGCTTTTGCATAGTAAGGATAACACAGGCAATAGTCTAGCCTCAAATCTTCTACTGCTCTCAATGCTCTCTTATTATGGAATTTGTTTTTGCTAGTTCCATCGTTTGCAGGGTCACTGACCATATTCCATTCACCTCCGTTTACATATTCATGATTCGGAAATTTTGATAGCAGGTTGTATATATTTGTATAATAAATTCATGTTGATTGGCACAGGACCCATATATATTCAGGAAAATGGGAGACCTATTTGATATGGAGTTGATGGCTTTAAAGTAGCACCACCAACCCTCTCTGTCTGTACCCAAATCTATTACCTTTTCTTTAAAAGATTTTTTAATCAGAATAGCTACTCCTTTTGAGTCAGTCTCCCTCCCCGAGGCAATAATTGAAGATATCCATCTTTTATCTCAGTTTTTATTCCAATCCACATCTAGCAAGTGTGTTTCTTGTAAAAAAGTAATGTCCGAACTGGAATGGTAAATTAAGTGTAATAATAGTTATTTTTTATTTTTATCCTGTTGGCCTCTGATATTCCAAGAGCTTATTTCACACATTTACATATAGTGAGTAAAAGTTCTTGAAAAATAAATGTAATACTTGGAAGACTCTCTCTCCAATATGAATGTGCATATATACAAGTCGTAGATTAGGATTATTGAATCTATTGCGGCCCTAGAGTCTCTCGTTACCCCTACTGTGCCTAGCCACATACTACATCCGAGAGACTATCCAAAAGAACAAACAGTATTCTAAGTACTAGTGCAGGAGCATATTGGTTTGTTTGAAATAGTAGCAACTGTAAGAAAAAACATATATACATAATAAAAACTCAGCAATACAAGATGTGAAAAACCACTCCAAAAAAAAAAAAACTCTCAACATCCTTGCCCCATTTATTAGGATAATTAATTTTTCCTGATTCTGGTATGGTAGGACCAGATTTTACATATCTTGAAAAATAAGGATAGTTATTAAACAACATGCACCTTTATCGTATATCTACTGATAATTAGAAGTATTAATGTCAGATACCATATGGATTATGACCTTAGTAATAAAGGCGGCAATTATTTCATTAAGCGACACAATGACATTGTAACACAATTAACTAGACTAGGCTATACCATGCCTCACTTCTAAACTGTATTGTATATTCATTTTGCAATAACAGAAGCTGTATTCTAGTGAACATGCATCACAGCATCAGAGAGTTATGTTGGACATATATACATTATCTATTATATGCCCAATAGTACTAATGACAGATAGCATATGGATTATGACCTCAGTAATAAGGTAAGCATTAGTTTCATTAGGCACCCCTAGTGACATTATAGCACAACTAACTAGTCTCAGGTATATCATGTCTCCTTTCTAACCTGTGGTGTATATTCCTTTAGCAAAAACAGAAGCCGTATTCGAGAGAACATGCATTACTATCATCAGAAAGTTACTTTGGGCTTATACAGATTATTTATTATATGATTAGTACAGGATTATACTGTAACCAATTTCAATTATTGTACAAGAAGAGGGGGAAAAAAAAAATATATATATATATATATATATATATATATATATACATATACATACATACATATACACACACACGTACACACACACACACACACGTACATAAATCTTAACTCTGTCTGATATATGGTATGTACTGTACAGTAAAGGTCATGTTCTCTTTTGATTAATTGGCCTTACAAATACTTGAGTGGCAAAATACACCACCTGCTAATTACATTCATTATGCAGTCAGACATTTAGAGCCCGATAGCATTTGTTCCCAACGTGTTACACTACAATCAATATTCTTCTGTAAGATGTTTATTTCTATCAATATTAAAATGCTTTTTAACACTTTACTGAAGCAACAGTGACTCAAAAGTTATAATTTTTACCTTTTTCATACCCTAATCGGAGAGAGAGAGAGAGACAGCAAAAAAAAAAAAAAAAGCTGTGTTTGTTGGCAGCTACAATAAATCACCCCACCCTCTTATTTTTGATTTCCATCCCGTTTCCCTTCATTTTCTTCAGAAATTAAGCAGAAAATAGTCCATTTTATTTTCTCCCAGTGTAGAGCTTCGAGGATGCAAATAGCAAGAAGTCAGCTTGAGAGGAGTGTTACAGTTAAATCTTTCCCCTGTTTATCCAGAGATTTGAGGTAGGACCAAAATGTTCAACTTGCTGTTTACATGGACATCTCAATTGGAGGTTACAATCCTTTCTCTGGAATGTTGCAACAATGGTTATGGCTTGATTTAGGCTTTCAAGTTGCTTCCAGCCTGTTTGAGATGGGTACCACAACTTCAGTGAGCTTTTTAGGAAATGGGTGAAGTGAAAATAACTCTTAGAATAGCAGAGAGTACATCAGATATCTAAAAGTTATTATTCTTTTTTTCCATCTCATTTTAGAAGTTAAAGGCTTGGAAGTTCATAGAAAAGGCACTTTTAGCCTCTGTTGGTGTATTAGAAGTATATGTTTGCTCTTTATAAGTGAAAGATGGTGCATTGGGATATCTCACCTGGAATATTTTTTTTTTGTGATGAGAAGAGCAAAAGGGTGTAAGTGCTTGTCTTGCTTGCTTTATCTGCATAGGGAAATCTTGGGCAAAAGTGAGTTGGTTTCCTTTCCAGTTCAGGAAGCCTTTTTGTTTTGCTGCTTTTAATATTTCCTGCACGTGCTGATAGTTTAGTATTTTGGCATATATTTGTCTAGGATTAGCAGGGTTTTGTGACCTTCGAAGAGCTCTGTGAGATCTTGCAATTACAATGCCTTTACTTGTAGGATTATTGTCTAGTAGGGATGAAAATATTTCCATTAAGGTTTTTGTTAGTTGCATTTGGTCTATTGATTCTGTAACTCCTCTTATGAGAATATTTTTCTTCTACTCCTTGCTTCTAGGTCAATAAGTTTTTGTTGCAGGTCTTTTAAGGCAGTTTATTTAGTTGTTTTTGTACTTCTTCAATTCTCATTTCATTAGCTGCTGTTTTTGCTTCAGCCTGATCTAGCCTCTACTATTTTTTCAATTGAGATACCAAAGTTATATAGTTGATCTGAGAAACTTTGAATGGCACTTTGTATGGGTAGAAGTGCTGATTTTAGGTCATCAAGTGCAAAAGCCCCTTCGGGCTTGTTTTTAGGATTAGGTTTGGATGATTCTTGTGGCTTCAGTGTTCTCTGTCTTTTAGAGGTAATCTCTTTTTCTGGAGAAGATAACTGTGATAGTTTGTTTTTTGTGGTTTGTAGATCCATGTGGTCTTGATTATTAGACATTTTTTTCCTTTGTAGTATAGAAAAGTATTTTGTCCCTTTTATTCTTGTATCTGTTCTTTCCTTATTCCTTCTATTTCTTTCTGACTGTGTTAGGCCTCAAACTGCCATGCGGTGCTGCAGTATGCGCTTTCAGAGAATGAAAAGCTGTATTTTCAGTAGAGAGGCCTTTTAAAACTCCAGAAGTGTAACAGAGAGCTTGGTTGACATGTTTTAGTTTTTAGTTATTTGTAAATCCAGTCAGATGGCATTTGATTAAGACTATGTAAATAGCTGACTGAGGAGCTATAAGGAGAGAGTGTTTACATGATATCCACCATCTTGGAATCCACTGCCACATTCTTATCTCTACAGCAAGTGGATAAGGGAGAAAATATCACTGCTTAATTCATTAACACCACAGTATGACAAGTGCTGTTGGCATTAATCAAAACAGTAGCAATAGGTGTGTGCTGTCTTGTCCCATTCAGGCCAATAAAGCTTGAAATGCAGACCACTCACATAGCACTTTCTGCCTCATTGTAGCTCAAGTGAGGTATATAATTTGCAGTATTAAATACCTTGATTAAGCACACTGAATATGAGAAAATCATTTTGGCTGAAATTGAAAAGCCCGCATTTCAATTTCAGCTAAAAAAAAATTCTCAAATTTAATCTTCTTACACCCTCAGACCTCCTGGCAAAAGCTATAAAGCCTACTTGTATTCTGGAACATCGCACTCTATATCGGACTGTTAGAAGGCATTAATGAATTAACGATGTGAAAAATCATGCTACCTGTTTGAACAACAATAGTTACTGGAATTCCATGAGTGATGTAACCAGCTCTGACTTACAGGACAGTGACAGGAAGGTGGGATCCTAGAGGGACTGGGTCTCCCAGACTGTCTGAACACAGCAGCACCCCCCTCCCCATACACACACACACACACACACACACACACACCCTATAACAAGATTCGTTTATAGTTACAAATTATGTAGGTAAAGAAAGGCCCTTCATATCAAGCCACAAATTGTGGTATTATCTGAATGCCTTAGAGATTCAGACTAGCTGCAAGCACGGTTGTACTGAAACCACTGCACCTAGATCATCCACTGCTAGCTCAGAATCAAAACAAACAGCAAATGTCATCATCCCAAAAGCAACTTGGTTCAGATTCCATGGCATCAAGACCAAAAGTCCTTATGTCAGTGCCAATAACACAGGGACCAAAGTTGGTACTGAAACCTCAAGACAAAGAACTGATCTCAAAGTTAGCGCTGGGTGACAACCTCAGTGACAAAAACACCTCACTAAGATGTCAAAAACTTACAATATCAGATCTCAACCGGATACAGAAATCCAAATATTGGTAAATGACATACTGAGTTGGCATAAAGTAGACCAGGGGGCCAATCATGAAGTAGAGCATCCCTCGATTCACCTTGTGGGGGAGATTAGGGCAAAACAGCTGCTGCATTTGCTGTTGGGGGGGCAAAAAGATCACAGAAAGGATGGCCCCATCAATGAAAAATCACTCCCATCACTTTCTTGTTGAGAGACTACTCATTAGGTAGAAGAGTCTACCTGCTCAGTTTGTATGCTATCACACTGGACTTCACCAGAATGTGCGTTGCTATGAGAAAGCGATTGGATGAGATCACCCATTGCCACACTGAGTGCTTCTCAACACAAGGGGTATGATCTGGTCCCTCATTTGTTGATGTACCAAACTACTGATATACTGTCCATATGAAATGCAACTGAACCTGAAGGGAGAGCATCCTGGAAGGTCTACAACAATAAACAGCATTGCCCTCATCTCTAGGACATTGATATGCAAGTTGACCTCTTCATGGAACCAAGTGCCTTGGACTGTTTTCCACAGAAATTGCCCCCCCACCCCAACTGGGAAGCATCCGTGGTCACTATGGCCATGGACAAAGGGGGAATGAATGGACTGACCTTGCAAAACATGGTCTGATTGAATCCACCACCTGAGCTCTCTTGGCACGGGTTGGCAAATATCGATCATTGTGGTGCTAGCATCCACTGGAGAATCCTCATATAAAATATGGTACTAACTGCTGACATTGATCCTAGAGCTTGAAGGATCAAGCGAGCTGAAATTTGGTACTGCAGATTATTTTTCTGACCTGTGATCCAATAGTTTGTACTCGAGGGAGGTAGTGAAGTCATCGTTGACTTTGTGTTGAAAATTCCTCCTACAAATTCCAAACTTTCAGTTGGTTGTATTTGACACTTGCCATAGCTTATGGTTATTCCCAGATCAGAACAAGTCTTTAGAACCTGATCTCTTGCTATCATCAACTGATGCCTGATCAAGGCTGCATGAGCCAGTCGTCTAGATATGGAAACACTTGGTACCCTTGCAGTCTCAAGTGAGCCACTATTACTGCCCATGCATTTGGTGAACACCCCAGGGGCTGCGTTGAGACCAAACGACAAAGCTCTGCTGGTCATGACGGGCTCCCAGCCGGAAGTGTAGACAGCTTCTGGATCATCTGTTCATCTTTATGTGACAGCATGCATTCTGAAGGCCTGTTGAGCACATTCAGTCGTCCTTGCCCAGAAATGGGAGAATGGACTCAACCAAGAGCATCCAAACTTGGTATGTTGAACTGACTTGTTCAAGTTGCTGAGATCCAAGAGTGGTCTCCAGTCACCTGACTTCTTTGGCACTAAAAAATATCTTGAATAGATTCTATCTGGTCTGGCAGGACCTCTTGGATGACTTTTTTCTAGCAGCTTTTGTATTTGAATTGCTGCTTCTTTTCTCTGACTGGGTGGAACATCGGGGAGTTTCTTGAGATTGGAGGTGAGGGGGGAAAAGGTATTATATAGCCTGTGGACATAATCTTCTGCACTCAAGTATATTTTATGTCTAGCCAGGCTCTCTTGTGCAGGAATAATCAAACTCTGATTGCCTCCAGAGGAGGACAATCAGGCCTCCTTTCAGGAGCACTGGTATGGTCTCTGCCAGAGAAAAAATTTCTAGAACCCTGGTTTTGCGGGCCTCTGCCGCATCGACCATTAGAGTGCCCTCCTCTGCCCCTACGGGGATTTTCTCCACGTGTGTCCTGAAAAGGACCTTCGGACATCCTGAACCACATTTTCCAACCACCTTATTGATTCCCAGAAAATGGTCCAGGGGGGGGGGGGGGGTCAAAAAACATACATCAATTACAGAGAGGGTCCTTCCATCCTTCTCACACCTGGATAATGTGTCCTCTTTGGGGCCAAACAAAAGTGCTGTCAAAAGAAGCACTGATGACCACAGACTTGAAGAGCTCTGCAAAATCACACAAGCGCATTCAAGCATGTTTCCTAATGGAAATGCCTGAACCCACTGCCCATGTGGTGTCTTTGGCTGCATGTGAAATAAGCCTCATGGACGAATTCAAAATATACTGTAGGGTGGCCATCAGAGAAGCCATAGATGATTGGGCTTCAGCAAAAATGGTTCCTGAGAAGGTATTTGACAGTTCCTTAATCAAACCCCCCTGTAACCTTGTAAAATGTGCCAAATAATTCCGCGACTTCAGCGTGAAGGTCTCTGAAGCATAGACACGCTTTCCAAACCTGTCCATCACCCTAGACTCAATGCTAGGGGGATGAACAGTGAACTTCTGCTCGGCAAGTTCCTTTAGGTGGCCTCCGCCACAGCATCAATGGGCACCCCTTTAACCCAAAACTTCTTCCCTGAAGGTAGTGCCAGAATCGTCTGGTCTTCTGAGTGTGTGTTCAACTGTGTCAGGTTCATTCCACACCCGCTGAGAGACCAAATCAATAAGTTTGTATGTGGGCAGAGTAATTCAGGAGGTAGACAGGCCAGTGCTGAAAGCCTCCAGGAATGCAAATGACTCAGATGAAGGGTATCTGGGCATCCAACCACCTCTCTGTTTTAGGATCTAAAGGACCGTGGGGAACCTTCACCTAAGTCCATATCCTCCACGAATGACTTTTGAGGAGAGTGTTCCAGGGAGGTACTGGAAGAAATTGTCATACACTGCTAGGAAGCCTGGGGGTCCTGGACAGGCTGTCCCAGTGGTAAGGAATGATGAGGCTCCAAAGTGTAGAGACACCAAGGTAAAAGACTGAAGATTTGATGGAGTTGGATCTGTCCATTCTGTTGGAGCAGAAAACACCCTCTTCACAACCTCGAAAGCCGATTTCCCCGGACAGACAGAAGACCCCGGCACAGAGAAGACAAGCTTCTGGACTGCTGCCCTTCCCTGCTCTAAAAGCAATCTCCTTGAGGAGGAAGCCGGAGCAGAGCTCTCTAGTGCCGAAGCTCCAATGTGCAGAGACGACTCAGACAACTTTGAAGGGGGATTCCCATTGCAACACTTAGTATTTTTTAAGGAACTGAGAAACCTGTGTTCTTCCATTGACAATTACTGCACATTCTGGAAACAGTCTCAGGAAAGAACTGCTCACAAGGAAATTCAGCAACTATGCTCTCCTACAAGTTCGAATCAGACATTTGAGGAAATACCTTCATCTGTCTCATCACATTCCTCTACAGATTCAACTTCTTCAATCTCTTCCGAAAAAGAGAAACCCCTTTTGTCTTTTCCAGACACCACCTTATAAAAAGTGTTAATTGCCTGGATATGACCCTGAGCCAAACATAATAAAATCCTACCCAGTGGAACCGGTAAAGAAGGCAAATATTTAGTTTTCTGATTCTGACAGAAAGCTGGGTCAAACAGGTTTATTAATAGCAGCAACTGCTTCCCCAAGAATGGGCACAACATGCTCCTTCTCCAAAGGCCAACAAGACTGGCTCTCCTCTGTCCACTGAGAAAAACCAAACAGCCACAGAGGTGGTGGCTAACCCCCGGTCCATAGTGGTTTTATGGACAACACCAAAGTGATTTTGGGGAAATAGATAAGTGATCCGAGTAACCTGCTTTAGCCGATGCAGTCACCCATCTGCTGAACAAGCAAATTACTACCCTGCTGTGTTGGCAAAGGCTATTTCATTAATGTTTTCTTTTTGTGACTGGAAGAAGGCTCAACCTTTGGATCAGTAGTCTGTTCCATGGTCAAACCAAAAATGGAACCACTTTTCCAGTGGAACGAAGAAGCACAAGTCAATAAAAATAAAGTCTTTAAAAGTCCCCCCCCCCCCCAAGTAAAAACACAGTAAAAAGCACTTCAATACACTTTGCCAGACCAAAACGTAAATTAAACACAGTTCCACCACAGAAAAAGTTTTTAATAGCTTTAAACAAGTTTTAAACTGGCAAAATCAAAAATGCACTCACATTTAAAAGGTAAGTGAAGTCATGTGATAGTTATCAAAAACATTTTTCTAGCATAAAAATACTTTCCTTAACAGTAAATTAAATTATAATATTAATAATTATTAAATGTTGAAGGTTTTCCCAAAAGGGAATACATCGACCCAGCAATGTAACAGCACAAGCCAACCACTGAACCTCGTAAGTCCACAGAAGAGCACTCTCTTCTTCAGCAGAAAACCTCTGGAAGGCATGGTACGCAAGTCTGTCTTTTAGTCAACTCAGCTCGAACAGTTCGGGTGTGTGGAATGTACCCTGAAGCTTCGGAAACTGGCCAGCTGGTAAATCCTTAGAAAGATATAATCCATACACCTTAGACTAGTACAGCAGTGATCAATGTGATGAAAATCTCAACTATGTGGCTCCTACTTACCTACTTTTGATTGTCCTGCACTAGAGGATTCCTCAGGTCTCATTTTCTTTGGGTTCAAATCACCATCTTTACCTCTGGAGCTTTCCCTTTCTTTTCCTGGGTCAGCTGCATCTTTTCTATGTTTTCTGCCTCTGGATCGAGGCAATAAGTTATAATAAGCAGCTTATTTCTCTCATCTGACACCACACACTGACCAAAAGCCGTGCCGATACAGCAATCAGCAGTCAAAATAACCCTGGGAGGCACGGCTTTAGTGTGCTTTGCAGCTTTAGCCCTGGTGAAGGCCTCAATAGACATGGATGCAGGAGGCCTGGCTGCACCACGTGCTGGTGTAGCTTTGTCTAAAGTTATGGTGTCGGAAGATTCCAATACACCAGTTTCGGAAGGCAATTCTGTAACCGACTCGGTAGGGGCCTCCGGGACCGAGGCTGTCGGTTGTATTAATTCAGGGTTCGGAAGTTCCAAGGACTCTGTATCAGCTGAGACAGACACTCGCGGTAGGTTATAGGCGGTAGGCCTAGCCGCGGTTTCAGCCGAAACCGCGGTCCGCGTGTGTCGGTCCTTGTCTTTCCGTTTCTTAATTAAATGTGATGTCGGGGTTTCCGACGGCATTTTGTATGAAAAACTATCCCCAAAAAACTCTTCTGCAAACTCCGACCGACGTCTAAGAGTGCGTCAGTTGAAGGAAGCGCAGGCTGAACAGGCCGAGACGCCGTGGTCTGGGCCTAAGCAGGGGAGACAGTAAGAGTGGAAATCCTTATGAGGTATTTGTTTCCCACAAGTTAAACAATTATTAACTTTTTCTGACATCGGCTGAGGCAAGAAAGAGTCCCCAACGGGGTACTTAGCTTTTGAAGTCTTCGGATAGCGATTTTACTGGAGCTGGCCAACCGGCACTTGTGAACTGCTTCTGCTTCGGGCACCACGCGGCAAGAAAGACTGGGGAAGATGGCGTCGGCTGACGCTTTTATACCCCAGGCGTTGTGACGTAGGGGAAGGGGCGACATCAGCCGACGCCGGCCGACCGAAGGGCTGCCTGAGGCAGGACAACCCATATGTGATGACTGCAGATGCATCCTTGAAGGACATCTACACAAAACAAAAAAGTAAACAAACCAGAACATTGAGTAAAAATAGCTAACATTAACAATAGCTTCAAGAAAAAAAAGAGGAAAACGCTAAGTATTGCCAAGAATAATAATCTACATCTTAAGACAAAAATTAGTGAATGTGACAATAGCTACTAACATCTATGAACAATGTCTATTTTTTGTTAATATGAAGGCAAGCAGGCCTAAAGCCAACACACTGAGAAGGAAAACATATCAGGAAATATGGGTGAAGGCAGAAGAACTAATAAGGATACAGAAAAATAAACTAACAAGACTACGTTGAACAAGTAAGGTATGGTACAGAAAAATAGAGAGGTGCAGATCTTAGCTTTAATGAAGAGGTGCAACAATGCCTGAATGCTAAGAGGGCAAGCAAGAATTCAGGAAGCTTCAAAACCAGGTACATTATGGAAATACATTTTTGAAGCTGCAGCACTAGTTTTGGAGGGTTAGATCAGACGAGCACAATGAGGACTCAACAGTCCGGACAGATGAGATGAAAAAGATTTTTTTTTTATTTTAACATTTGTGGACTGGGAAAGTCTGAATAAGACAGAGCCTATTTTCAGCAGAGGCCCAGGGAGAAACGCTCCAGATGTATGTGGGAGGAAACTTGAGTACCCAGAGAAAACCCAAGCAAACACAGGGAGGACATGCAGACTCCACACAGAAGGCACCCCAGCAAAGAAGCAAACCGGAGAACCTCTTGCTGTGAGGCAACAATGTTAACCACTGTGCCAACGATTTCTGCTACAGTTATCGGGTCTTGACACAGAGAAAGGCTTTCACGAACAACTGTACCATTTGCATTCCCTAATAGAAAAATAGGGTTAATTAGAAGGATATATGAAGGCTCTGAGGTAAGAATTAAGGTGTAAGGATTCCCGTCTGATAAGCTGTGTTTGAGCAGAGGAACCAGGCAGGGATATCCCTCTCTTTTCCCCTTATTTGCTTTATATTTAAAGCCACTGGAAAAAAAGAAAACAAAGGTCTCAGAAATTCAAGGATATAAATAGTATGGCAATAAAGAAAAGCTAATTTGCAGATGAGATTATTTTGTACTTGGTGCTGAACACATTTTGAGAAGGTTTCATGTATTTTCAGGATATAAAGTTAAAACAAAAACTATAGCGATAAACAATGCACCCACATGACTTCATTTAGTAATAACCATATTTATAGGGACAAAGTATTTAGGTGTGTGGATTACAACAGACATTATGGTAGTTAAGGAAAGATTGGCTCTGGTACAATTTTTAGTTGAGGTTACAACAGAAGCTACTGTTGTAAAGGGATAATTAGTAGGGTATACAAAATAATGTATGCTAGCTAAAAGAATAAATCAAATGATGTTAGAAGAGATTACACTTTGCCTTTCCATTCTGACTTCCCAAAGGAATAATGGAAGGATATCTGTATGGCTCACAAGTATGCACCAAAGTCCAGAAAGTTTAGGATTTTCTGCTTGGAAGTGTTGGCATATGTATTTTTATACCACAAACAGACTTCAAAGGATTTTTTCTATAGGCAGATAGCAAACACTGAAGATGTAATGGAAAACAGAGAGGTAAACAGGAGCAAGGTTTTGGGGAGTGTATTGAGTTGAAAGATTTTAAAAATTTGCTACACAGTACTCCAGAAGGGTTTTGGGGAAGCAAATGTTTTAACCAATGAAATGATTCCTTTGAGGTGGAATACATGATCTGAATTGCCAAGGCATAGTAAGGGCTTACTATGTTTAAAGCTACTGGCCATCAAAAAAAGCAAATGGAATTTGAAATGAAAGGGTGTGCTGGTACTGGGTCAAAATTGAGTCGATGAACCACTGAGTATTCCTCATGCAAAGTCAGGTGAAACAGTAGACAGCATGAAACATGGAATTATGAGATATTTCCTAACAGATGCCAAACTCTGGAGGAAGCTATCAAACTGCTCCAAGTAAGTTTCCACTTTCTCCTGAGAAAGGAAAGCCACCATGGGGGGTGTGTCTAGTAGACATCCCAAAACAATGTCCTGTGAGACAGAGTAAGAAAATGTCTCCATATTCATCTAAAACCTAGGCCGAGAAAAATGTTTACCTTACCCAAGCCAGACTTGACAAGTTGTGCAAGAATCTGCAAAAATAAAGCAGCTGTCTAAATATGGGGAAAATGAATGCTCTGCAAACTGCAATGGGCTACTATATGCATCAGGCACTTTGTAAACATTCCTAGACCAGATAACAAACCACAAGCCAAAGCAGAAAACTGAAAATATAATGCAAAGGTTTGGTTTAGGACAAGTTTTCCATGTTCCCTTTTCTTTGGCACCAGTGAGATCCCTGAATAAAATCCTTTCCCTCTTTTATACAGAAACAGGTTCTGTAACCCCCGGATAAAAACATCTGATCTAGAAAAGGAAGAAAAAGAGGGGTTTGAGTGGCTGAATTAATAGGAATCCCTTGAAAAATAGGAAGGGAATCTCACTGCCAGTTGTAGCATTGTTGGATGATTCTCAAACCCCGACCCCAGGATTCACTAATCTCCCGTGTTAAGACTAAATTAAATTAGTCTTACACAGAAGAGCCAGACTAAGAATAAGACGTCAGCGCGCCATGCATATTAATGAGGGCACGCTGTAAAGCTAACACGGAGCGTGGACAAGCCAGGTCAATAGTAACCCCTTTGGATGGCTATGAATGACTTCTTGGAGTAAGTACAAGCTCCAGATGAAGTGGAGAGAAGCAAGCTCTTCAAGACCAGTTTGTTACTGCGCTCGATGAGCGCTCAAAGACTGAACCCCACACAGACCTCATAAAATTGGTATCAAGATGTCCTGCTCAAAGGCAATAAACTCACTTGGATCTGAATTAGGGATTTTATGCCCACGGGATGAGCACTTTTTAAAGCCTGCTGGTTTTCCAGTCATGTCAAAAAGAAACGCCCACAAGAGAATTCAACTACAAGTAAAGAAAGAGAGAGAAGGGCAACCAACAATGGTAACACAAAGACTAGTAGCAAGTACAGAAAATACCAACAATGGTAAAGTGAGAAGTACCAGCCCTATGGTATCAAACAAATACAAGTAAGGAGGTCCACCCAGTAATAACAATAACTTCTCATTCCAACCTCTCTCTACTAAAACCATGGAAAAAAACTTCTAAGAAAACTAAAACCTACCACCACAGCTGATGATAACCTGCCAAGTGAATTTCTAAAACTAGCAGCTGAAGGCATTTCCTACCCTGTATCAATACTGATTAAATCGGTCTATTGCTGAACAACATTTCCCATCAATCTGTAAAATCTCTCAAATAATCCCCCCCCACAAAGGTGGACAGTCCACTGAACTCACAATTCTTAACCTATCGCCATACTATCCCCCACTATCAAAACTCTTAGAAAGCTGTGTTCACTCTCAACTTCTCCATTAACTTGCAACTAATAACCTACTAGCCAAATCCGAACACAGTTTCAGACCCTATCATAGTAGGACTAATGCCTTTCTCAGCTTTACCAATACCATAAATCAATACAGAAATGAAGGGAAAACAGTTTCCCCTGTCTTTCTCGATATGTCCACGACCTTCAATACAGTTTCCCATATCAAGTTACTGACCATACTCGCAGATCTAAAACCTAGGTAACTTTGGAACCAGGAGAGAGCGGAAGGGCTAACAGGCCAACACAGCAAGTAGTAAGGTGGCTACAAGATCTCTCCTTCTACTCTTAGTCACACTTGCTGTCCCACAAGGTTCCATACCCGGTCCCCTTCTTTTCAGCATCTTTACTAATGACCTCAGTACTGCCAGCCCACTAAACTTCCATAATCCAGTACAAGGATGACTCTATGCTTATATGTGCAGCATCTACCACCAAACAGCTTCAAGACGCAACTCAAAAATCCTTTACTGAAATTGAATCATAGCTGTCTAACGCGCAGCTCATACTCAATCCTACCACCACCAAACTTATGATCCTTCAACTCATCAGAATCTCATACCCCCCCCACCACCACCTTCTACATCACTGCATTGGAGAATACAAAAATTGTGCCAGAACCACAAACTAAACTACTAGAAATTCTAATTAACAAACTGAGAGATTTGACTTGCATATATCACAAACAATTAAGAGAAAACACAAAAATGGAAACTCTATACAGAAATAAATCTTTAACAGACAGTTCTAGAGTAGCCATTGCCAGAACCCAACTCCTATCTACTCTCTATGCCTCTCCCATACTTACCAATCTTAAAAAGACAAACCTAGATAAACCAGAAACATGCTATAATAAAACAAAAAAAATTTCACCACAAACTTCACATAGGACACACCACTGCCTCTCCTAAGAAAACTCTCCTGGCTAGAATTCTCACATCTCCTGACTTATAACCAGTTAACCATGGCTCAAACTACTCAATCAGCCTGATAAAATCCCTGCTCTCCTTAACCTAATCCAACTTTATTCCAACAAATGTACTCTTCTTTCAACAAATAAAATTATTACAGGTCATCAAATCTACAAACACAGCAGAAGACTAAATTCATGCCATGTAGCAGAAATCTGGAACTTCCTCACTCTATTAGGGCCACTAGCAACTTAACTCAATTTAAAAAACAACTCAAACATTATTTATCAGACACATGGCTCTGCTCATGTAACACTCCAGGCTAACTTTGAACAGCAAAAATCTCTTATTCAAAAATCTGTCCCATAAACATGCTACTATCTCACACACACACATCCATCTTCCTGTCCTATGCATATGTAGAACCTATTTCGTCCTTGTGATAACTCTCAGTAACATTTCACCAACTAACTATATCAGAGCTCTTCACCAACCTTTCCCCTTCTTACCACCTTCATCTTCCTCCATTTCTCCTTTCTTCTCTTTCACTCCCCATACATAACTAAACACAGTGTGTGTAGTGTAATTCCCGCTTTATTAGTCTCAGATTTTTATTTTTCTTCTGTCTAATGCACACCATGTGTAACAGTTACCTCTGGAAGAGTTTATAAACTAACATTGAACAACTGTACTGTTTCAATTATCTAAATCTCTGTCAAGTTCATCCAAATTTTAGTTTCTATATGTACGTATGTATAAATAGACTCCCTCTTATACGGCCTCTCTAACAGGCCATCAAATTTCTGCCTTAGCTCTAGCAAAAAACAAAGAACACTTCTGTCTCCTCTGGGCTAAATAATGACAGACATTTGAGTTTTAGACTTCATATTCATTAGAAAAATGTATACCAACACAAATCCTGTTATTCTAGTTGATTCGTAACCTATAAATTCTATTTTGTATGCATTTTCTGATTAAACAGCCATTTGTTTATCCAGTCTAAGGTCCAGTCCCAGCAAGACCGGATAAGAGGGAGTCTACTGTACTTAAATTTTGTTATTCATGTCATGGCTGTTACCATTGTATAAAAAAATATTATGTCTATGTTTTTAGGTATTTTTGCTATGTTGGCACTTTTCTCCCCAGGCCTGCACTGAAAATGGGCTTTGCCCAGTCAAACTTTCCCAGTAAATAAATATAAAATAAAATCTGAAGTTCTGACCCCTCCCCTACCCATAATTCCTTCAGGTCGAGTTTTCTGATCTATACCTTACAGATTGATTAAACCTTTAAGTATCATAATTGAGAAACATTTTAATACCACAGTAAGGTATGAAGCAAAAAAAATTAACAGACAGTCTTAGATGAGGTTTGCCTGGTCACCAGAAGCCGTCAATGACAATACTGGAAGAGCGTAGGAGAAAGGAAGGGATGTCTAAATGAGAAAACGTCTGTCATCATGGTAAGTGTACATCTTTTGTACCCGATGTCTATTTTCATCGGATTCAACCTTTGAGACAGATTCTCAAGCTGCAAAACTCACCTGGGTGGCATCAAGGAAGGACATTCTTGAGGATAATAGAACCACAGGAGGAACATGCCCCAGACTGCATATCTAATTTGTAATAGGATGCAAAGGAGTAAACCGTGGGCCATGTTGCTTCTGTACAAACGTAACGGATGAGATCTTTTCATGAATGCCATAGAAGTAGATACTGCTCTTGTTGAATGGGCTTTTGGTTTGGTATGCAGCGTTAAACCCAGGTTATAAACAAAGGAAATGCAGTCAGACAGCCATTTGGAAAGTCTGACTTGATATGCTTTTACCCAATTTTGCTTTAGAGGAAGATACATATAGTTGGATCTGACTGACATCCTTTCTCCTCTAAGAATAGAATCTGAGCGGTCTGTGAACATCTAGCATATGCACAATGTACTCTCCTTTGAGAAGCTAAGAGAAAAAAAGACTTGCAAATCAACTGAATGATTCAAATTTACTTTGGATATTACCTTTGGTAGGAAGAAAGATAAAGTTCAAGACCACTCTGTTTTTATGAAAAATTAGATATGGTGGTTTGCAATATAGTGCTTGCGATTCACAGATATGTTTAGCAGATGCAATTGCAACAAGAAATTGGTTTTCTAGGAGAGATATGGAAACTGCTGGTTCGAAGGACATGTGGGTCAACGCTTGAAGCATGACAGGGATGTTGTTGCATGGTGGAAATGGATCACTGATTTGGGGGATTGAGTAAGAGCACCCTTGAGAAAGGTTTTGGAGAATTTGAGAGGCTATAGAGGCGTCATTATGCCCTATGTAAAAATTTAATATGTTGCCATGTGCACCTTGACAGTGAAGAAATTGGACCCGGAGACTTTCAGAAGTCTAAAATTAATGGAAGAGGAGCATAAAAAGGATAGGATCCTTTTGATGAAGCCAAAATATATCTTTTTAGTTGACAGTTTTTGAGAAGCAGAAATAAATGTGGACAACCAAAGAAGATAGCCTGGCATCTCTGGTTACTCTCAGAATTGGGGGAACCATGCAGTCAACTGTAAGGATTTTAGATCCAGCAGAGGCAATCTGGGCAAGTGAGTCAGGGGGTCTGGGTAGTGATCCAATATCCAAGGAGAGTGTATCAAATGAGGTCAAAGGAAGAGGAACCAAATCTGCCAGGGCCAAAATGAAGAAAGGAGAATCGCACTAGTATTGCATCTTCTGGCTTTCTGAATGAATTTCGTCAAAAGTGGTTATCGAGGGGAAGTGCAGAGGAGACCAAGGGAACAACTGTGAATTACAGCATCCCTCAGGGACTGTCCCTGTGGAGGGATTAGTGCAAATAACTGTTGCACTTATTGTTCAGGTCTAAGGCAAAGAGGTTGGCAGCAAGGTTGGCAGCAAGGTCAGCCCCAGCAGCTGAACATTTTTGTCACCACTGTCTGGTTGACAAACCACTAGTGAGGCAGTAGAATCAACCTGCTCAATTTGTCTGCTCATACATTTGACATTCCATGGATGTGCATTGCTATCAAAAAACAATGGGAAGACATCATCCATTGCCACACTTCATGGCCTCCCAGCCTCCCAGCTAAGTGGATAGGGCTGTGTTCCCCCTTGTTTGTTGATGTACACTACACAACTGTCATGTTTGTCTGGATGGATATCATATCCTTGGGGAGGTAGTCCTGAAAGCATGCAATGCTAGGACAGCCCTGATCTCCAAGATACGTATGTGAAGAATAGCCTCTAGGGGTAAAACAAAATGCACCCCCCATCCCACCCCAGGATGGAAGTATCCATGGCTACTGAGGCCTAGGGTTCTGGTTAACAAAAGGATCTTCCTTCAGATACTGACAAGAGGTTATCCACCATTTGATATGATCTCTGCAAATTTCAGTGAGATGAATCTTTGCATGGAATGGGTATAGACTTTCTGACAACTGAACTGAGAGTCACCTGTAATACTCTCACGTGGTACCTTGCCAGGGGAACTAGTATAAGATCAAAATACTGACGTGGATAATTGAATACGTTTTTTGTTTGAAATTTTTGATATAGCTGTGCCTAAATTTGAAGGAGAGGGGGGTGCCTGGGAAATTAGTCTGAATTAGAGAATTTTTAATGGCAGATCAGACAACATGCGAGTTGTAGACCAGGCTTTAACGAACACATTTATATTCACGCTGTTCTAAAACTTAGGACTGGCAAGCTTTAACTATTTAATATTTTATATGGGTTTTTAATCCATGTATCCCATACTTATGTTTTTTTGGATGAGTTTTATTGCACTACTGAGCCTTATTTATTGTTTTATGTGCCTGTGGCTTTAGATCAAGCTTTCCATTCAGTGATATACTTTTATTTAAACTACTACGTGTATTATTTTTTCTGTTATAATGAAGTCCATTTGAAAAGTGAATTGGACGAAAGTATTTAACAGTGGTTTAAATAAATGTTTCCTTGTCCATTTATTAAAGTTGTTTCAGTCATTTCTCAAGCTTTTTCTTTCTTCACACGATTTTACTTGCTGTGGCAGGAGTGAGCTGGTACTCCTGGCTTACCGATCCACTTGGCGCTATTGTTCTACAGTTTGCGTACAGGTTTGCCTCTGGTTGTAGAATGTAATCCAGTTCCATACACGCCTTTTTTTTTCTTGAATAATTTTACAACCAAATCCTCAAATTCTCTCATATTTAGTTTTATCACCAATTTTAAGTTGTAATGCCTTTCCTATTGTTCACTTTTGCTATGTAGAACCTTGAGGGATATTTCTTATAAAACCTAAACACTCTCCATATTGGTGGAGTTATGCATATTTAAAGATTTATAGGAAGAAAAAGAAACTTTCTGTATTTGTGAATTTTATACTTAGCTGTTGTTTCTACCCCTTTACTTAAAATTGACTCCAAAAGTTAATAACCACAATCAAGTTCTTCCTTCAACTTCACATCTCCCCATGTAATCTTGATTTCCTTACAATTCATTTTTCCAAAATTGTAACAGTGTTTTTGTATAGATAAATATAGCCTTTTTTCCAAAAGGAAAAACTTTATGATCAGATCCTCCCAAAGACGGAACAGTATTGACACTGGAATGAAGTCTACTTGATTAGTTAGGACAAGGTCAAGTATTTTACTATTATATTTATATTACCTGTTACCATCAGTTTTAAATCATAAAAACACAAGATGTCCACAAAGGTTAGAGAGAAGTGACCATTATAACATCGATCCTCCTATCGTGTCAGACATGAATGAGAATATTTTGTTCTCCTTAGACTGCAGAGTGGATACTTTTGTTAGAGGCTGTGGCTAGGATGGCGAGCCCATATTAGAACTGAGCTAGGGCAACTCCATTGCCTAGTGCAGATCTAGCCAGTCAGGAACAGAATACAAGGCCTTCCCCTCTTTCTCTTTGCTCTATAGGGGAGTTTTAATGTGAGGTTCAAAGAATTTGGAAAGGTGAGAGAGAAATCATGAAAATAGTTTGATATCTTCAACAAAGTCCATCAGCTGAAGTGTAGTACCAAAGCCTGGAACTTGGGGAGGAACCTTAAGTAGAGCTAAAGGTTAGTCTCATGGTTAGATCTAAAACAGGCAACCCAGCTTCAGATTACGTTTGTAACACCCGATTTAAAGGTCTGGCAGCTTCAACAGCAAATGCTGCATTTCACTGGTCAGGTCTTGCTGGATCTCTTGTGTGTTAAAGATGGTTTAAACCCCTCAAGAAAAAAGTAGGGGGTGCATAAACTTGAATCCTAAGGTGGTCCAGAGCTCTGAATTCCTTGCCAAAGGAATTCCCTACAGGGTAGTGCAGGACTGCTGCTTCTTACTATGGAATCAGGCTTTGGAGTTTCCCACCAGCAGTTCTAATTCTTAGGAGGTCAACAAACTCCTGACTGGTTTCCTTGGTATGAAAGCCACAATAGCTGCGTTTTCCCATGCTGTATCAGTGTCTACTTTCTTGGATGATTCTCCCACTGACATAAATGTTGAAAGCTGTTAGGAGCATTCCAACGCCTCTTGCAATATCCTTTGCAGGAAGGATTCTGGATCCATGGGCTATCTCCCTTTGCAATATCATTTCTAAGAGCTCCACAAACTTGAGGTCATCAGGAGGAGACAAACAGGAAATCTGCATTCCTCTGATCTTAAACAATGAACATAAATAACTAAGTATGCAAGCTTATGTGCATCCTCTTATACTGTGACTTCTTGGCATATCTGGAGGAGACTAGTCTGGCAAAGAAGTGTTCGTATGCCACTGTCTTAGGTTGAGACACTGTATAGGCCCCAATAGGTTCATAGGAAAGTACTAGGCTAGCTGCGCTTGTGGGCCATTTAAAGCCTAGCCAATTTCCCTTCCAAAGGGGAGACTCAAACCCAGTACTTGGGGTCTGTGAGGAAAACACTTTAACCATTATACCAACCCTAAAGAATAGATGGCTCCCTCTGTACTGATTTATAACAAGAAAAGCAACCATGGTCTCAAAAAGAAGCTGATCTGTTGGGTGCACTTTTCTGGGATTGGGGATGACAGATGTAAACATAGTAGGTTCATATGCATCTGCAACACCAGCATCAATACCTGCATCACCACAAACTTGACATCAAGGGCACCAGCAACAATAACTGATAAGGCAACCTCCATCAAGACCAGTTGCAGTTTAATGATCAGCTCAGCCCTGATGCACTGACCTCCTCTGTGCAGACTTAAAAGCTAAGAATGGTAGATTCCATGCCGAAGGCATCTATACAGGTAGTTTAATGGACAACTGCATTATTAAAAGTGAAAAATGCAGTCCCAAAGTTGGATTAATACCAGATGTCAATAGGTCCCCAAATATAGCTATAAACATCACAACACTGGCAGACTCAGTAACGCTGCCCATATAATGCGTTTCGGAAAGGAAAATGTGGGGAAAAAAAGGGATGGGCACAGAAGAGACATCCATTCTCCACGGAAGTTGTTGGGAAAGGGCTGCAGACATGCGGATAACATTAACAAACCTAAGTCTGTCAAATTTGGAAAGAGGCAAATGAGCAGAGCCTTGCAGGTGCTGGTCTGGGCTTAATCTGTTAAAACGTTTATCGGCAAGAGAGGTCAAACCCTGCAATTCAGTCAGCTGTGGGATGGAATTTATTCTCTACAACTTAACACTTTCAGAACCACTTCAACATTCTTTTGTTATGCAACTAGAAAGGAAGGTCCTAACTTTTAGCCTTAAAATGCTGAATCATATGACTAAGGTCAGGGAGAAATCAGAAAAAAAAAAAAAATAGACAGGTCAAGGAAGATGTTGAGACCCCCAATCCCAGCAATACTTTTATCCACAAAACAGTACACTGAACAAAAATGTATTTCTTGTAAAGATTAACCTCAAGGTTATGCTTATGATCTGTTAGGGTATTATAAACACTTGACTGATTTCACACCTAAGCTGCCCTCCCCCAAACAAATAAGCACTGTTCTTTCTTATCCTGAGGCCGGATTGTATTCCTGCATTCACACATTTTAAATGTTCGCTCCATAACGTAACTAATAAGGCAGATATCTACAAATTTTTTTTTTAATTTTAAAACCAGAGGCTACCACAGTAACTCGTCAGTAAAAAAAAAGTTGAAAAAATACCAGAGAGAAGGCCTAGTCAGGGAATACAGGTAAATAAGAAATATTTTCGAAACAGAAAAGGAACCTGGGAAAAGGTAACTTAACAGATAGTTACCAAAAGAAAACACGTTTGTTCACAATTTTAATTTACCAAAGGAAAAAAAAAAGTTGTTGGGATGGATTTTCAAATGTTTTTCATTATACCAAGGAAATAAAGATCAGCACTATGGGTAACTGGAAGGAACACAGCAGGCTGGGAAAGTTTCAAAGGCTGAGATGTCCTAATCTTGACAGAATGAATCCTGTTGTTAATGAAGATGGGCCTACTCATTCATAGGTTCATACTAGGCTATCTGCCCTAGGGCATTTATAAGCATAGCCAGAATGTGTTTGGCTTTCACCACCCATTTTAAATTTATTTTGCTATGCCCTTTTTCGAGGTTAGTATACTGTGCCTCTGTCTAACAGTGACACAGAAGTGATACCCGGGGTAAACCTATGATCTCCCATCCACTCATCAAAATTCCTCTTGAAGAGTCAATGAGGGACTCTGCCTAACCTGGACTGGGATTTTATTCCAGAGTAAAGGGAGCCTCTGGGTTATGAATCTGTCCCTCCAGCATGTCCTATTTATTTCAATGCTGAGGTTCAAGTCTCTCGAGCGCGTAGCTCGATGGGATTTGGATTTTCTGAGGTGCAGCATGTCCATTAATTCCAGGTTGGACATGGCTTTATACGCCAGGCACAGATCGCCTCTGAACAGGCGGTATGCCACTGAGTAGAGCTGGAGTTTCTTTAACCGGGCAGCATATGGCATCTGTATGAGCCCTTTGATCCTCTTGGTGAGGAACTTTTTGGGACTTTCCAGTTGCTGCACCTGTCTGGTAAGGTACATCCCAAAGGGCATTGTGCTCAATTATGGGCCTGATGAGGGATGAGTAAAGAGGCATGATGACCTCCCTGATCTAGATGTGAATCCCTTCATGATTAGGTGGGCTATACAAAATGTTTTCTTACCACTTTGGCGACGTGGTTGTCAAATGTGAGATTGCTATCAACTTGGGTCCCCAGGTACCTAATTACTTCTTCTGTACTTAATGGATTCCCACCTATGTGGTAATTTGTGAGCACTATTTTTGCCAAAGGGATGACTATACACTTTTTGGCATTTAGCTTGAGGCCATGGCTCTGGCACCAGTTGTCTGTTTCTATGAGGCCCTTTTGGAGGATGCTTGTGTCGGCTGGAGAGCGATTATAGGCGCCCAGTTTGCAGTCATCTGCGAACTTGGTCAGCCACAGTCCTTCCGTGTTGGCCTGTACCTCCGAGAAATATATACCGAACAAGAGAGGTCCCAGGACTGAGCCTTGTGGGGACACCACTTGTAACTGGTTTGGAGTCTGACATGGCTCCAGCAATTCTAACCATGTGGGTTCTGTCATTGAGCCAGCTTGCAATCCATCTAGTGACATAGGGGTTTATATTTAAGCTGGTGAGCTTATCTATAATGCCCGAGTGGGGTATTGTATCGAAGGCTTTTGCGAGGTCCAGGTAGGCTGTGTGGACCACCTTCCCCTCGTCAATAACCTTAGTGACCGTTTCAAAGAAATCAACCAGGTTTAAGAGGCAGGCTCTGCCCTTAAAGCTGAACTGGATAGGATCCAGTGTCTGTAGGTCCCCAATATCTTTATTTATGAGGTCCATGATGATCCTTTCCATAGCTTTGCAGACCAAGCTAGTCAGGCTTATGGGGCGATAGTTTCCAGGATCCGTTGAGGCACCACCTTTATGGAGAGGGACCACTGTTGCTGTACGCCACTCTTTGGGCACATATCCTGTAGTAAGGCTGAGATTGAACAATAGTTTTATGTTTGGGTTTAGCTCTTCTTGGAGTTCATGTAGAACGCAGCCCGGGACACCGTCTGGGCCCATTGATGCAGTGTTTTTTTGCTTTGGAGAGGGCGGCTCTTACCTGAGCATCTGAGATGTCAGGGGGGCAGCACTCTACTGGGATAGATATTTGTCCTTTTGGTGGGGAGGGGGTAGAGAAGTTTGCGCTGATAACACAGCAGGAACAGCTCGGAACCAACGTTGAAGCACAATCACCGTTTATTAATATAAAATAAAATAAATTAAAAATCTTGAAAAAGCCCGGGAGAGCCCGGGCGAAAGCGCTTGACTAACTGATCTTTTATTTGTTTTTTTAAACGGCTGTTGAATGAAATATTTAATTTTATACACTTTGAAAGCAAGACGAGATTTGTTGTTGAAGCGGAACTTTTGGGCAATATCGCACCCAACATTGGATGCTTTGCTTTTAATTTATTTTATTTTATATTAATAAACGGTGATTGTGCTTCAACGTTGGTTCCGAGCTGTTCCTGCTGTGTTATCATCGTTTTTTACCGGAAGGTTGTCCTGCATTGTTCTTTGAAGTTTGCGCTGAACCTGTCAGCTAGGATGTTGGCAATGTCTGTGGGTTCAGTGTATTTTTTGTCATTCTGGACTAATTCTGAGCAAATCTGGGAATTACCACCCAGGTTCCTAACATAACTAAAGAAAGCCTTGTGATTATCCTTAGTATCCTGTGCAATTTTTCTCTCGAAGCTGGCCTTAGACAATTTTATGAGTGCCCGTAATTTTTTGCTAATACTGATCAGTGATGCCTTCCCTTTGTGGGATTTTGCTCTATCATTTAGTAGCTTCCTCCTTCTATTGTATAGTTTGTTTATGGCTGGGGTCCACCAGACAGGGCGTCTGCCTTTGGAGGACTGGGTCTTGGTTTTGTTGGGATGCATGATCCATGCATTCCTGAAGGTGTTCATAGAATGCGTTTATAAAGGATTCTGCGGTCTGGGCGTATTTTCCACAGGCCGGGGCTTTGAAGGATTCCACCTCGGTTTGAGGAGTGTGAAATTTGCTTTAGAAGTTTTCACTGTGATTTTCTGGGCAGGGGGTGGGGTCGGGATGTGAATATCCAGTAAGATTAGTTTATGGTCTGATCTTATGAGTGAGGGGTACACTTCTGGTCTGGAGCATAAAGTCCCCATGTTGGTGATGATCAGGTCCAGTATGTTTTCCTCTCTTGTGGGAGTGGTAACAAGTTGTTCCATAGCATTTGAGTTTATAAATTCTAGGAACCTTTGGGCTAGGGTGTTGGAGCTAGAGTAATGCTCCCAGTCTATGTTTGGGTAGTTGAAGTCGCCCAATATAATGTGTTTGGAGAGACCGTCATATTTTCCAGTGTTCTCAGAAAGGCCGAGTGGGGTTCCTGGGTTTGGGAGGGTGGTCTGTAGCAGGCTAAAAACTGGAAGGCAGTTTTACCCACTGTTAGTTGCACATGGGTAGTCTCTGATGCTTCGTGCTTTGCCACCAACCTGGAGGTGTGGGTATCTTTGATGAATATCGATACTCCCCTCCTTTTGTGGATTCGGTCCAAGTTTTGGGGCGAAAAGCATGGTATGAGGTATAACCTGGTAGTGCTGGGGTGCTCTCGGGAGCCCTGAACCAGGTTTCTGTTACTGCACAGATATCGATGTTCTCCATGCTAAGGAGAGTTTGAGTGCACATCTTGAGGTTTAGACTTCTGCCGTTGGTAGCATTACTCTTAGTTTCTTATCCCTTGTGATACCTATGGAGGTGGGTTTGTCTTTTGAGCCTTGCCTAAAAAAGGCACTATGGGGTAGCAAGAGCCTTTGCCAATATCCGAGAAAGCCCAGGGGTGACAGGTGCAAGCCGTCCCTAGCTTATCGGGGCTTGTTGAGCATATCATCCCAAGCTGACAGGCATTGGATCCCCTTTGAATGACACCAGTACTTAAGCCAATCGTTGAGATTGATCATCTTGTCTTCATATTGTGGCATCATTCTTAGTGAGGTAAGATGCTACTCAAGGTCAGGGTCATACCGGCCTGGGCTACATGCTCATAGAGCTCCTTTATGTCTCTTTTCATGTAGTCAGGAGAATCGTCTCAGGTCATTCACCAGCATGGCAATGACCAAGTCATATTTGTACTTGCCTTGGGTGACCTGAGTGCTTGTGTTATGTGGCGGATCCTAGCGCCCGACAGGCTGCTCACCGTGACCCTCTCCTTGTTCAGCCTGGTGGCGGGACGTCAGTGTGCCTGATGATAGAGTCACCTATTACAAGTGTATCAGGTGTGTTGTTTAGTCTTAAGGGCTGTGACTGTTCGGCACACTGGCTTTGTGAATATGTGTTGCCGCGTGTTTTGTTTTGGAGTAGCGGTTGCTTGGGTGTCTGCTTTGGAGGTCTCTGCTGCTTAGGCAGATCTTTATTTAGAGCCTCAGTATGTTTTTGTGTGATTATGTATTTGGTTTGCTGTAAACGTGGTAGGTCTATGTGAGACTGGGTGTAGTGGTGTGGTTTCCTTCTCCTCCTGACTGGTTATGCCAGTACTGAGTTGAAGGCTTAGCCTCCAGTTTGGCTATATGGTTGCATCTCTCACATGTGTTGGAATTCAGGCTGTTGGGAGGCGAGGAGAGGTTGTCTGTGTACATGAGGCAGCTGTAACATTGCCTCAAGATTCCCAGATTCACCAGCTGGACTGGAGAGGAGATTGACAACTGACCTTTGGACATGCTAGAATAATGTTGAGAGTCCTTAATAATTGAAAACAAAGGGCCAGTGGGGAGTGAGGTATAGTGCTTTTAATTTTTAGTGCTGACTTATATAATTGCTTTAGCGAGCAAGGTGCCAGGTAACTTAAGTGCAATGTGTTACAGGCAACTTAAATGCAAAAACGACAAACAGTAACTTTCTTTCAAGTGAAACAAGGAAATAAGTACAGTAAGCAATGCGAATATCACTAGTGATCACAGAAGCACTGAGAAGCAGCGTATTAGGTGGAATTGGCGTTCCAGAGGAAATAAGCAAACAAACAACAAGCATATAAACAAAGCTAGATTCAACGGAGGCCTGGATCTAGAACATGCACCCTACTGAAACAAACAAGGTGTACCAATTTCAGTAAGATACAGTTCAAATATTCAGGCACTATAAACCTTTAACCAGAAATTCCCAGCTCAGAAGACGGCGGAGTCCAGCCTCTTCTCCCACAATAGTGCAGACCACGAGCCTTCTTAATGTAAAATAAATGGCCTGAAGCCCAAGTGCTTAAACCAGAACTAATACACTTTAAGGAAGAACAGACACTGGGCTCTCAGTCATCCAGTTCCCAACTTAGAGGATAAAAGCTACCTGTCAATCGCTGCCACCACGAGTGCATGCCACAAACCTTCCTAATAGCTGCAAAACAACTGGTCTGAGCCCAAGTGCTTGAAAATCCAAAGAGACTTAGAATGATAGCTACACTTTAATCAGAGTTACTACCAAGCACGGTAATAAATATAACTGAATACTTTAGAATGCCCTGGATTAGTGCTCCAGAGTTACACAAACAAAGCTAAGATCCAGCAGACGCGAATCCAGTCTATGCCACAGCAAACAAGAGGCATGGCCTCCAGTAAGAGAAGCAGTTCAGATATGCATCCACTATAAGCCTTTAACCCAGAAATTCCCAGCTCAAGAAGGAGGGCAGTCCAGCCTCTTCTTCCACAAGAGTGCAGACCCGCGAACCCTCTTAATAGTAGGAAATATGCTTCGGCACTGAAGCCCAGAAGTGCTTAAACCAGAATTAATACACTTTTAGAACGCGACAGACACTGAGCCCTCAATCAGCGGGCTTCCACAACCCTGGAAGAAGGGATGTAAGCTACCTGTTCTGCCACTGCACGAGGTGCAGACCACTGAACCACACACAGACCACAACCCTCTCCAGTGCAAAACAACTGGTCCGAAGCCCAAGTGTGTTTAAACCAAAGGCTTAGAATGAGTTACACCAAGCTTAGTAATAAATAAAATTGAATTACTTTTAAAGATGATTGCAAAGTAAAATAAAAGTAAATTAGAAACACCAAAGTACAGTAAAAAGCAGATGGAATTTTTTTTTTTTTTCCAGATGCCTTTATCATTGCTGTTATCATTTGCTTTCTTTCAACCTCTGGGGATTCCTGAGGAGTTCCGTTGATTAGATCTGGAAGATTTGATGAAAAATAATAATTTCCATATTATTACTTTATTCGGTTGCCCATTGCAAGCCTATTTTTATATTTTACCGAGCCGGGCAATTTCTGGAAATAAAGTTCATATCTTGCTGCTCTGTGTCACACCACGACTGTTTTTCTGTGATTCCTCATCTTTTTTTTAACTTACCTGTAACAGATTGTGTCTTAACAGTATCGATCATTAAAAGTATGTGCTAAATTACATCCACCAAAGCACACGAAAGCAACTTG
>NC_056740.1:29152518-29435018 GCF_019279795.1 Protopterus annectens | reverse complement strand
TTTAATTATGTTTGTTATATAAGGGATAGGGGTTTGTGAATGTATTATACTCCTTGATGGCAATTGTGTCGAGACGTCAGAGAGAATAAACAGTTTTATTTTTTGCATTGTGTGGTCACTGGCTATGTGGTATTGATTGCTGAACTTTTTCCTGTGTGGTATATATTTAAGCTCTTCAACCTGCTGGACTTCTGTAAAAATTTTGAAATCAGAGGTAATGGAGGATAGGTGTAAAGGAGACCAAAGGGTCAAATTGTGGACTAGAGCATCTCTCGGTGACTCCCCCTGAGGGGGGATTAGTGCAAATTACCTAGTGCACCTGTTGTGTGGAGAGACAGAGAAATCACAGCAAGGTTGGCCCCAATGATGGAAAATCATCTCTGCCACAGACTGAGACCACTCCTGAGGTAACAAAATGGACCTGTTGAGTTTGTTGGTCAGTATGGCGGAATCCCCTGAAATGTGCATTGCCACCAGAAAGTGACTGGAGGAGATTGCCCATTGCCACACTCTCACTGCCTCCTGACAAAGGGGGGGGGGTGGTAAGATCAGGTTCCCCCTTGTTTGCTGATGTACCAGACCACAACATGTTGTCAGTTTGTATTGCAACAGTCCCTACAGGGAGAACATATTTGAAGGCCTGCAATGCTAACAGAACTACTGTTACCTCTAGGACATCCATCCCAAGAAATGCTCCTCCCAAACCACAACTGGTAGGTATCCGTGGCCACTGTGGGCATTGGACAGAACAGAATAAAAGGACAGCCCAGGTAAATCTCATCCGACTGATTCCATAAAGATGATTTTCACATAGTAGAGTTGTTTTGACTGGATAGAAGATGTTACAGAATAGACCATTACAGCAAGAGTCCACTGGAGAACATGCATATAGAAATGTGCCATAGGAACTGAGATTATGGCTGCTGTCATCCAACCTAGAACCTGAAGGACAAGTCTGGCTGGAGGAGTAGGATGAACAAGAATTTGCTGCACCTGGAACTTAACATGATGTGAAGGCAGAGGGGCAAATCTGTGCTCAACTGGGCACTAATGAACTCCAAGCTCTGTATTGGTTGTACTTTCGTTTTGGTGATGTTGACTAATACCTAGTGTGGCAAAGTTGGAGCAAATAGTCCCTGTACTGTCCTAACAAGATGCCTGGTTGGGACACTGATGAGCCAGTCATCTAGATATGGAAACATTTGGAATCCCAGTAGTCTCAGATGAACTGCTACCATTGCCATACATTTGGTAAACACCTTGGAGGCTGTGGTGAGACCAAAGCGCAGGGTTCTGAACTGATCGTGACTGGCTCCCAACCAAAAGCTCACATACCTTCGGGATTGTCTGCTCATCTTGGATGTGATAGAATGCGTCCTGAAGA
Organism: Protopterus annectens; assembly: GCF_019279795.1. Taxonomy (NCBI): domain Eukaryota; kingdom Metazoa; phylum Chordata; order Ceratodontiformes; family Protopteridae; genus Protopterus; species Protopterus annectens. The sequence continues at coordinate 29,433,634 of NC_056740.1, read as the reverse complement.
CTGATTGAGCACATGCAATCATCCTAGCACAAAAAGTTCAAGGTGGACTGAACTGTGACCATTCGGAACTTTGACTTCTTCACAAATTGGTTCAAGGTTGCTTACATCCATAATGGGTCTCAGGTCTCCTTGTCTTCTTTGGCATTAAACAGAATGTTGAGCAAGTTCCGAATCCTCTCTGGTCTGGTGGGACCTCCTGGATGACTCCTGTCTAGCAGCTTTTGAATCTCCTGAGCTACAGCTTCTTTCTGACTGGGTGGGACGCTGGGAAACTTTCATCTTTTGACTGGGGGTATCTGGAAAAATTGTATGAAAACCTCTGGATTTTTAGCACCACAGAATATTTTGTTGTAGAAGCCCAGCTGTGTGGGTGCAAAGACAAGTGCGCCCTGCCCACTACTGCCTCCAAAGGTTGGCAGTTGGGCAACCCTTCAGAAATGCTGAAAACTTCTATTCAGAAAGAAGTCGTGGAAGCCCTGGTTTTGCAGGCCTCTTCTACTACAAGGGTGGCGTATTCCATTTGAACTCCCCCTCTGGCCCTGAAGGAGTTGTCCCCACGTGTATCCTGAAAAGATTCCCTGCATTTATGGAAGCACATTTTCTTGCCTCCACCGATTCCATGAGAAGGATCACTGAGGAGCAGAAAAACAAATCCATATGGCAGACTGGGTCTTTCCTTCCTGTTCACTGCAGAAAAGTGTTTCTTTAAGAGAAGGGCCAAACAATGACATTACATCAAGAAGAGCACTGATGAAAGACAACTTGAAGGATTGCCACAAAAATCGCATAGCTGCATTCAGGCATGTGTCTGAATAACCATGCGTGAACTGGCAGCCCGTGAGGTACCCACTTGCCTGCAGAATGGGATATCAACCTCATGGATGCATTAGAAATGGAAAAGAGAGTGGACAGTTGTGAAAATGACATCTTATTGTCCTCCGCAGACATGAACTCAGAGGGATTTGGAGAGCTCCTTTGTCAAATCCCTCTGTAGCCTTGTAAAGTGTGCTAAACAACTCAGGGACCTCAGAACAAAGAGTGCTGAAACAAATACATGCATCCCAAATCTGTCCTTCTCCCCTGACTCTCTATTAGGGGGATGGACAGAGGAGCTCTGTTCAGCTATTTCCGTTTTTGTGGCTGCTGCCAGAAACATAGCATCAACAGGGACTCCTTTACTCCAATGGGGTCTGTCCTTCAGTGGTACCAAAATTTTATCTGGGTGTTGGGAAATTGGCTCAAAAGAGTCCAGTTCCTTCCCTGCCCAGTGAGAGACTAGGTTGATAAGCTCATCAGCCAGGGGAGTTACCAAAGACGTAGATGGGCTGGAACCAAAAGCTTCTGGCAAGATGGACTCCTCTGGGCAGGAAGTATCTGAAGACCATCCATCTTTTTTGCTTAAGTATCTTCAGGATGTCTCCAAATGAGACATCATCCAGTGGATATCTGGGGGACCCTTCTCCGAAATCCGTATCCTCTGTGAGAGATTCCATTGGGGAATCAATGTGCCTCCTTTGCAAGTTCTCTTGTGGGGAACCTACTCCATGGGATGCTCTGGGAAGGCATCCAAAGAAAGGGAAATTTCCTGTAGGGAATCTGTCTGGACACTAGCTAGTACTGGCTGTCCCTGTGGAACAGGATTGATGGGATCAGAGCTAGGACCCACTGAAGAAATGGGTATAGGATCCAGGGGGTAGATTTCTTGGATGGGAGAAGGCCCTCTCAGCTACCTCAAAATCAGACAGACCGGGAGTAGCTGTGGCCGGCTGCACTGGCACCAAAACCTCTTAAGCAGCCAAGCATCGACCCTGCCCTGATTCATGCCTCAAGGATGGAGTTGGACCTGAGCTATCTAGTGCTGATGCTCCAAGGGGCAAGGACAGCTCTGACAACATGGGAGTTGACCCTGGTCCCCCAGATCTCACACAGACGCTTCGGCTCCAGGATTCATCCCAATGCAGAGGGGCAGGGGCAAGACCAGGACTAGTTATGGATACTGTTAGAGTTGAAGAATTGACAGTCTTCGGATCTCACACAGACTCTCTCGGAGAGATCTTGAATCCAAGGGCTCCATATCCACAGGACAGATCAGAGAAGGAGATATGATTACAAGGGAGGCGGAGGCAAGGCTCACTAAACCAATGGGAGACTGAGCTGAAATAACCTCCATCTGAATCAGACCATTGAGGAATTTCCTTATCATCCTATCCACATCAGCCTCAGAATCACATCTGGAGGATCTCAAGGATGAAGTAGTGGACTGTGGCCTCGATTCTCTGTGGCATAGTTTGAAGAAAGAGGAAATGGAGGCAAGGGGATACTGGATCAACTGTGAACCTGGGTGAGAGAGAGTTTGTGGAGACTTAGATAAAGTAGTCCGATCCAAGGTCTTTGGAGACTTTAGTAATATGACATATTGGTTTAGAGGGGTGTCCAACCTTTTGGCTTGCTGGGGCCGCATTGAGTGAACAGAAATGGTCTTGGGGCCGCATATAAAATATATCATATAGTTAACTCTTTTGTTTCTCCGGAAGACCACAGTCTACCTCCTGGCTGTACTGTAGGTGCATCTGAACAATGAATAAATGTAATAAATGCCTAATATTTGCCTTAAAATTCTAATTCTAATTCTCTAATCTAACAGTTAGCTCTAACATTTTAGTTAATATATCTATATATATATATATATATATATATATATATATATATATATATATATAGATATATATATATATATATATATAGATATATATATATATATATAGATATATATATATATATATATATATATAGATATATATATATATATTTTTTTACAAAAACAGATATTCACTACAGCACTAGCATTTCTCACTGGAAAAATCATTCCAGCAGTCCACCTACGTAAAATGTCAACATCAGCAGTCCTACAATACTATGATCCACAAAAATAACGCAACAAATTTGCAATAAAGTAAAGAATTCACATTACTGACTTAATAAAACAATTCTAAATACGCTACAAGAGGGTCTCACCCAAACAAATAACTGGTGCCAGAAATATGGCCTCAAGCTAAATGCCAAAAAATGCATCATCATCCCCTTTGAGGAGAGTGATGTCCCCACAAATGATCACATTAATAACAATGTTGTAAGCACACAATAAGTCGTATGGTACTTGGGCACCCAGGTTGATAGAAACCTGACTTTTGACCACCATGTTGTCTCCATTGTAAGGAAAGCTTTTTACAAGGCCCACTTCATTAGTAAGGGTATCTCATCCAGGGACAAGGAGGTCATAACATCCCTGTATTCTTCCTTTACATGAGCCATTATTGAGTGCAATGCCCCTTTTGGCATGTGCCTCAGCAAAACACCCTGCCAAAAGAAAGACTACAACCATTTCTGACAAAAAAGGTCAAAGGACTAAGTTCACTTAGTTATCCAAACAGACTAAAAAGCTTCTTACTTTCCTCTGTCTCTCACTGGCCCCTATAAATTTCATCATTGGTTTGCTTTCCAGGCTAAGAAAGATCCTGCCTTAATAGATGTCCTCTACCTCAGAAATACTGGTTATCCTTAAAACGCTCACTACAAAGACCACAGCCTTCACTGCAACATAAACAAGCCACTTTTTATGGACAGGTTCTTGACAAAAACCTTCAACGTCCGTAAAAAGCTCCTCTCATTATCAAACAATATAGTTCAGCAACACGATGGCTGGATGGATAGCCATAAATGTAATCCTTGGGTAAGTAGCATAGCCTTCATCAAACCAGATGGAGAATCCACATACTAACCTTTCCTAGCTGGATGGCTAAGATCTAATATTGGTTACTCAAGTCTAGTTGCCCAAGAAGAGGGGCATGCTTAACTAAGAATTCCATATGCAAAATTATATTCAGTACACATATTAAATCTCTCTCTCTCTCTTACACACACACACACACACACACACACACACACACACACACACACACACACACAAACCTCTACTTGTAAAATAGGCAACCTCAGTAAACACATGACACCAACTCTGAATGAAATTGTCTGGAAGTTAAAATATCTGAAAAAAAAAATCATAATAGAGATGGATTCATCCATGTAATTTCCAACCACCAGAAGGACCATCAATAAATCAACAACTGCTCGGCAAAAAGTAAATCAATAAGAAAACCATAAACTATAATGCTAGATACTGGTGTAACCATATAACTTGTGTCAATCCCCAGGTTAATCCATACCAAAATATTGTTTCAGAGCTTAAGCTATGTACAAACAGCTTTCTCCTAAAAACTTAACTGATTGATATTTGCCTTGCTGTAATTATAACTATAAAAAAATGTTTTTAAGTTTATTCTGTACTTCAATGATTCTCACTGTTACGAGATGTAATCTCTGCCATATTGTATGAGTACTACATCCATAATTTGCTGTCTCTCTCTCTCATGTATTGTATTATATTGTTTTGTGTTATTTTTGGAGCTTTTCTCCCCGGGCCTCCACTGAAAATGGATCTGTCTCCAGTCGGACTTTCCCGGTAAACAAATGTAAAATGAAATAAAATAAATAAAAATGAACTTCCCTCCAATCTAAAGCCATTTGACATTCAGACATTTTAATTTGTGCAGAAGTTACTCACAGACTGACAGTTTACTGAGCTGTAATGCTGACCTTCGCTTTTGAAAAAAAAAATAAATTCCCAGACTTTGTCAATAGCTCAAAGTGTAGAGAGGATTATTTATTTATTTATTATATATTTATTTATTTTTGGAAAACATCTTTAAAACTTTTAAATTGATTACACACCCAGAAACACAGAAAAGTTATTGTGATTATGTAAACCACAGACTGCTGCAAGAAATCAGTCACATTAGCACTCTATGCTTATGTCCGAACAGATGAATCATACCTGTCAATTCCAAAAGAAGTAAAGTAGCTTAATAAGAAGGTTATTTGCAAGGTTACATGGCAGTTTATATTGGAAATAAGCAGAGATATTAAAAAGGCTCTGTTTTTCATAATTATGCCGAAAAGTCTTCCAAGGTAAATGCAACTTCTGATTTAGTATGGAACCATACCTCTCAACCTTGGAGCAAGAAATCTGGACAAAGCGAAAAATAAAAGTGGGACACAGGTCCAAAAATAGTTATGCATCACAGACACCATTGAAACAACTGTAGCTGCAAACATTATACATCACTTATAATCTTTCTATCCCATCACTGTCAGTTAAACATTATATGGCTCATTCAGTCCTGCCTTCTTTTGCATCAAAGAAAACCATGCTTTGAAATGACAAATGCATTAAAAATAATAAAGCACATTGCATCAACATCCTGCAACTTCCTACCTGCAAGCAACCACAGAGCTTTCACTGAAACTAGGGCTGCTCGTTTCCCCAGAATGACAGCTCTCCCTAATTAAGTCTAATGGTATACAATCTACCAGTATCTGGACTACCTGAAAGAAATTAAATTATGGCCTGTAAAGTGAAAGTATACTTTGTTTAATTAAACTATATTTCTAAGCCCACTTACTATATTTTTTTCAGTAACACCCCAATATCCATTTCCAGGTCACTTTACAAGATATTGGCAGTGGTAGAGTTGGCATCCTTCAGTACCCCACAGGCCCACGCTAATACATTGTCCATTAAATGTAAATATCCATCCACTGTAAATGGCAAGAAGCTATGTCTTAAAAAATCTACTTCTGGCATGCGTACCCAAGTATTAGGTTTTGAAAAAGAAACATTCTCCACAGTCCGTTGATTTGCCAGTATTGATGATCCGCCAAAGCTATGCTTACTGTTGTCCAATCTACCACTGCTTAGAACCCACCAATGAAAAAACAGTACTAGGTGCTTTTTTGTTTGTCTGAAAAAACAATACGACTTTATATACTACAGTCCCACATAGTCAGTCCACTACTGACCCATTAACACTAGGCTGCTGTCTCAATCTTACTCCCTGGAACTGCATTACCTTTGATGACTACTTTTATTTCCTAAGCAAGAGACACAAATTGGAAGAGGAGGCAAAAATCCAGGCATTCTTTGAAAATCCATACAGTTAAGAGGTATGAGTTCATGTTCAATACAACCCTCTCCCTGTCAGGAAAGCTGCAATTTAATGAAAGTGTACTCAATGTATGATGTATTTGTGAGCTAACTTGTTTGTGTTCAGTAGGTAGACTGATCATTGTTAGCCTCTTTGTGCATGCATCTCTCTCTGTCATGCACACATATACACACACACACACACACACTCTTCTTCTACTTTCACACACACAATTCTGCTTTCATGCATGCACTCACTCACTCCATACTTACCTATTAACACAGGGAATTGCTGTCCCTTTCAAAGGCAATAGCAGCGGTAAATCGATACACGAGTCCCTCTTCAGCGAGAACACGTACACACACACTGATTGTTCGGTGCAAAATAATGGCGTAAACACAATGACCCTTTTTTGGCTCAAAAACAAAACTAGAAGGGTGCTTTGGCACATGCACACACCGACATTAGCATTACAGGTCACGGGAGTGAAAAAAACAAAACAAAAAACGTGTTTTGGGGCATGCATATGTCGATGTTGCAGTTAGAGGTTGAGGGCCGCATGGAAGAGCTCTGAGGGCCGCAGGTTGGACACGTCTAGAGGACTTAGGATCAGATGGCTTTCTTTTAGGAATTGAAGTTCTTTGGATCTTCTTAGTAGGCTCAGAATAAGCAAGGGTGGAAGAAGAGGCTTTTGGAGACAGAACAGGAGACCTCTTTCACTACTCCAAAGTCATCTTAGAGTGTTTACTGGGGGTTTGAGCCCCTGATGAAGAAAAGAAGGATGGAAGCAGCAGTCCCTTAAGAACCAGTTTGTTTTTCCTATCAGAATTTGCTCTAGAGTTGAGTGCAGCATAAATAGAGCAATCAGTGGAAAGATGTGCCTCTCCTAGACAATAAACACACTCCCTGTGAGCATCAGAATTTGTAATTTTGTGCCCACAGGAAGTGCATTTCTAAAAGCCCATTAGTTTCACAGTCATCACTACCCAAGTACAGTAAAAAAAAGAATATATAGAATATATGTATTTTTTTTTAAACAGACAATATCAGCAATGGTAGGAGGATACCATTAAAAGGGTAGGAAAGGCACAGCAAAAGGGGAAAGACTGGTACCAACAATGGTATGAATGAGACTACCAACACAGGTAGAAATCGACAATTAGAAAGATCTAACAGAAGAAAAAACAAATCTGAAAAGCACAGAGGGAGGAAAGCAAAAGGCTATAGAATATAATATTGCTGAAGCAGAAAACTACTCCCAATTATCAAAAAAATATAACAAGCTCCTGACACAAAATCCACGTTCTTGTGAAATAGCGGCAAAAGTATCTGAGGTACTGTAGGCAGACTGGGGCATTATGGATTGAGGAAGCATCTCAAAAGTTGGAGCCAAGTCAGATCAGAGACTGGATCTGTAATCCTTATGTTGAGGAAGAATGAAAAGGACATCATCAGATCAAATGTTTGTTAGTATGAGAAACTCTGTAAAGCCTATTTGCCTTTTTGGGAACTGAAGGTTGAGAATCAGGATTATTACAGACAGTACTAAATATATCCTCCAGGGCTGGAGCAACAGGAGCTATGAAAGTAGGATACAGCCTATCCACTTATAAGATAGCACAATATCTCCTCAGTTCAGGGGGAGCACCCACTTATTCCCATAAAAATACATCATTAATCCTGGCTATTGTCTGAGAAAAGGAAAATTAAGCCAATGGGGATTGTGAGGAAGCCATTTTCCTCTGAATCAGAGACTTGGGCTTTGGAATCCACAGGAGAGGTAGCCCTGTTTCAGTATGCCACAATTCTCTGACGTTTTCCTAAAGAATATTTCTGCTGACTTTTTTTTTTTTTTTAATACAGATAATGACAACCAGGATTAACAGTCTAAACAAATATTTGGCTATGATATAAAAAACATCTTTCATAACAGACACAGATAAACAATGTTTGACTTTTTTTTTTTCATTTCTTTACTGGTCTGGATGAAGACAAACATAGAGGAGGCACTTCTGCCCTATTTAGGGGTCTCCCTCCCAGGCCACATTGAGCAACATCTCCTGGAGTGCCTTGCTGACCCAGAATACATTGTTGTCATATGCCTGGATTGGACACTGGAACAGCAAGAGAGGACATGCTTGACCCCTGGTTTGAGGTGGCTGAAAGGACTGCATAAGAGGAAGATGAGGTAACTGAGTGGTCTGAGGAATGACAGATGGCTACTGCAGATTCACTGACCATCAGTTGAAGTGTTAACAGAGCCCACAAAGTTGGCAAGACATATTTAGTAATTTTTTTTTTCTTTCCAGGTATAGTGGGAGATGGAACAGCTGGAATGGAGAGAAGTATCAATGCTTTAACAGAAGAGGATGTCTCATAGGTGATATGTTTTGCTTGAAAGAGTTGGTTGGAAGGTAAGCTGTCAAAAAAGCATTCACAATCAACACACTTGCACTTGAAACCCGCACACAATCCCTAAACACAGTAATGCCCAAGCAGCTCACTAAACTACGGTCAGAAAAGCCCTTTTTTAAAAAAATTCAGTCTGTCAGGAAAAAAAATGGCAAGTAATTCATCACACTGTGTACACAAGCACTAACATACAGGAAACTTCAGATACTGGAAAAATTATAGCTTTATTAAAGAGGAAATACCGGTAAAACAGCAGTACCCTGTATGGTAGGGTTCCCACTGGCAACTTACCTACTAGAAATGAAGTTGGAAGCTGGCTGCTGTTCCATTGAAGCCTCTGGACTGTTTCTTTATGAGGCAGCAAGAAAGTAATTAAGAAAACTTCTTTCTGACTGCTGATTTCCCCCGACAAGGCTGTCCAACCAGCAGCCTGAAAATTTGTAAGCTGGCTAATTGTGTCCTGGGGCAGGACACAACTCATACAGCCTAAAGGCTACTGCTGAATTGCAGAATGAACATCGATGTCTCCAGCTCCTACCACAATGGGATCTAGCAGCATCTGGAAAGTTGCTGGGACACTTTTTATCTGAAAAGGCTTTGGTAAGTTTGTACAACCCAAAAGGTTGACCTTTCCATTGATGTAGTTGTCAAAGGTACTTACCACTGAGTTAACAGTATAGTTAAATATTTTTGCCTATCTCAACTGCTCTAAGGTTTCACCTATCCTGAACATATGGGGGGGGGGGGGGCATCAAACTCTTCCACAACTTTTCTGATACAGCTTGCTTCAGACAACCTATAAGAAGCCCTTATGATTGGATGTAAACTCCTTGTGGCTACATGGTGTTCCACCAGCTGACTACACTCCAGCTCCTAGCTTAGCAGTGAAAATTTGCTGTGAAGCTATATCCCAAGCTAACATGGCTCGTATACAAAGGGGGTATGACCTGGTTCCCCCTTTCCTTGTTGATGTACCACATGACTGTGGTATTGTCTGTAACAGCCTGAAGAGGTCCCAGGGAGCAAAAAATGATTCAGGGAGTTAAGTACCTTAAATCAGGGAAAGCATCTTTTTTGTGTGTGCGTGTTTTCATCTGTCCATGGTGTCCCATACACCTTGCACTTTTATCCCCCTCCTGAAACTGCTTCCCAAGCAGAGTCTGAGGCATATGTAGTGACCAGCTGTTTTGGAATAGGGAGGGAAAAAAAGGGAAAATGATTTGGGGATTGTTTGTTGTCTCCACCATGTGATCACTCTTCTGAGACTGGGATTTGAAAACACAAAGGTCAGTAGTTTTGGGGCCAAAGAGACTTCAGATACCATTGATCTTTCTCATGTGGAGTGTTGCCAGGGATATCATGAAAATCACAATGCCATGATGCCCAAGGTCCCTTAAACATTCATTCTGACTTACTGGACTGCCCTTCATTTTGGGGGGAGGTCTTAAATGCTTCTTGGAATTCTGCAGCCATTACTTCTTAAATGTCTGTTTAACAGCATTTTGTTGAGACTGTTTATTTTATTTTTGCCAAAACTGGATGAGGGGTTAGCGAATCCCTTAGCAAATTTGGAAAATGAGGGCTAAGAAAATCTGAGATTCCCTGCATCAATGTACTCCCTTTCATCACACTTTTTGATAACCTCTGCAGAAAATGAACCAACATTTAAATTTCTATCCAAAGAAGAATTCAATATCTCATTTTCACATCACCTGGGAAGTTCTGAGAACGCAGCCAAGCAAACCTCCTCAAAACAGTACCAGTAGCCATAGCCCTGGAAGAAGCATCAACAGAGTCATACACTATAAACAAGTAGTGACTTGTACAATGGAAGAAACTAAATTATTTAAAGCGGATTTTCCTCACAAAAAGAAACTGCTGACAAAACATTCGTCATACTTTCACTATTGAGAATAAACAAACACACAAGCCCAACCATTTAAAATTCTGAAAATCAAAGACATAGAAGCAGTCAGTTTTTTCCTCAAACACACCAACAATCTTCCCATCCTTGTCAGAAAGAGTAGTACTGGAAATAATTCAATGTTTAGCAGCCATAGGATGAACTAAAGCTATAAGGTTTGGGAATAGTGTATAAAAACTGAACAGATCAAGAAACGTTATACATTCTGACTTTTTGGGAGCAGCAGGCTACCAGTAAAACTGCAGGTAGTGAGACATCCTCCACAGCTGACAAAACTGGGGAATGGGTGAATGTTCTGGAAATTCCTTCTGTAACAGCTCATAGTATTTTCTGACAGACTGAAACCTCACTGTTCTCCCACTGAAAATACTAGCATAATTCTGGAAATAGTCTCAAGTGACAGAAACTCACTAAGGATAATCAGAAACTGAGGAGAAAACCCTGTATGTCTCTTCATATTCGTTCTCTCTTTTACCAGAAACCACCTTATAAGAAGGATCAATACGCCTTAATCAAACCCTGAGCCAGACCCTGTACAGTACTCCTGTCTAAGAAAATGTGATGAGGGTAGATACAATCTTAGTTTTTGTTTCATTCTGTTCAAGAAAAATGGGGCCAGCAGTGTTATTAATGGCAACAGCAGCTTCCACAGGGATGGGTACGACATTCTGACTGAACAGTAGCCTTTCCTGTTCCTTCTACAAGGACTGACAACAGTGGCTCTTACCTTGTCTCCTGAAGAGACCAACAGCCAGAGAGGACGTGGCCAACTTCCACTCCATAATGCACTAGAAGGATCCAGGGTACAACAAGAGTTTTGTGGAACAAGCTATAGCCACTGCAGTCACCCATCTGCAGCTGAGACAAATTGCTAGTTTGCTGTGGTGACAAAAGCTGTTTGTTTAACTTTTCCTCTCTATGGCTAGAAGGGCCAACCACAGGAGTTGTGGTTTGTTCCATGGCCAAGCCAAAAATGGTACCACTTTCCCAGGGAAAATGCACAGCAAAATATCACTGGTTCCTCACCTAACAGGCAAGTGTCAAATGATTATAATGTCAACAAAGAATCTGGAACTTACATTATAAACTAGAAAATTATGTCACGGTTTAAGCACATGTCTACAAACAATAAAGGCCTGCACCATATCATCAAACCATTTTGCTTCATTCAGAATTATATGCCCTGAAACCAGTTTTCACTAGCATCTCCCAGCCATATACATAGTTGTTTGACACTGCTCATTCCTCCACCTCTATACTTCTAATATAAACCTTATGTTAATTAAATTATCTATGAACTTATTTTATACACCACCTCAACTACAATATTAACATTTTATGCACTACCTAGTTAATTCCATCACCTCCATTGCTTTGAATTTTTAAATACTAATCATATATCTATTATCTTTTTGACAACCCCACTAATACACTTCTTCAAATACTCAATGTTCAACATCTAGTAAAAAAGAAGTTATGTCTTACCATAACATTCCATCTGTGTTGTCGAACTTCACCTATCCTTGACTGTGGGTTTGGTTCTGAGCCTCGGAATTGACTGTCGTATTCCTGCTCACTTCTTCAAAAAACTCACGAGCTAAGCTCTACCCATAATGCTCCTCACCAAATTACCTCACATGGAGTTTGCATACAGCAGTGACAGACATGAACCAAAGGAACAGAGACCTTATCTGTATCTCCTAATGAAGCCCAATGATATGAAAGGATCCGATCCACCAAGTCGTCTAAGGTCAGGGGGAAGGGGGGGTATGTCAAGGATATGTGAAGATCGACAACACAGATGGAAATGTTATGGTAAGACGTAACTTCTTTATCTGATGTTGTCAATCTTCACATTATCCTAGACTGTGGGAGAGAGTCCCCAGCTACCTGAATCTTGGGAGGTCTCATGGAAAAATATTCCTGAGGACCATCAAGCCGAAGGATGCCCATCCCCTTGAGACCAGATCCAGTTTGTAATGAGTAATAAGCATATGTGGAGATGGCCAAGTAGCTGCTTCACAAATATCGTCTATAGAAACTCTAGAGTGAAAGACTGCAGATGTGGCTACTGCTCTAGTGGAATGTGCTTTAACAGGCCTTTGCGGTGGCAATTTTTTTTTTGGCAAAAACAAAGGTGATGCAGTCTTTTAGCCACCTAGTCAGAGTGACTTTAGAAACTGGTTTCCCCATAGCCACTGAGGAAATGGAAAAAAATAATAATAATCTGATTTTCTGAATTCTTTTGTCCTGTGCAGGCAGAAACTAAGTTGTCTATGTATATCCAATAAATGTAGGTAGTATTCACCTTTGTTAGAAAAATTGGGAAAGAAGACCGAGTTGAACAGTTTGATTAAGTTTGGTTTCAGACACATTCTTGGTAAAAAGGCAGGGCTTGTTCTCTATGAGACCCTATCTTTATGAAAAATTAGATAAGGTGTTTGCAAGATATGGCTTGTATCTCAGAAATCCTCCTTGTAAAGGTAATAGCTACCAGGAATAAGGTTTTCCAGAATAAAAACTTTAGATTGCAATGTGTACAAGGCTCAAAGGGGGGGGGGGTAAACAAGGGACTGGAGTATCAAATTCAAGTCCCATGGTGCAGATGGTTCTTTATATGGCAGTCTGGGCATCAAGGATCTTTTCACAAAGGCTTTGCAAAGCTTGTGGGACATTATGGATGTGGCCATTTAGACAATGAAAATTAGAAATAACAGCTAAATGCACCTGAATGGTCGATGCTGAGGCTCCTGCTTCAAAAAGCAATGTGAAGAACTCTAGTACGTTTGTTGACTGGAGCTGAATATGGATCAAGGTTAGTCTTTGACACTCACTTAGAAAACTTCTGCCACTTGCTAAGGTACAGTTTTTTACTCGGTCTGCAGCAGGCCAGAACAATTCTTTGGACTAGGGAATTGAGAGAGGAATGCCTGGCTATCATGGGAACTAGAGAAGCCACGCAGTGAGCTTGAGGTTCAGTATATTCAGATAAACCAGTCTGTCTGGATGGAACAGTAGATCTAGTGCTGGGTCCAGAGTCCAAGGTTTCCAAACTAGATTAGGCCAAAGAAAGGGAAATCAAATCTATTGAGGCCAGAATGGGGCAATGAGAATTATCCTGTTCTTCAACCTGATGGCTTTCTTTAAAAATTGGGATATTAGAGGGAATCAGGGGAAATGCACAGAGTAGACCGGAGAGCCAGTCCTGTAGAAGAGCATCTCTCAGTGACTCCCCCTGAGGGGGGATCATGGCAAAGTAGCTGCTGCACTTGTTCTTCAGGGGTGCAAGCTAGTCAATTGGCAAAATATCTTTTCCGTTACCAATGGATTGAGAGACCACTCCTGAGGCATTAGAATGCATCTGCTCAGTTTGTCTGCAATCACGTTGGAGCTCCCCGGAATGTGTGTTGCTATGAGAAAGCGGTCGGATGAAATTGCCCACTGTCAAACTCGGAGAGCTTCTCAACAAAGAGGATAGGACCTGGTTCTCCCCTGCTTGATGATGTACCAGACTACTGAAATGTTGTCTGTTTGAACTGCAATCGCTCCTAAGGGAAGAGCTTCCTGAAATGCTTGCAATGTTAAGAGCAATGCCCTCATCTCTAGAACGCGGATATGCAAATTGGCCTCCAAGTGGAACCAAGTGTCTTGGACTGTCTTTCCCAGATAATGCCCCCCTCCATCCAGGATACATCCAAGGTCACTATGCCTTGGGGTTGATGGGGAACAAAGGGACGGCCCAATAAGGTTTCATTGGAGTGAAGCCACCAAATGAGGTCTTCCTTGCAACACTTGGTAGTTGTGATCAAATGGGACATTGGTTGATTTAGTATGGACCACAGTGATGCTAGAAGCCATTGAAGAATTTGCATGTCATATCTCGCTAGGGGGACTAGAGTGATAGAGGCTGCCATCACCCCTAGAGTTTGAAGGAGTCTTGCTGGTACTTTGTTGCTGCGAATAATCTGACTGACTTCAGATTTTATCCTTTGAAGCCTCTCTATGGGAAGAGTTGCAATGCCTGTGATCATGTTAAGCATTGCTCCAAAAAATCCCAATTGTTGAGATGGTTCTAGATGGGACTTTTCTTACTTTATAGAGATGCCCAAGTCGGAGAAAAGGAGAAGAGTATAGTCTCGAGCTTCTACGAGTAGGCACCTGTTGGAAGTGGTAAGGAGCCAGTCATTTAGATAGGGAAACACCAGGAATGCTAGCAACTGGAGATGACCTGCTACCACTGCCATGCATTTGTGAACACCCTGGGGGCTGTGGTGAGACCAGAGGGCAATGTCCTGAACTGATGGTGATTGGCTCCCAGCTGGAAAGTACAGTTGTGTACACTTACCATAAATGTAGAAGTTCGAGTGTATTCACTGTTGCAGTCATCACACTTCGGTTATCTGCCTGCAGATAGCCCTCAGTCGGCCCAAAAAACAGAGTCTTGGGATTTTTGTGTCGGATTTTGTCACCTCTTCCATGACGTCAGGTCGTCAGGGGTATAAAACATGGCCGATGCCATTACATCAGTTTTTCTTGCCCCAAATGTCAGGAGGCTCCCAAAAAGGAAGCAATTACATGGTGTGGAACACCTCCAGTAAAAAGTAAATACCACTGTCATAAGATATGGCCAAAAAGAGGACAGGTAGAAAGTATAGAAAAAGTCAGGGGGCTGGAGAGATGGTAACCGGGACTGCAACAGTGAATACACTCTAACATCGACATTTATGGTAAGTGTACACAACTGTACTATGTTCTTCATGTTTCACTGTTGCAGTCATCACACTTGGGTTGATTCCCAAAGCTGAGGAAGGGTGGAGACAGTCAAGAAGTATTAGGGCTGGCTAGCAGGCCTTGTAAGTCTGCTGTGGCAAATCCAGCTCTGGATTTAGAAAAGATAGGTAAGTGGTAATGCTTAGTGAAGGTGTGTAAAGAACTCCAGGTTGCAGCTTCCAGGATGTCCCTGGTAGGGACTCCCCTGAGAAATGCTGTAGAGGTTGAGATATCCCTAGTGGAATGACTTCTGATCCTGTGGGGTAGGTTTTCCATGATGAGTGTGCTATCCATTTAGAAATGGTTTACTTTGAAATGGCCTTGCCCTCTGCCCCTGTAGCAAAGCCGATTAGCAGCTGGTCAAATTTTCTGAAAAGTGTAGTCCTGTCAAGGTAGAACCTGAGCTGGCTGTGCATGTCCAAAGATTGCAGGATCCTTTCCCCTTTATTCTGAGGATTAGGGAAAAAGGTTGGTAAATGGATGGATTGATTTAAAAACACATTGGATACCACCTTGGGCATAAATTATGGCTTAAGCCCTGAGGGAAACCCTGTCAGCATGGAAAATAATGAATGGTTTCACAGCCATTAGTGCCTGTAACACGGACACTCTTCTTGCTGAAGTGATGGCTAGCAGTAAGGCTGTTTTCCAGGAGAGGAATTCTAACTCTGCTGCAGCAGCTGGCTCAAAGTGGGGAAGCATGAGTTTCTAGTACAAAGTTAAGGTCCCAGGCAGGGGTGGGAGCTCTCCTCAAGGGGGCCTTAAATTGTTAGCTCCTCTCAGAAACTGTTTGACGAGAGGGAGAAGAAAAGAGAGGTGGCTCAGTATTGTAATGAGCGGTGATGGCAGAGGCATGAATCTTAATAGATGAGAAGGATAGGCCTCCGTGGAGCAGCTCTGCTAGGTAATCTAGGATTTGAGGTAAGGTGGGCACGACTGTGTCCATTTCTTGAGACTGGTTCCAAGAACAATATCTTTTCCACTTTTCTGAATAGGATTTCCTAGTACTAGGCCTCAAGGATGACGTCCAGCATCTATTTGCCGAGGGTTGCTGGTGGTGTATTCAGGAGAAAAACAGGCTGCAAGGTTCGGGGTTTGCAGCTGTGGATGCAAAATCTGTCCCCTCCTGCTGGGACAGCAGGGAAGGGGTCTGATGTAGGTGCCAAGGTGGCACTGCTGTCAGACTGCGTAAGAGTGGGTACCAGTGCTGGCATGGCCAGTTTGGGGCAATAAGGATTGTCCTTGGTCTGTCCTGTTTGATCTTGAGTAGTAATTGAGACAGGCGGGGCAGAGGGGGAAAGGCATAAATTGAGAGGTTTTCCTATGTAAAGGATAGGGCATCCACTTTCCATGCTTTGCTGTGTGAATTTCTGCTCAATTGATGGTTTTGGGGTGAGGCAAAGAGGTCCACCCTCTGGTGTCCCCCCACCTGTGGATTAGAAGTTTGAATGAGTTGGGTTCCAGTTTCCACTCGTGTAGTCCAGTAGATTTCTGCTCAAGTCGTGTGCCAGTGGATTTTGTTTGCCTGGCAGGAATTGAGCTTGTAGGTGCACTTGGTTGCTCAGGGCTGTGTTCCACAGGGTCATGGCTAACCTGCAGAGTGGGTAGGAATGAGTTCCCCCCCTGCTTGTTTATGTACCACATAACTGTGGTGTTGTCTGCCTTTATCAGGAGTTGTCCTGGAAGGATAAGGTTTTTGAAGGCTGTCAGAGCATTCTGTACAGCTAACATTTCTTTTTGATTGATATGCAGGGGAATTTGTCCTGGGCTCCATTTGCCTTGAATGCATTTGCCTGCCATGTGAGCCCACCATGTATAGTCTGATGCGTCTGTTGTCAGGGTTTGGGCTGCGAGAGGTTGAGTGAAAGAAAGTCCCTTGTTGTGGTTGCATGCCTCTGCCCAAAGGAACTCTGCCCTTAGGCGAGGAATGATAGGAATCAGTGTTGCCATGTCCTGCGAATGTTGACACCACAGACTTTTTAAGTACCATTGAAGTTTCCTCATATGCAGTCTTGCATATGGAATTAGTAGAATGCATAAGGTCATAAACCCTAGGGCTTGCAGTATTTTTTTTTTTTTTTTTTTGCAGATAGCTGGGTTTTGGTGGCCATTAGTTTGAAGAAGTTTGTCAAATAAGCCTGTTTTTCTGGAGTGAGGAATACCATCTGGGAAGTTGTGTTCAAGCTTGCTCCCAGGAATACAATCTTTTGGCTGGGCACCAGTTGTGATTTCGTTACTTTGATGGTGTACCCCAGAGAAGTTAGGAGTCTCTCTACATATGCCGGGTGCTGAAGTAGCAATTCATAAACGGTCTGCCTGAATCAGGCAATTGTCCAAGCATAGGCACATTTGAATATTTCTCTTCCTGCAGTATGCAATGGCAGGAGCCAGGCACTTTGTGAACACCCTGGGCACAGTAGATGAGCCAAAGGGAAGTGCAGAGAACTGAGAGTGCATAGAGCCTGCCCTGAAACGTAGATATTTCCTGCAAGATTCCCTTATGGAGATGTGCAGATAAGATTCTTTTAAGTCTAGGGTGACTACCCAGGCATCCCTGGCTAGCATAGGGAGAAGCTGTTGCAGTGTAAGCATTCTGAATTTTGGGACCACCAGGAAGGTGTTGAGAATTGACAGATCCAGGATATGGCGCTAAGAGCTCTCTTTTCTGGGCACCAGGAACAGTCTGGAGTAGAAAACCCTGTCCCATTTGCTCAACCGGATCTGGATGAATAACCCTGATACTGAGAAGAGAAAGTACTTGCTTTTGAACCTCTGCCCATTGGTTTGGAGGAAGGTCTGGCATCCCGCTTGGGGTTGGCAGTGAGTGGAAGTAGAATCTGTATCCCTGGGATACAATGTTTAGGACTCATCGGGCCTGGGTAATGGACATCCAGTTTTTTGCATAAGGGGGTGGCTTACCACTCCCTGTTTTTGAGGTGGAAGCACTCCATTGTTTAGATTTCTGCATTCCCTGAGACTGTAGTCTTGGTGGTCTGTTGCCCCTGGGTTTGGACTAAGATGGCCTGGGAGGGACTGGAAAGGACCAGTTTTTAGAAGGCCAATGCCTACTGAATATAGCTGGCTGCATCTGTAAGAAATCTTTAACAGTTGGCATAGAGTTAGCTTTTTCCTCCATCTTTTTAAGAACTTCTGCTTTTGTGCCAAACAAATGTTCCTGGTTTAATGGAGCCTCTAGTAATTTTGCTTTGACATGGCCTGGCAAGATTTGTTCCTTCAGCCAAGCATGCCTTCTCAGTACAGACCCAGTGACAGCAGCACTGCAAGATGCTTCTAAGGCATCAAAACCACACTGCAAAGTATGTTTACTAACTTGGTTTGCAGAATGCATGAACTCTTGTAAATCTTTATTTTCTGTACACTCTGGAAGCAAAAACATTTTTTGTTTGATTAGTCCCATAATATGCTGCTAGTACTTCAACATGTGAAAATGGCAATTCAAAGCCCTGATGGCAAGAGTTGCAGAGGTATATACCTTCTTACCCCATCTGTTTAAAGCTCTAGAATCCCTGTCCGAAGGGGTAGGGTTTATGGCTGTAGTTGCCTTAATGCCTTTAGGTCCCTGGGAAATGGTTTCTGGATCCCCAGTGGAATTCTTAGAGAAATTTGTGAGTCAGGTACTCTGTAGTACCCATCAGGCTTTCTAGGAGCTGGTGGTAAAGTATCAGGAGTAAGACTGGATTCCATGAAGACATCTTCAATATCCAGGACAGGGGGTATAGCTAGAGGCCTGTGCTGAGGCATGTCTCAAAATTCTCTGAGTCACTTTTTGGACTGAGGGTAGTCTTCGCATTCCCAGCAGAAATGCTCTCAAAGTATGCAGGGTTTCACCGAAAGAAAAATCCTCTGGAGGGGAGGCAGACCGAATTGAATCCTCTGCATCTGAATCCTCATAGGTAGAAAAGGTTAAGTCCTGGTAATCAGAGGGATCACAAGTCATCGGACTCATGGTCTGTAGAATCAGAAGGAAAATAACAAAGACATGCATCTGGAGCCTTTCTCCCTGGGCCTCCGCTGAAAATTGGCTTTGTTCCAAGTCAGACTTTCCTGGTTAACAAATGTTAAATAAATAAATAATTTGTCTTTTAGAGGGGAAGGCTGGCTTCCCCTAATTAAGGTTATAAGGTCTTCAGCCATTCTAAGCATTTGTTTCTGTGGCATGGGAGCTTGATCATGCGCTTTGGTTGTCTGTTTTCTAGACGTAGTGCAAACTCTGGACCTGAGAAACTCAGTAATTTTAGTCAAAAACGAAGTTGTCTGTTTAATACGAACATTGGAAGGTCGGAATACACCCTCATAAGCTGGTGCCTGCACAGCGGCTCCGACCCATCCAAGGTAGAGACAACCGCAGGTTCCATAGTCGAAGCAGCATCACGTGGCATACCAGACTTCGAATGGGTCTCAGAAGAGGCCTGTGAATCTGTAAAAGCAGGTATCAGAGGCTGTGAATGCACCCGAGTACTGGCAGACTGGCGACTAGCTTAACGGAAGCATCATCGACAGTTTTGGATCTATGCGGTCTGTCTCTGTCTTTATCCTTATGTTTTTTCGAAAGATCGGTAGTCTAATGGCTTATTGAAGCCATTTCTGAATACGGAGAACGAGAGAAAAATAATTTAGCAACAAAGACAGCCAGACAACGAATAGTTCGGGCATTAAACATGGCACAAAACCGATAGCGAGGAACGTCAGTCTGGGCCTAAACAGGCGATGCAGTAAGAATGAAAATCTCTGAGGTATTTGCTTTCCACAGGCAAGACAATTGTTAACTTTTTCTGACATCGGTTAGAGCAAGAAAAAAGGATGCCCAATGGGGTACTTCGCTTTAGAAGACTTCAGGTTTGAAATTCGAACAACGAAAAATTAAGGTAGCGGCCGACCGGCACTTGCAAACTGCTTCTGCTTCGGGCTCCCACGTGGCAAGAAAAGCTGATGTAATGGCATATGCTGCATGCTTTATACCCCTGATGACCAGACGTCATGGAAGAGGCAACAGCATCCGATGCAGAAATCCCAAGAGTCTGATATTCGGGCCAACTGAGGGCTACCTGCAGGCAGATAACCCAAATGTGATGACTGCAACAGTGAAACACAAAGAACATCAGCAGAAATCTTCTGGACAGTTTGTCCATCTTTATATGGTAATACACGTCTTGAAGATCTATTGAGCACATCCAATCATCTTTTTCCAAGAAAGGAAGAATAGACTCAACAGTGATCATCAGAAATTTGGTTTGTTGAACTGATTTTTTCAGCATACTGACATCCAAGATTAGTCTCAAGTCCAGTCTTCATTGTCACTAAAAATACTCGAGTAAATTCCAGATTCCATCTCGTCTTGACTGTGTGGAACATCCAGGACTTTGATTATAGTCTTTGGTTGTATTATAATCCTCTGCACCCAACTGTCCACAGCTATCCTCAGCCAGGCAGATTGGTGCAGGAATAAATCGCACCCCTCCCCAACTGCCTCCAGAGGACAGCAATCAGGCCTCCTTTCAGGAAAGCTGAAAGGAGTTCACAGGAAGGAATCCCTGGAACCCTGATTCTATTGGCTATTTCTGCCTCTTCCTAGGCATTTTCCATCATTACTTCTCCCTCTGCCATGGTGAAAGTCGTTGCCACGCGAGTCTTGGAAAGGCACTTGGGATTTCTTGAACTGCAGCCTCCCACTCCGCTGGTTCTTGGAATAAGGCCATTGAGGAGTGGAAAAGAGTACACTCAAGGCAAAAATAGTCTTCCCATCTTTCTCACACCTGGCTAGATTCACTCTAACCTTGGGACCAAATAGGCATGTTCAGTCAAAAATGGAGCGCCGATGAAAGAAGACTTAAATAACTCTGCAAACTCACACTCACTTAACCGCATCTAGGCATGTCTCCTTATGGCTACGCCTGAACCCACTGCTCTCATAGTCCCTTCGGCAGCATGTGCAATGAGCCTCATGGACGAGTTGGCACTCGATTCAATGTGGCGAGCTGAGAAGACAATCTGTATCAGACCCCTTCAGCTACTGCTCCGGACAGAGTACCAGATAGTGCTTTAATCAGATCTCTCTGTAGTCTGGTAAAATGTGCCATGTAATTCAATGACCTGAGAGTGAAGGTCGATGAGGCATAAACACGCTTACCAAATCTTTCCATAGCCCTAGATTATTTATTAGGAGTACAGTTAGGACTTTCATTGGCAAGTTCCTTTTTGGTGGCTGCTGCTACCAGCATGGCGTCTACAGAAACTCCCTTAGCCCAGTGTTGGTGATCCTTAGGTGCTGATAGGATACAGTCTGGTCTCTTAGGCATTGGCTCAATCGAATCTGGTAACTTCCAGTCCCGCTAAGCTAAAAACTTAATGAGACAGGCAGAGGGTGGATAAAGCCAAGAGGTAGAGAACTGGGCATGAAAAGTTTCCAGGTATACTGATTCCTGAGAAAGGTTGGAGGGAAGTCCAGCTACCCCTCTGCTTCAGGATCTCTAGAAAATCCTCGAAGGAAATAGTCAGGAAGTGATTTGCGGGAACCTACCCCTTCATCAAAATAAGTATCTTCTGTGAACGACCTCTCAGGGGAGTCCAAGTGCTTCCTCTTGTACTTTCTTTTCACAGTTGTCTCTTTGGTGGGATGCTCTGGAGAGGTATCCAAGGAGGACATAAGTACTGTGGTTAGACCCGGAGACTTTTACACCCTCTGTCCCAGGGAAGAGACTGGGGAAAGCTCCGGTCAAGGGGATAGGCCAGAAGTTTAGTCCAACTGGTGTGGCATAGTCTGCTGCCCGCAATGGACAAGGCACTCTCTGTGGTCTGGAAGGCAGGCCCCCCATACAGGGATGGAAGCCCAGAATCAAAACAGACTACTTTGGAACCGTGGTCCCATCCTGCACCAAGGAAGCAGCCTCTGAAGCCGGGACCGAGCTTACATATGCCGTAGCGCAGAGGGGCATGAACAGCTAAAGGCCGGAGCTGGAATAACCCCCAGAACCAGTAATGAAGCTTCGAACTCAAGAGATCGCCAGGCTCGACAAACCTGAAGAACTCAGGGTAGTTATTGGTGCCAGAGAAGGAGCTCTGTCCAGTCCTGAAACAGTAGAGGCCAGGGAGGTCAGTACCAGGGGCTCCGAAGTCTCAGCTGGAGTCTAAGGAGGAATAAAGTCTGGAGTGGAAGAAGGTAAGGTTCCACTGCCAATACTGCTATGAACCATCACAGAAGGTAATCCCCTCACCACAGGGGGCTGATCTCACCAGTCTCATGATGTCTGATTCGGTCAAACTCTTGGTGGACTGGATGGAGGAGATGGAAGGAGATTTGGGTGAACGTCTCTCCAGAAATGGACTGGGAGGATGGTCCGCAAAAGGGTCTACTGAGAGAATCTGGTACATGGTAGCTGTTTAAGGGAGAACTCCTTTGGTTCCTGAGTTCTGAGCATCGAGGGGGAAGAGTCTGTAGTTGTCATCGGCGCCAAAGTAGTCGGTGCAGAACCCAGCACGGATGACAATGAAGGTCGAGTCGTTTGCCCCACCGGTTCCAAGGGAAGTATAGGAATCGTGGGAGTCTTGGCAACTTTAACTGTCGGTTCCGAAGAAACCGTCGGAACTGGCTGACTTCTCTTCTTAGGCTTCTTCCATTTGCTAGAAGAGGAGGAAGAAGTAGAAGGAGAACTTGCTTCTGTCCTAGAACCAGAGAAGGCCTCTTTGAAATCAGATTTTAAAAGCCCTTTCAGAATAAGATTTTTTAGCCACAGGACACTAGTCTACCGCAAAAGCTGTGACAAATGTCAAAGTCTTCCTGAAAATGAACTGCCCCTAGACAATATACACAGTGTGTGTCCATCAGAAGTTTTCGTTCACATTTAAGACACCTCTTGAAGCCAGATGTGCCTTTAGCTAGCTTGTCTGCCATGACCGAAAGTCACCCACTCACGCACACACACACGAAGATATCTGAAAAATGAAGAAAAAGGGTTTTTCTTTCTTTTTTTTTTAAAACTAACAGAGGAAAGAAAAGTACCAACAAAGGTACTTAAGAATACTGGTTATGGTAAAAGGGAAAATGTACCAACGATGGTAAAGCGAGACTACCTAACAGTATGTAGAAAGGTCATACGCACACAATACTAGCTAGAAAACAGAGCAACCGGTAGTTTAAGTAAAGGAAAGTTAACAGATAAAGGAAGAAAAATGTAAAAACTTAGTTTAGAAATTTTTGCTGCCACTCGACAGCTGAGGAGAGAATGTGCCTGACACTATGAAACGGCAAACGAGATCTGAGGTAATTTGGAGAGGAGCGTTACGGTTTGAGCCTAGCTCGACACTTTCCGGAAGGCACGAGCTGGAATAACGGCTGAGTCGGTTCCAAGGCTTGGAATTGAACCCACAATCAAGGATTACGTGAAGACTGACATCAGATCATAAGTATATTTAATATCTGCCTATATTTCACATGAATATGATCTAATTACCAAATGTATGTGCAACTGTTAATGTATATTACTTAATGTTTGTTTAAAAAGTTTGTAATATGTTGTAACCTTTCACCCCGGGCCTCTTCTGAAAAGGGTTTTGACTAAACCCAGTCTGACAAAGCCAGTTAACAAAAGCAAAATAAAAAAATATAAAAAGCTAATGATTTTTTTTGCCCTGGCATTATAGGAAGTGAATACCACTGTGGCCCCAAGACCTATGATGCTGGTTCTCCTTGTTTGGCCTCAATAGCTACTGCCTCCCTGTCACAACACTGCTTCCCCTAAATCCACCAGTAAGTTTTAACTGGTAGGGCAGATAGCTTGAGTAATGAGGCTGGGTGGTAGAGAGACAGAGACAGAGGCTGAAGAATCCCCATTCTAACTTGGAGGACAGATGTTGTATGAGAAGTAACTATGACAGCTGCTGCATAGGATTTAGCTGTGTTAAGGCCTACTTCCTAGAACTTGCAAAGCACATCACAGATGGGGTATGCTGAGTGTTCATGAGGACACATGCAATTGTTTGAAACGCTGCTACTTACTTTATCGAATCCTGTAATGCTGAGGCAGAATGGCCAAAAAAGACTAACATAGACGAAGTCTGAGACAGACAACTCTGTGAATATTCCCCTTTTCCCCAAGGTATGGCAATCTTGAAGTATACATACACATACACACAAGTTGGGGTGTGTGTGGGTGGTTGGGGGGGTTGCTCCTCTGCAAAAGACAAGAAAGGGTCATGGTCAACAATTGCTCTTCTCCTGCATATCTGCAGTTGGCAGCATTACGAGTACGGACATTTCTATAGGGATCCAGTGGTAGACTTCCTGCATTGTTGGTTTGAGCACTGGTGCATGACACTGCTGAACCATTCATTATTAAAGCTATTTAACAGCTGTTACATATTCTCTCACACACACACACACACACACACACACACACACACACACACACACACACACACACACACACACACACATTAGGTAATTAAAGATCTACAACATTACACTGGTAACATTGGTAGTTAAAGATCTACAACATGACATTGGTAACATTAGACATGATATGAAGTAGACAATTTACCATTTAAGATGAAACTGGTGGAGCATTACACATGGAATTGGCAGCACATGTAACACATTTCGACCTAGAGAAAGTTATCAGATAATGCACCTCATGAGGCTACATATAAATCAGGAGAGAGAGGAGTGAATACACATTTGCCTAGGTGGGTGTGTCAGTAGCTTACCAGATATAAAAATGGAGTATAGCTCTCTGGAAAGGGTTGGGGAGAAAAAAAAATGCTTTACTGGAGCTTCCCAGGGCTCTTTCCTGGAATCTATACAATCTATTATATTTTGTTAATTACGTAAAGATAGTTATAGTTTGTTTAATAAATTAGTTGAGGACTGCAGAAAAAACTCCACAGTGCATCTCCTTGATGAACTAAGAATGGCCTAAAACCGAATTACAAAGAAATATTAGGTGAAGATATCCAACAAGACCAGTAATTCCACTGGTCGTTCACCTAACGGATAAGTATTAAAATAAAACAAAGTCAATAAAGAATCAAATGCAGTTGTGTAAAATTTTACCATAAGAGTAGATGTCCTTCTCTCCACTGTTGTAGCATTCATTGCAATAAGAATCACTGTCTAGGGAAGCCTGATGTCTGGCCAGCATACCAAAGCCTTAGGTTGTAAAAGGGGGCATTGTACATAACATGTATGCTCAGCACGTCCAGTGTAGGGCATAAAGGTGACGTTATGGACGTACCATCCTCAGAAATGAAAACCCCAGGATGAATGGTAGTCCAAGGAGAAAAGAGTGAGCATGTACATCCAGAAGGAGAAAGGAAAAGTACAGTTTTGTACCTACCATAAATGTAGATGTTCGAGTGCTAATACAGCTGCAGTCATAACAGATGGGTTTTCCTGCCGTCAGGCGGGTCCTCGGCTGGCCGAATTCCAAAGTCTAGGTCTGGCGTCGGTTGTCGTCGCTTCCTCCCTGACATCAGTGCGACAGGGGTACAAAAGAACCAGCCGACGCCATTTTCTTCAGTTTTTCTTGCCCCAGATGTCAGGTGCCCCCAGAAGGAAGGCAATACATAAGTTTATGTAATAATGCAATGCAGTATAATCAAAAAACAGTAGTTGCAAGCAAATACACCATAAAAGAATACCCCAATCAGGTTGTATGAGGAGGTGTTAGCCATTAGGCCTGTCCCAGAGGGGAAGGAGGGAGGAAAACCTGGACTGCAGCTGTATTAGCACTCGAACATCTACATTTATGGTAGGTACAAAACTGTACTATGGTTCATCGTGCATACAGCTGCAGTCATAACAGATGGGTAGAATACCAAAGCTAAAATAGGGGTGGTAGGCACTAGGTGGAACTAGGAGGAGCCAGGATGCCCTGCAAAACTACAGTGGCAAAACCTGCTCTAGATTTGGAGTATAAAGGCAGGTGATAGTGCTTGGAGAAAGTATGCACAGAACTCCAAGTGGCAGCTTCCAAAATATCTTTGGTAGGAACCCCCCTGAGGAAAGCTGCAGAGGTAGCTGTGGCCCTTGTGGAGTGAGACCTGTTGCCTGCAGGTACAGTTTTACCATGAAGAGAGTAACAAAAGCGTATGCAGTGGCTATCCATTTTGAGATGGTCTGTTTGGAAATAGGCTTCCCTTGAGCCCCTGTAGCATAGGACACAAAGAGTTGCTCTGATTTTCTGAAAGGCTTTGTTCTGTCCAAATAATAACGTAGTTGCCTGTGAATGTCCAAGGAATGTAGTAGTCTCTCCCCTTTGTTTTGAGGATTGGGGTAAAAGGTAGGTAAGTGGATAGCCTGATTCAAGGCTACCCTGGATACTACCTTTGGCATAAAGGAAGGATTGGTTCGTAAGGAAGCTCTGTCCTGATGGAAAATGATGAAAGGCTGCACAGCCATGAGGGCTTGTAGTTCCGAAACCCTGCGAGCTGAGGTGACAGCCAGCAGGAAGGCTGTTTTCCAGGACAAATACTGTAGTTCTGTTGAGGCAGCTGGCTCAAAAGGAGGCAAAGTCAGTTTCTCTAGAATGAAATTGAGATCCCAAGCAGGCACTGGTTGTTTCCTTGGGGGTTTTATATTCTTAGCCCCTCTGAGGAACTGTCTTAAGAGGGGGTGAGAGAATAAAGGAGGATCAGTGTAGTATTCTGCAGAAATGGCTGAGGGATGGATTTTGATGGAAGAGAATGAAAGTCCACTGCTTAGCATCTCAGCTAGGTACTATAATATTTGAGGTAAATTCAGTATTCCAGGGTTCTGGCCCTTTTTCTCATTCCAAGCACGAAACCGTCTCCATTTGGCGGAGTAGGCTTTTCTAGTAGAAGGTCTTTTGGCCTCCAAAATGACATCCTGTACCTCCTTGGAGAGTAGTGTCTGTTGTGATTTTAAGGAATCTTCCATGCGGCTAGATTGAGTGTTTTCAGCTGACTGCGAAGAGTTTTGAAGTTGTGCTGAGTCAGTAAAAGAGGCATAAGAGGTAAGATCCATGGTGGGGAATGCGTCAGGCTCCTCAGGAGTGGGTACCAGTGTTGCCTTGGCCAGTCTGGAGCGATGAGAATCATCTTTGGTCTGTCTGCTCTGGTTTTTAATAGAACTTTGGGCAGCAGAGGAAGAGGTGGAAAGGCATAAACTGTCATTGTTGTCCAACTGAAAGAGAGTGTGTCCACTTTCCAGGCCTGTGGATGAAAGGTCCTTGAGCAGAATTTTGCCAATTGGTGATTTCTGTGGGAGGCAAAGAGATCTATGTCTGGCCTTCCCCATGCTTGAATTATTTTTGAAAAAAACTTGAGGATGCAACTTCCATTCGTGTGGATCTGTCATATTTCTGCTTAGGTTGTCTGCCAGCGTGTTTTCCTTGTCTGGCAGGAACTGTGCTTGAAGCTCGATTTGCAATTCTAGAGCCATGTTCCAAAGAGACATGGCTAGCCTGCATAGGGGGTATGAATGGGTTCCTCCCTGTTTGTTTATGTACCACATTACTGTGGTGTTGTCTGTCCTTATCAATAGCTGGCCTGGATGCAGCAGGTCTTTGAAAGCTATAATAGCATTTATCACTGCTAGCATTTCCTTTTGATTGATGTGTAGGTGCTTTTCCTTTTGGGACCATCTGCCCTGAATGCACCAATTTGTCATGTGCAACCCCCAGGCATAATCCGAGGCGTCTGTTGTGATGATTTGACTTGCTTGAGGCTTGCAGAATGGGAGACCCGTGTTTCTTTGGCATGCTTGAGCCCACCACAGAAATTCCTTTTGAAGACATGAAATTAGTGGTATTATTGTTTCCAAGCTGTGGCTGTGCTGAGACCATAGGTTTTTCAGGTACCATTGAAGTTTCCTCATATGCAGCTTTGCAAATGGGATTAGTAGGATGCAAGATGCCATGAATCCCAGAGCCTGCAGGATTTTCCTTGCAGTCAGCCTGGTGAAAGTTGCCAGTTTTCTGAAGTATTGAGCTAGTTGCCGTTGTTTCTCTGTCGTGAGGTAGGCCATCTGGGTGTTTGTATCCAAGATGGCACCCAGGAAAATTATTGTTTGAGAGGATATTAGCCTTGATTTATTTTTGTTGACTGTGTATCCCAGGGAATTCAACAACCTTATTACAAAAGCCAGATGTTTCAGAAGTATGTGCTTGCTGTCCGCTTGGATCAGGCAGTCGTCCAAATATGGGTATATTTGTATCCCTTGCAGTCTGCAGTAGGCAATTACTGATGCCAGGCATTTCGTGAACACTCTGGGCGCAGTAGATAAGCCAAAGGGCAATGCAGAGAATTGATAATGTGTTGAACCTGCAAGAAATCTGAGGTATCTTCTGCAATCTTGTCTGATTGGGACATGCAGGTATGCCTCCTTGAGGTCCAATGTTACCAGCCAAGACTCCTTGCCCAGCATGGGAAGAAGCTGCTGTAATGTGAGCATCTTGAATTTTGGCACGAGTAAAAATGTGTTTAGGATGGATAGGTCCAAAATAGGTCTCCAATCTTTGCCCTTCCTTGGTACCAGGAATAGTCTGGAATAAAAACCTTGACCCTGTTCTTGTGTAGGTACTCTTGAATAGCTTTCATGTCCATGAGATCTGAAATTTGTTTTTGTGCCTCTGCCCTTTGATTGTGTGGCAGGATTGGCATGCCTCTCATTTTTGGAAGGGTGTGAAAGTGGAATCTGTAGCCTCTGTCTATAATGTCCAGGATCCATTTGTCTTTTGTGACAATATGCCAATTTTTTGAAAATAATGCCAGTTTTCCACCTAAAGGTGCTGCCATTTGAGCCTTGCTTGGCATGTAAAGGGGAAAGTCATTGGTTCTGCTTTCTGAATGGCTGTGAACTATCCTTACCACCTATTTGGGAAGGTGCTTGCCATTGTCTGCCTCTAAATGATCCTTGAGATTGCCCTCTACCCCTCGGGCGCCTGAATCTACCTCTTTGGGGTCTGTCCGTGGCTGGAAAGGACCAATTTTTTGAAGGCCAATTTCTACTGAAACGTGGAGGTTGTACCTGTAGGAAAGCTTTCACTGTTTGTATTGATTTTGCCTTTTCCTCCATTTTCTTTAATACCTTCTCAGCTTTAACACCAAACAATACATCTTTTTGCAGAGGTGCATCCAGTAATTTAGCTTTGACATGATCTGGTAAGGTTTGCTCTTTGAGCCAAGCATGTCTACGTATGACTGATCCTGTAACAGCAGCTCTACATGAGGCCTCTAAAGCATCAAAACCACATTGCAAGGTATGTTTACCTACTTGTTCAGCACTATGCATCAAATCCTGCAACTCCTTCAAATCTGGTTGTTCAGGTTGTGACATTTTGCTTCTCAACTGTGATAACAGAAACTGTTGGTACTTTAACATATGGAACTGGCAGTTTAATGCCTTCATGGATAAGGTGGCAGAGGTGTATACCTTTTTCCCCCCACCTTTCTAAAGCTCTGGAATCCCTCTCTGAAGGTAATGGATTTTTAGCTGTGGAGGCCTTAATTCCCTTGGGGCCTGTGAGATAGTTTCTGGGTCAGCCGCATGGCTTTTGTATAGGAATTGGTGTGAGTCAGGAACCTGGTAATACCTGTCAGGCTTGACTGGGGCTGGAGGTAAAGAGTCTGGGTTGAGGCAGGACTCCTAATACACATCATCAAGTATATCTAAGACAGGAGGTATAGCCAGAGGCCTGTGCTGAGGGAGCAAGAGAAAATCCCTAAGCCTCTTCTTGGAGTCTGAGTACTCTTGGCCTTCCCAATGGAAGGGTTCCCTCAAGGTATGCAAGGTTTCCCCAAAAGAGTAATCCTCAGGGGGGACAGAAGGAATGGACTCCTCTGCATCAGAATCTTAAAAAGGGGAGTATGAATGTTCCTGGACATCAGAATGTTCTGAAATAATGGAAGCCTGGTCCGAGGAGGGGGATTCTTCCTCCACTCTGGGCCTTTTTTCCAGGGGGGGGGGGTTGAGAACCCCTGATAAGAGTAATCAAGTCCTCAGCCATTTTGAGCATTTGCTTTTTAGGCATGGGGCCTTGAGAAGGGCCCTGTGGGGTTTGTTTTTTAGAATGCATGGCTGTCTTAGACTTGGTGAAAGCCTTGATGGAAAAAGAAGAGGAAGGCCTGAAGACACTTTGAGAGGAGGCAGACCTGTCTAAACTCTGAGTTTCAATGCCAAGAGTGGCTTCGGTATCTGTAGTCGGGGTGTGGGCCGAAGAGCCTGCGACCTCGGGTACAGAAGACACCGCCAATGAAGTGTTGTCGGTAGTCAGAGGCTGCAGAGGCGCCTCACTGAGAACCGGACCACCTGTAATCGGCTTTGGCGTGGTGTCGGTAGAGGCCACAGACCGCGTGTGTCGGTCCTTTTTGCGTCTTTTAGTCAAAACTGGAGTCGGAGTATCAGACGACATTATATAGTTAAATTTTTTGCCAAAAATGTGCTGGGCGAACTCCGCCTGATGCTTAATGGTGCGTTTGTTGAATGTAGCACAAAAACGACAGACTGAGATGTCGTGGTCTGGGCCTAAGCAAGGAATGTAGAGGGAATGAAAATCCTTATGCGGTATTTGCTTCCCACATGAAATACAATTATTAACTTTGTCTGACATCGGTCTGAGGCAAGAAAAGTTTCCCCAACGGGGTACTTAGCTTTCAAGAAGACTTCGGTTGCAGATATTCGTAATCTCAGGAGCTGGCCGACCAGCACTTGCCAACTGCTTCTGCTTCGGGCACCGCGCAGCAAGAAAGACTGAAGAAAATGGCGTCGGCTGGTTCTTTTATACTCCTGTCGCACTGACGTCAGGGAGGAAGCGACGACAACCGACGCCGGACCTAGACTTTGGAATTCGGCCGACCAAGGACCCGCCTGACGGCAGGAAAACCCATCTGTTATGACTGCAGCTGTATGCACGATGAACATCGGGGAGAAGGGAGTGATTAATACTGCAACAAAGAAGAGAAGGACATCTACAGTTATGGTAAGATTTTTATACAACTGTACTAATGTACATGCATTAGTTAATTGACAGTATGAAAAGCTATGTGTAGTACTGAGACTTGCTAAGTAATTGGACATCTTGTTATTGTACTACCTTATTCTGTTTTGCGACTGCATGTTACAGGCTTATAGGGTGTTACTTTTGTGCACAGACACCTGATTATAGTGTAATGCATTTATCTAATACTTTGCTAATGTAATTTGGTCAGTTGCTGTTTTCTTTGGTATCCACCATAGTTTTTCCTTTCTGATGCCACTCATCTCTTCCCCCCACTCTCTATCTTCTTTACATACCCAACCTTAATAAATCTTCTGCAGTACCTACAAGTCCCTACATTTGATAAAGTGCAAAGCAAGTGAACTGCAAATAAAGTTGAATTACACAGCGGCCCTTCACAGCAGCAATATAAACTTGTATTTGTAATTACCTTCCAAATATATTTGCTCCTGTTCTATAAAGTTTGTACATCACCAAAGCAGAGAACAGTGTTTCATAAGTGGCTCCCATCCCCATCTCCTTTTATTAGTGGCCACAGTCAAACAGCACTAACTCAAGGTGTTATTTACCCCTGTAGTTTCGCCTCTAAAATTGAGGTTATTACTAAATCTAGTACATTGTATCTGGAAACAAAGTGCCTGGTGCAGGAAACACTTTTTTCTACATTTACCTGGCAATAGATTGTTTTTTCTTAATGCTTGCACACTGTGCTGTTTCTGGGCCAACCCACTGAGCTCGGGTTCACTCCGCTCCACTACCCTACCCCCATTCCCACCCATCCTCACTTCCCAAATTTATACTACTCACAATACACCACCTCATACACTAGCCACTCCCTCTAGTTACTCTAGCAAATCATAATAAACCACCTAAATTACTTGCACAGCATATCTCACTACACATATATCAACCCCTTATAACAAACTATATTAACTTCACTACTAAACCACACTAACATGCCTAATTAAAATACACAAACAAAAACAACAACCCTCTACCATTCCTCAATACAATACAGGCAACAACTATGCTTACTCACTAGCCTTCTAATACTTCTAGCTACAGGTGCACATAGCACTTCCTACCAAACCAACATAGCAGAACCTATCCCACCTCACTATACCTCTTACATCTACCTTGTAAGGTCAAAGTCTGCAAACATTTTTACATCTTGCTCTTTAATAAAATCACTTTTCAACATGCACATTACAGCCTTCTCACCCATCCAAACCTACCACCTATCTCAGAATATTACAACAAACACACAGTGAAATTCGTAAAAACCCTAGCCAAAATGACATCCATCATAACCCAGGTCCATCCGCTATTCACAGCAACTCAACTGCACACAACAGTAATTGCTCTCCCTCACTCAAACAACCATACCCCCAGAAGCAAAATGGACATCCTACTATTAATTAATACAAGTATTAACAACAAAATACAGGAACTGCACGCTAACCTTGCACTATACTCTCCAGACATTGTATATGTCACAGAAACTTGGTTAAACTCTGATATTTCAAACAATGAAATCCTACCACCAGGATACAATATCATTAGTCAGGATAGGTTAGGCAAAAGAGGAGGTGGAGTAGCTCTTCTCTTTAAAACTTACTTTCCTTAGAAATCTTAGACATTAAAACACAGAATTCTGATAACGCAGAGCTACTACTCACTAAACTGAGCATTAATCCCAAGAAACATATAAATATTGTAGGTATCTATATTCCACCAGGAGATATCTACACACTTCAACATATATTATACTGGTTATCAGAAAAAGTGCCTCAAGAAAAAAGAAGTTATGCTCTTACCAAATGTTCCACGTGAGTTGCCCATCTCGCTATTCATTCTTACTGATGGGTTCATAGCCGATCCACGGCTCCGACTCGGCCATTTTCACAAGCTTGAAGTTTCCAGGTAGCGCGAAGCTAATTCCCTATCCCATGATGCACAAGTGCTCCAACTCAGATCTTGTTTGCCTCTAAGAAAAAAACAGTAGACTACAACTAAAAAACTATATACATATATGTATCTGTGGAACAAGCACTTGAAAAAGGTCAAGTCAAAAAGGTGTCCAAAAAGAATAAAGCCTAGATCCCCTAGAAGTCATAGGCTGGGGGTTGGAGGGAGGTAAGAATGAATAGTGAAATGGATAACTCGCATAGAACGTTATGATAAGAACATAACTTCTTTATGTGAAGTTGCCCTAACTCGCATTCATTCTTACTGATGGGACAGCGTCCCTAGCACCATTATTCCTGGGTGGCTCACGGGAGTATATTCTTCAGTACAGTGGACCCAAAGGATGCCCTGCCCCTGGAGCCTGTATCCACTTTGTAATGAGTAATAAAAGTATGCGAGTTGCCCATGTTGCTGCTGCACAAATGGTATCTGTAGGCACTCTGGCACAAAAGACTGAAGTGGCAATTGCTCTAGTTCAACGAGTCTTTATTTTACCTGTAAGTTCTTTATTCAGTGAATTATAAGTAAAGGAAATACAGTCTAACAGCCATCTCGACAGAGTGGTTTTTGCTACTGGTGTACCTTTTTTAGCATCTGAAAAAGACACAAAGTTGATCTGACTTCCTAAATTCCTCTCTTCTATGTAAATTGAAATGCAACTGTCTGTGCACATCAAGTTGGTGTAGCATGTATTCTGCCTTATTGCCATACTTGGGAAAACATACTGGTAACTCAATGGTCTGATTTAAGTTTGATACTGAATACACCTTTGGTAGGAAAGATGGATTAGTACGTAGAGAAACCCTATCATTATGAAATACTCGATACTGGGGGGGGGGGGGTTGACTGGCAATGCTTGCAGTTCTGATACCCTTATGGCTGAGGTGATGGCCACTAAGAAGATGGTTTTCAAAGTTAAAAATTTCAGATGACATGATGACGCTGGCTCAAAAGGTGGAAAAATTATTCTTGACAAGACAAAATTGAGATTCCACGGTGGTAGTGGAGATTTTATTGGTGGCCTTAAGAGGTGAGTGCCCTTTAGAAATGCTTTGCACAATCTATGTAACATGATGTTTTGTCCATTTTCACCTAGATGAAAATTTGAAATTGCTGCTAATTGCACCCTGTTAGTAGCAGCTGCTGCACCTTCTTCGAAAAGCTTTGTTAGGAATTCTAGGATAGAAGAAAGAGATGTGAAAAAAAGGGTCAATCATTCTGTATGGCCCAAGCAGGGAATCTTTTCCATTTAAGACACAATTTTCTCGTAGAGATTTTATGGGAAGATATCAAAATGTTTCAAATGGGCGATGAAAGATTTTGTAACCTGGCCATGTCTGGAACTGGAGCAGCCAAGCTGCCAACTGGAGGGATTTGAGAGAGGGGTGAAGAACTCCTGAAGACTGTATCAGAAGATCCGGTACTGGGTCCAGGATCCAAGGTTCTTGTTGAAGATAAGGTTGTAAGGAAGGGGAACCAAATTTGATGATGCCAGTAAGGGGCTATCAGGACTTAGGTCCTTCCCAACAATTTAGCTTTCTGAATGACTTTGGGTATTAACAGAATGGAAGGAAAAGCGTACAGGAGATTCAAGGGCCAATCGTGTATGAGTGCATCCCTCAGGGACCTCCCCCGAGGGGGAATCGGGGTGAAATAGTCACTGCATTTTATGTTTGTGGATGTGGAGAAAAGGTCACAGCAAGGATGGCCCTGTCTGCGGAAAATGCTCTCCTCTACTTCTTGTTTGAGGGACCACTCGTGGCATCAGTATATGTCTGCTGAGTTTGTCCGCAATCACGGTGGATTTCCCCTGGGATGTGTGTTGCTATTAGAAAGCGTTGGGAGGACATCGCCCATTGCCATACTCTCAGGGCCTCTTGACATAGGGGATAAGATCTGGTTCCTCCTTGTTTATATACTATAACACTGACACACTGTCTGAATTGCAATTGTTCCTACAGGTAGAGTGTCTTGGAATGCCTGCAATGCTAGAGGCACAGCTCTCATCTCCACAGCACTGATGTGCAAGTGAATCTTGTGTTACTTCCACGTGCCTCGGGATATTCTTCCCAGATAACACCCCCCCACCCTATCTGGGAAGTGTCCGTGGTCATTGTGGCTAGGGGAGCTGGAGGAATAAAGGGTTTCCCTTTCGTTACTTGGTCTAAATGAAGCCACCAAAATGGATCCTTTTTGCAAGCTGGTATAAGAGTTACTTTGTGGGATTGGGAGCGTTTGCATCGACCATTGGGCAAACAGAAGCCACTGTAAGATCCTCATATGCATGAGCGCCACAGGAACTATTGTGATGGAAGCTGCCATTGTGCCTAGAACCTTCAGAACCTCTCTGGCTTGGGCTTTTGTTTTGTGCAGGAGATTCAGCACCTGTTTCTGAAAGACATGAATCCTTTCCTCTGGAAGATTTACCATCATTGTTTTTGTGTTTAGCCCTGCTCTTATAAAAATGGTATGTTGAGATGGTAATAAGGCAGATTTTTCGTAGTTTAAAGTAATTCCCAACTCTGCAAATAGATGTAACATCGTGTTCTTTGCTTGAAGTAGTACCTGCTTGGTGGTGGTGGTTAGGAGCCAGTCATCTAAGTATGAAAACATCTGGAATCCTAGCAGTCTCAGGTGAGTCGTGACTACTGCCATGCATTGGTGAACACCCTGGGGGCTGTAGTGAGGTCAAAGGGCAGAGCTCGAAATTGATAGTGACTGGCTCCTACTCTAAAACGCAAGTGCCTCCCTGATGGCCTGTCCATTTTTATGTGGTAGTACGCATCCTGAAGGTCTATAGAGCACATCCAATGGTCTTTCCCTAGAAAGGGAAGTAGTGACTGCAACGTGACCATCCGGAACTTTGCCTTTTTCACTGACTTGTTTAGTCTGCTGAGATCCAGTACTGGTCTCCAGTACCCCGTTTTCTTTGGAACTAAAAAGAACCTTGAGTGAGTTCTGGATCCTAATTGGTCTGCGGGGACTGATTGGATGGTTCTTTTTTGTAGCAACTTTTGAATTTCTATGGTTGCTTGATCCCTCTGATTGGGTGGAACATCTGGAATCCTTTTATTTGGGAGGGGTGGGACTGAAAAGGGTATTGAGTAACCTCTGGACAGGATTCTTTGCACCCACGAGTCTTTTGTAATTTTTAGCTAGGCGACTGGGTGCAAAGATAAGCATCCCCTGACTACCCCCAGAGTGGGACAGATGGGCCTCCTCTCAGGAGAGCTGAAAGGGTTTTCCAGAAAAGGATTCCCGGTCACCCTGGTTCTGTGGTCCCCCTCTGCCGCATGGGCGTCATCTTCCATTATTTCCTCCTCCTCTGCCCCTGAAGGAGGATTCACCATGCGTGTCAGGAAAAACTCTCAGGGATTTCTGGAACCGTATCTTCCCCCATTTGCCCTTTGGGATAGGGTCTGGAAGGGATGGAAAAACGTATTCCCACAGCATAGAGAGTCTTTCCCTCTTGTTCACAACCTGGTTTATGCTTCTTTTACCTTTGGTCCAAAAAGGGACGAGCCATCAAAGGGGGTGCTTATAAAGGATGACTTGAAGGGTTCTGCGAAATTACAGAAGCGCATCCAAGAAGGTCTTCTAAGGGTGATTCCTGAAGATGCTGACCTACTCACCCCATCAGCTGCATAAGAGATAAGCCTAATGGATGAGTTCACTAGGGAGTTAAGGGTGGAGAGCTGGGATGATAGTTTCTCTGATATCCCCTCAGCTACTGAACCCTGGAGAGTATCTTCTAGCTTTTTAATGAGATCTCTCTGTAATCTAGTAAAATGAGTTAAGTAGTTCAGGGACCTGAGGGTGAAGACAGTTGATAAAAATATGCACTTTCCACATCTGTCCATAGTCCATGAATCCTTATTAGGTGGATGAACAGATGAGGATGTTTCAGATAACCCCTTTTTAGTGTCCGCCACCACCACCATAGCATCCACTGGAACACCTTTTGTTAGAAAACTTTTGTCTTGTAGACTGGTTATGAATTTATCCGGCCTCCTAGAGATGGATTCCACTGTGTCTGGAGACTCCTACGCCTTTTGACAAAGTAATTCTAAGAGCTCGTCGAAAGGCGGAGACACCCAAGAGTTGGAAGGTCAATACCCAAAAGCTTTCAGGTACACATACTCCTCTTCAGTAGGGGTAATGGACTTTCAGCTGACTCTCTGCTTTACGATCTCTAGGATGTCTGCAAAGGAGACATCCTCAGAAAGCAACCGTGGGGACCCTTCTGATTAAAGATCCATGTCTGATGTGACTCCTGTGGGGACTCTAAATGCTTCCTCTTGCAAGTTTTCTTTCGCGGAGCCTCTTCAGAAGGGTATTCTGGAGAGGTCTCCAAACAAGGGATCACCCACTGGGGCTTCTTAAAACTCTGGGTCTCTATCTTTTTGGAGTGGGTTCTGCTGAGACGGATACCAGTGCTTTAAGGGATGGAATAGGTGCAGCAGCTGGTGAGGCTGTCTCTGAGGACAGAGCTCTCCTCATAGCCTCAAAGGCTCAATTCCCCTTGGCCAAGGAACCCTCCTGTTCCGAAGAACCAATGGACACTCCCAGCGCCAGAGGAGCAGCTCCGAAGCAGAGGTAGGGGCTGAGCTCACACGAGCTGAGGCTCCGAGAGGAAGAGTCAGATCAGACAAAATATCTGCTCCACTCAACCCCTCGGACCCGACCAGCGAGTGTCATCCCCTAGACTCCACGGACGGCACCAAAGTAGTCGGAGCCGAAGAACCTGGGGTAGGTCTTGGCTCCAACAAACCCATCACCATTGGCTCCACACATTCCGGCTCAGAAACCACTGGTCGGAGGAGGAATCGAAGAAGAGGGGAAAGGCTCAGTTGGTTCCGAAGCCCTAAGGGTAAGTTCCGATAATTCTGCTAGCGCTGGTGTCTTTAGCAGTCTCTGCATAACACAATCCACAGCCAAATCACAAAGACTTCTTGAGGACCTAGTCGAGGGGCTGGAGATGTCGATACCTGAAGAATAGGTGATCTCAAGGTTGGAGATACCAGCTCCAGTGCAGGGGACCGGCTGCTTACTTGTAAAACCACTGGATCCAAAGGCAGTGGAGCAGAGGTTGAACGTTTTGCAGAGTGAACTTCTTTAGAAACAGTCGGAGACAATCTCGGTGCCTTTTTAGATGGCTCCAACTCTGATGAAGTAGAAGATCTTTTAGAGGATTTTTCAGAAGTAGGTGACTTACTTTTTTGTACTTCTTGACCTTGTTCAAGGGCTTCAAGTGAATAAGTTCAGGAGCCCTCTTAAAATCAGTTTTTCCTCTCCTGCAGGACTCGAGCTAAAAGAATGACATATAGCACAAGAGATCTGCAAATGAACTGCTCCCAAGCAATATACACATTCCGTGTGACCATCAGTTAGTGACATTTTTTGCCCACACTTAGGACACTTAAATCCAGAAGGTTTTGAGCCTTTCGAATGTGACATTTTTTAAGGAAGTTTGTCTTAAATCCAGAAGGCTTTTGCAAGGAAAGAACTGGCTTGAACCTCTCTAATTTAAACAAGATAATAGCACAACAAATATCCGCGGTGGTGCAGCGGTAGTATTGTCGCCTCACAGCAAGTTCTCCCATTCGATTCTTGGCTGGAGCACCTTCTGAGTGGAGTCTGCATGCCCTCCCCATGGTTGGGTGGTGGTCGAAAGACATGCATGAATGGGCATGCCTTCGTTGAAGGGTGGGCATCAAGCTGGCACCATAAAAATCTACGGCCAATCATTAGCAGACCGGAGTTCCACTGTGGTGACCCCTAACTGGGAAAAGCCGAAAGAAGAAGAAGAGTAGCACAACAGACATCTATAAAAGTAATTACTAGAATCAAAGGGAAAAAAACACACACACACACACACCATAATCCCGTCGAATAAAAGGAAAAAGAAGTCCTCTAATAAAATGGACTACTGCAAGTATAATATAGTTAACTGCAAACAACCAACTGATAAACAGAAATGCTAACTACTTATATAAACTCTACTACAAAGTTAAACACTGCACAATAAAATAAGCAAACCATCAAGATACTCTCGTTTGAGGCAAAAAAACACATCTCTAGCAAAGAGCTACTATTAGAGATATTAATTCTGAAGAAAGGGGATAGGGTAAGGAAGTACAGTTGTATACACTTAACATAAATGTAGATGTTCGAGTGTATTCACTGTTGCAGTCATCACACTTGGGTTAAGAAAAAAACAATAACAGTGGTTGTAACAAGACTAAAAACAAAAGCATTTAATGGCGGAAGCGCTTTCACGGATACACCGCTTCTTCAGACTACTACATTAAATGCTTTTGTTTTTAGCCTTGTTACAACCAGTGGGTTTTTTTTAGTACATTTTGTTTTTTCACTGGTTGTTTTATCGGTTTGGGAGTTTTATTTAATAATATCACAGTTGGGTTATCTGCCTGCAGGTAGCCCTCAGTTGGTCTGAATACCAGAGACAGTATTTCTGCATCGGTTGCTGTCACTCCAGGACTGACATCAGGTTGTCAGGGGTATAAAAACAGGCAGCCGATGCCATTAAATCAGTTTTTCTTGCCCCAAATGTCAGAAGCCCCCCAAATAGGGAGCTAAGTTATGGTGGGAAAACACCACCAGTAAAAAGTAAATACCAATAGCCCTGTAAAGGGCGAGTAATAAACGTAGAAAGGAGAGAGAGAGACAAGGGGGTTGCGTGGTGGGAAACCAGAACTGCAGCAGTGAATACATTCTAACATCTACATTTATGGTAAGTGTACACGACTGTACTATGTTCTTCGTGTTTCACTGCTGCAGTCATCACACTTGGGTTGATTCTCAAAGCTGAAGAAAGGGTGGAGGCAGTCAAGAAGAGTTGTGGCTGGCTGCCCTACAGGACTGCTGCTGCAAAACCTGCCCTGGATTTGGAAAAGATAGTCAGGTGGTAATGTTTGGTGAATGTGTACAGAACTCCAGGTAGCAGCTTCCAGAATATCCCTGGTAGGGACTCCCCTGAGGAATGCTGTAGAGGTAGAAGTTGCCCTAGTGGAATGTATTCTGACCCCTGAGGGGTTGGTTTCCCATGGTGTTTGCAGCAGAAATTGATACAGTGTGCTATCCATTTGAAAATTGTTTGTTTTGAAATGGCCCTGCCCTCTGCCCCGGTGAAAAACTGACTAGTAGTTGGTCAGATTTCCTGAAGGGCTAAGTCCTGTCAAGGTAGAATCTGAGCTGTCTGTGCACATCCAAGGAGTGCAGGATCCTTTCCCCTTTATTTTGAGCATTAGGGAAGAAAGTTAGCAAATGGATAGATTGGTTGAGACCCACACTGGACACTACTTTAGGCATAAAGGAAGGGTTAGTCCTGAGGGAGACCCTGTCAGCATGAAAAATAATGAAGGGTTCCACAGCCATAAGTGATTGTAGCTCAGACACTCCTAGCTGAAGTGATGGCCAGAAGTAAGGCTGTTTTCCAACAGAGGAATTTTAACTCTGCTGACGCTGCAGGCTCAAGGGGGGGGGGGTAGCGTGAGCTTTTCCAGTACAAAGTTAAGGTCCCAAGCAGGGGTGGGTGCTCTGCTTGGTGACCTTAAGTTGTTTGCCCCTCCCAGGAACTGTTTGATGAGAGGGTGAGAGAAGAGAGGTAGCTCAGTGTTGTAATGAGCCGAGATATCAGAGGTATGGATCTTAAATGAGAAGGATAGGCCTCTCTGGAGTAGATCTGCTAGGTAATCCAAGACTAGAGGTAAAGAGGGCAGTGTTGTGTCCTCTCCTTTAGATTGAATCCAAGAACAATACCTTTTCCACTTATCAGCATAGGATTTCCTTGTACTGGGTCTTCTGGCTTCAAGAATGATGTCCGTCACCTGCTTGCTTAGGCTGGTCACTGGGGGAGAATTCAAGGAATAAGCCAGGCTGCAAGATTCAGGGTTTGCAGCTGTGGATGCAAGATCTGCCCCCCTGCTGAGTGAAGAGGGTTGGGATCTGGGGTAGGTGCCAGGGTGGCACTGGTGACAGGCTGCGCAGTAGTGGGTACCAGTGCTGGCGTGGCCAGTCCGGGGCTATCAGGATTGCCCTTGGTCTGTTCTGTTTTATCTTGACTAATATTTTTGAGAGAAGATGCAGAGGGGGGGATGCAGAGATTGAGAGGTTTTTCCAATGGAAGGATAGGACATCCATTTTCCAGGCCCTGCTGTGAAGTGTCCTGGTGCAGAATTTGCTGAGCTGATGATTGCAGGGGGAGGCAAAGAGGTCCACCTCTCGGGTCCCCCATTTCTGGATTAGAAGGCTGAAGGTGCTGGGTTCTAATTGCCACTCGTGTGGGTCTAGGAGATTTCTGCTTAAGTCGTCTGCCAGAGAGTTTTCTTTGTCTGGCAGGAATTAAGCTTCCAGATGACTATGCATGTTCCAAGGCAGTGTTCCACAGGGCCATGGCTAGCCTGTAGAGTGTGTTCTCCCCTGCTTGTTGATCTACCACACAACTGTGCTGTTGTCTGTTTTTATTAGCAGGGGTCCTGTTGAGAGTAGGGATCTGAAAGCTGTCAGAGCATGCTGAACAGCTAGCATATCTTTTTGGTTGATGTGCAGATGAATTTGATTTGGGCTCCAGTGGCCCTGAATGGACTTGTCGTCCAGGTGTGCCCCCCAGACATAGTCTGATGCATCTGTGGTTAGGGTCTGGGCGGTGGTTGCATGCTGCTGCCCACCAAAGAAACTCTGTCCTTAGTCAAGGTATGATATGTATGACGGTTTCCAGGTCCTGAGAATGTTGGCACCAAAGACTTTTTAAGTACCACTGAAGTTTCCTCATATGCAGTCTGGCAATGGAATTAGTAGAATGCAAGAGGCCATGAACCCTAGGGCATGCAGGATTTTCTGTGCGGATAGCTGGGTTCTGGTGGCCATTTGAGTGAAGTAACCGTCAGGCTTGTTTTTCTGGGGTAAGGACTGCCATCTGGGATGCTGTGTCCAAGCTTGCTCCCAGGAATACAATCTTTTGACTGGGGACTAGTTTTGATTTGTTTTTGTTGATAGTGTACCCCAGGGAGGTTAGAAGGTTATTTACAAATGTCAGGTGCTACAACAGTTTTTCCTGACTGTCTGCCTGAACCAGGCAATCGTCCAAGTATGGGTAAATTTGATTTTTTCTCTGTCTGCAATAGGCAATGGCTGGAGGCAGGCATTTTGTGAAAACTCTGGGAGCAGTGGTTAAGCCAAAGGGAAGTGCAGAGAACTGATAATGCATAGATCCTGCCCTGAAATGTAGACACTTCCTGCATGAGTCCCTGATAGAGATGTGCAGATAAGGCTTCTTTTAGGTATAGGATGGCTAACCAGGTATCTTTGGACAGCATAGGAAGAAGCTGCTGAAGGGTGAGCATTTTGAATTTTGTTACCACCAGGAAGGTGTTTAGAATGGAAAGATCTAGGATTGGGTGCCAAGTGCCCTCTTTTCTGGGTACCCGGAAAAGTCTGGAATAGAACCATTGACCTATCTGTTCTGCAGGAACAGGTTGAAATGCCCTTATGGAGAGCAGGGATTGAAGTTGGCTTTGCGCCTCTGCCCACTGGTTTGGAGGAAGGTCTGGGAACCCTTTTGGGGTTGGCAGCTAGTG
The DNA here is from genome assembly GCF_019279795.1 of Protopterus annectens. Lineage (NCBI taxonomy): Eukaryota > Metazoa > Chordata > Ceratodontiformes > Protopteridae > Protopterus > Protopterus annectens. The sequence continues at coordinate 29,390,949 of NC_056740.1, read as the reverse complement.
GAAGTAAAATTTTTACCCCTGGGATACAATGTTGAGTACCCATCGGTCTTTGGTGATGGAGGTCCAGTTTTTTGCATGATGAGCAAGTTTTCCTCCTAGGGGCACAAGCAGTTGGGCAGAGGTGAGTGGAGTTGAGAAGTCATTGTGAATTCTTTCCGAAAGGGGGTGGCTTAGCACTCCCTGTTTTTGAAGTGGAAGCACTCCACTGCTTAGATCTCTGCATACCCTAAGATTGTAATCTGGGGGGTTTGTTTCCACTGGGTCTAGCTTGAGATGGCCTTGAGGGGGCTGGAAAGGACCAATGTTTCGAGGGGCAATGCCTACTGAATCTAGGAGGCTGCACTTGTAAAACAACTTTGACTGTCTGCATAGATTTAGCTTTTTCTTCCATCTTTTTTAGAACCTCTTCTGCTTTGGTGTCAAACAGATTGCCCTTATTCAAAGGAGTGTCTATTAATTTATTTTTGACATGGTCTGGCAAGGACTGCTCCTTAAGCCAAGCATGCCTTCTCAGTATAGAACCAGTGACTGCTGCCCTGCAAGATGCTTCTAGGGCAAAGCCACATTGCAAAGTATGTTTGCTGACCTGGCTTGCAGAATGCATAAGCTCTTGTAACTTTATTTTCTGCACAGTCTGTAAAGGTAGATAATCTTGCGTAATAAGTTCCATAATATGCTGTTGGTATTTCAGCATGTGAAACTGGCAATTCAATGCCCTAATGGTGAGAGTTATAGAGGTGTATACTTTTTTACCCCATCTGTCTAAAGCTTGGGAATCCCTGTCCGATGGGTTGGGATTCTTGGCTGTAGTTGCTTTTATACCTTTAGGCCCCTGAGAAATGACCTCTGGGTCAGCAGTACGATTTTTGAAAAGAAATTTGAGAGAGTCAGGGACTCTGTAGTACCGGTCTGGTTTCCTTGGAGCATGGGGTAAAGTATCAAGAGTAAGACTGGATTCCATAAAGACATCATCCACAACATCCAGAACTGGAGGTATTGCTAAAGGTCTATGTTGTGGCAAATCTAAAAATTCTCAGAGTCTCTTTTTGGACTGAGGATAGTCTTGGCATTCCCAGTGGAAATGCTCCCAAGTATGCAGGGTTTCACCAAAAAAAAAAATCATCTGAATCCTCATAAGCAGATAAAGGCATGTCTTCATATTCAGAAACCTCAGAGTCATCAGACTCTTGGTCTGTTAGAGCTGCTGGGGACAGGTCTCTCTTAGCAGGGGAAGGCTGGCTTCCCCTAATCAGCATAATCAGGTCTTCTGCCATTTTAAACATTTGATGTTGTAGCAAGAAGCAGGCGCTTGAGTTTGGGTCGTCGTTTTTTTTAGGTGTAGCTCGTACTCTTGGCCTTAGAAATTCTGTAGTTTTAGTCGGAACTGAAGGTGCGAAAGAAGTAGGCTATGTTGAATATTGGTAGTGCGAAGAAATTCCTCAGAAGCCGGTGCCTGCACAGCGGCTCCGGACCCATCCAAGGTAGAGACATCCGCAGGTTCCGTAGTCAAAGAAGAGTCTCGTGGCATACCGGACTCCAAACGGGTCTCGGTAGCGGCCTGCAAATCCATCAAAGCAGGCATCAGTGGCTGCAAAAGCGCCTCACTGAGTACAGATGAACTGGTGACAAGCTTAATGGAAGCGTCATCGGCAGTTTTGGACCTATGCGGTCCGTCTCTGTCTTTATCCTTATGATTTTTCAGAAGATACGTAGTCGGGATGGCTTACCGAAGCCATTTCGGAATACGGAGATCAAAAGAGAAAGTATTTAGCGACAAAAAGGGCCAGACGACGAATAGTTTGGGCATTGAACAAAGCACAAAACCGACAGCGAGGTACGTCGTGGTCTGGGCCTAAACAGGTGATGCAGTAAGAATGGAAATCTCGGTGTGGTAGTTGCTTTCCACAGGTGAGACAATTGTTAACTTTTTCTGACATCAGTTAGAGCAAGAAAAAAAGGGATCCCCAGCAGGGTACTTAGCTTTAGAAGACTTCAGAATGATTCAAGTTCGGAAACGAAAACTCAGGTAGCGGCCGATCAGCACTTTGTGCAAACTGCTTCTGCTTCAGGTTCCTCAGCAAGAAAGACGTGGCGTCGGTTGTCTGTTTTTATACCCCTGATGACCTGACGTCAGTCCTGGAGCAACAGCAAGAGACACAGAAATACTAAGTCTCTGGTATTCGGGCCGACTGAGGGTTACCCGCAGGCAGATAACCCAAGTGTGATGACTGCAACAGTGAAACACGAAGAACATCAGGCCCAACAACCAAGGACCTAAGTTATAACTAAAGAATTATATTTTAACAAAACGAACAGTAAACACCACACTAGAATGAGGATAAAGACCTCCAAACTATTTTTGTTAAAGAAACTATGTAAATTTAACTGTAAAATATTTTGAAAAGTCTGTACTAAGCCTGAGCTAGCATAGAAAACTCTCGATCTGTTTCCATGGCATATGATATCCGAGTTGGAGCACTAGTGCATCATGGGATAGTGAATTAGCCTCGAGTTAGTTGGAGACCTAGAGTTTGTGAAAATGACCACTTTGGCTCTGAACCAATCAGTAACAATGACTGTAAGATAGGACAATATCACATCTATAATTATGGGCGACTGGTCTAATTGTAATTCCCAAACCCCCAAAAACTACATCAATCTTTACAGCTTCACCCAGCTCATAAAACAACCCACTAGGACTAACAAACCATCTAACAAGCACTCAACTCTTGACTAGATATTAACAAATAGGTCAAACCTCTCATCTCACTCTGGTTGTCTCCCAGACAGCCTTAGTGACCTTCTCCCAACCCATCTATTCAGACAAAATATTAATCCAACAAAACAAATTATTTGTCAACAAATAAGGAACAAAAACACTCCAATCTCGATGACCTCATACATTACCTTAAACACTAACTGGTCATCGCTTACCCAGCTCCCACTAGAAGAAGCAGTACACTATTTTAATAATACCTTCCTGTCAATTTTAAATGTCCAGAGCCCTAACAGGACTATGACAGTCAAACCAAACTTCGAACCATGGCTAACCAAGGAAACTAGATCCTTATTATGATCAAGGATAAAGCTTGGGAAAAATGGCACATAATCTGCACTATAAATCTATCGTGAACTGAGAAATCAATCAAAGAAACACATTAAACAGGATAAAATAAATTACTACTCTAAATCCCAAACTATATACAGCAATAATCCACAGAAATTCTGGACAGCAATAAACAACATACTCCAATCAGGTAACATTAGCACCCCCCCACACACACACTACAACCAATAATATAGACACAATATTGCTATCCAATTCAATAAATACTTTACTGAGACTATCTTAGCATTGTCCAAGAAATAAAACTCTTCTAACTCAACTAAATTCCTTATCAGACAAAAATAAATCCATTTTCTCACTACAACCAGTACCAACAGGCACAATAAAAAAAACTTATACTAAAACCAACCACTTCAGCTGCAGACAACTTACCATCTGATTTCCTAAAAATCACCGCTGAAGGTATTGCCTATCCAGTATCCATTCTCATTAATAGATCTTTAGAAGAACACCAAGTCCCCATCATATGGGAAACCTCACATATTATACCACTTCATAAAGGAGGCCCATCAACTGATATCGCTATCGCCCAATTGCAATCTTATCATCACTAAGTTCCTAGAAAGAATCATTCACAAACAAATCACTGACTACCTACATAATAACAAACTACTAACAGATACCCAAGCATGGCTTCCAACCATATCACAGTACAACTACCGCATTAATGACATTCACTAACACTATCAACCTTACCAGAAATGATGGAAACTACTTATCTCTATCTTAAACCTATCAAAAGCCTTTGATATGGTCTCACAAACTTCTAAATGTCCTCTCTGACCTTAACCTTTGGCAATCTACCCTTCCCTGGTTCCAGGACTACCTAACCAGGCGCCAGCAAGCTGTATGCTGGCATCAAATGTTATTACCCCTTCTCTCTGTTACATTAGGTGTCCCACAAGGTTAAATCTTAGGCCCTCTATTCTTCTCAATATTCAGTAATAACCTACACACCTCAACCCCGCAAGCATCACTTATTCAGTATGCAAATGACTCAGTCATCTGTACTGCTACTACTATTGAGGAGCTTCAAAAACTAACTCAACAATCCTTCCTAGCAGTAGAAACTTGGCTAACAAACGTGCAACTAATTCTAAACCCAAAAAACAAACTTATGATATTCCAGCCCACTAAGTCAAGTGTATCCAAGAGATCATTTATTAATTCATTAGATAAAAAGTACAGTTGTGTACCTACCATAAATGTAGATGTTCGAGTGTATTCACCGTTGCAGTCATTACACTTGGGTTATCCTGCTGGCAGGCTACCCGCAGTCGGCCTGAATTCCAAAGTCCTGGTCCGGCGTCGGTTGCTGTCGCCTCTTCCCTGACGTCAATGCGCCAGGGGTATAAAAGATGCAGCCAATGCCATTTTCTTCTGTTTTTCTTCGCCCAGATGTAAGGTGCCCCCAAAAGGGTAGGCTAAAAATATTATGATCATAAAAAAGCATGCACATAACCTTCATCTATAAGCAAATACACCACATAGGTTGTATAGAATAGAGAGGTACAGATAAGTCCCAGCAATGAAAAAGGGGGATGGAGGGAGGGTAACCTGGACTGCAACAGTGAATACACTCGAACATCCACATTTATGGTAGGTACACAACTGTACTATGTTCATCGTGTTTCACTGTTGCAGTCATTACACTTGGGTTGAATCCCAAAGCTGAGGTTGGGTGGCTGGGCCTAAATAGAATTAAGAGTGGCTATGAGGCCCTGCAGAACTGCAGTGGCAAAGCCTGCTCTGGATTTAGAGTAAAGAGGTAAATGGTAGTGCTTTGTAAAAGTGTGCACTTAAGTCCAGACTGCAGCCTCCAAAATGTCCTTGGTTGGTACTCCCTCTGAGGAAGGCTACTGATGTGGCTGCTGCTCTGGTAGAATGTGGCCCAATGCCCTTGGGCACTAATTTGCCATGTTGTGAATAGCAGAAACGAATGCAGTGGCCTATCCATTTTGAAATAGTCTGCTTAGAGATAGCTTTTCCTTGCGAACCTGCAGCATATGCCACTAAGAGTTGTTCAGTCTTTCTGAAAGCTTTAGTTTTGTCCAAGTAAAAGCGTAGCTGTCTGTGTATGTCCAAAGAATGCAGAAGTCTCTCCCCCTTATTCTGTGGGTTTGGATAAAAGGTAGGCAAATGTATGGTTTGGTTAAGAGCCACACCGGACACTACCTTAGTCATAAATGTCGCGTTTGTCCTTAGAGAAACCCTGGCCTGATGGAAAATAATAAAAGGTTCCACAGCCATTAGTGCCTGCAACTCTGAGACTCTTTTTGCTGAAGTTATTGCTAAGATAAGTATTTTATTTCCGCTGTATTGGCTGGCTCAAAAGGAGGCAGTGTGAGTTTTCCAAGACAAAATTGAGGTCCCATGCAGGTATTGGAGATTTCCTTGGGGGTCTTATGTTTTTGGCCCCTCTGAGATACCGTCTTAGCAGTGGATGAGAAAAAATAGGTGGGTCCGTATTGTAATTAGCTGAACTGGCAAAGGCATGGATCTTAATTGATGAGAAGGATAGGCCTTTGTCCAGCATCTCAGTTAGGTATTGCAAAATGTGAGGAATATTTGGTACCAGAGTATCAATTCCCTGCACCTGGTTCAAAGCACAGAATCTCTTCCATTTTTCTGCACAAGATTTTCTGGTGCTGGGCCTCCTGGCCTCCAAAATAATATCCATAACTGCTTTAGAGAGAGAGATGTTGTGAATGGTTACATTATCCGCCATGCAGCCAGATTTAGAGTTCTGAGTTGGCTGTGTAAGATCTGATTGTTCTGTTGGGTCAGCAAATGAGGAATTAGAGGTAATGTCCAGGCTGGGCCCAGAGACAAGCTCTTTAGGATTGGGTTACCAGTGCTGGCGTGGCCAGTCTGGGGCAACCAGTATAATTTTTGGCTTCTCTTGTCTGACCTTTAGGAGTACCTTGGGGAGGAGAGGCAGAGGAGGGAAGGCATATACTATAAGGGTTTTCCAGCTGAATGAAAGGGTGTCCACCTTCCATGCTTGTTTGTGATAAATCCGAGTGCAGAATCTCTGTAGCTGGCAGTTGTGAGGGGAGGCGAATAGATCTATGTCTGGGCATCCCCATTTCCCTGTTATCATGCTGAAGATTTGTGGATCTAGTTTCCACTCGTGAGGATCCATGAGGTTTCTGCTTAGTCTGCCAAAGTATTTGTCTTTCCTGGTAGGAATTGCGCTTGCAGGTGTACTTGATAAGTCAATGCTGTGTTCCACAAAGTCATGGCTTGTCTGCAGAGGGGGTAGGAATGTGTGCCCCCTTGCTTATGTACCACATGACTGTAGTATTGTCCGTCTTTATCAGCAGTTGTCCTGGATGAAGTAGGTCCTTGAAGGCTGTCAGGACATTTTGTACAGCTAGCATCTCTTTTTGATTGATATGAAGATGCATTTGGCTTGCGGTCCATGTGCCCTGAATACATTTTCCTGCCATGTGCACCCCCCAGGCATAATCTGATGCATCTGTTGTTAGTGTCTGCCTGGCAGTGGGTAAAGTGAATGGCTGTCCCTTCTTGTGGAGACAGGCCTGTGCCCACCATCGAAACTCCTGTTGCAGACAGGGAATGAAAGTAATTACTGTTTCCAGGCTGTGGCAATGTTGAGTCCAAACACTTTTTAGATACCATTGTAGTTTCCTCATATGCAGTCTTGCATATGGAATTAGTAGAATGTAGAATGCCATGTAGCCCAGAGCCTGCAGACTTTTTCTTGCAGATAACTGGGTCTTTGTTGCCATGTTTTCGAAGTAAGACGTCCGTTGCTTTTGTCTGTCTGGCTTGAGATAAGCCATCTGGGCAGTTGTATTTAAGCTTGCAATATTATCTCTTGAGAGGGTACTAGTTTTGATTTTTCGTTTACTGTGTACCCTACGCAAATTAGCAATCTTTTTACAAACATCAGATGTTGTAGTAGAATATCTTTGGTCTCTGCTTGAATAAGGCAGTCGTCCAAGTAGGGATATATTTGAATTCCTCTGTTTGCAAAATGCGATTACCGGTGCTAGGCATTTTGTGAAGACCCTGGGCACAGTAGATAAGCCAAAGGGCAGTGCAGAGAATTGGTAATGCATTGAGCCAGCTATGAATCTGAGGTATCTTCTGCAAGATTGTCTGATTGGGACATGCAGGTATGCCTCTGAGGTCCAAAGTTACAAGCCAAGCCTTCTTGTTCAGCATGGGCAGAAGCTGCTGTAGAGTCAACATTTTGAATTTTGGGACGTTCAGAAAAGTATTTAGAATAGACAGGTCCAGAACTGGTCTCCAGGCTTTGTCCTTTCTTGGTACTAAGAAAAGTCGTGAGTAAAATCCTTGTCCCTGCTCTTGTTGTGGCACTGGCTGAATAGCCCCCATGTCCAAGACAGATGAAATTAGAAGTTACGTACTCACCATAACGTTCCATCTGAGTAGGTAGTTCATTTGTCTGCAACCTGTGGGTTACAGATCCGATATCGGATCCGAACCGGCAACTTGTTTCAAGCTAATGGATCCGAGCTCCTAGCTCCTCCCTTCACCCATAATCCCCTGCTAACCCTCCATGACCTCAGATCGAGTTTGCCCCTCAATATATATCCAACAAAGGATATCTAACTACTAGTAGATCCGAAGAAGGTCAGGGGGAAGGAGGGGGGGATGGTTGCAGACAAATGAACTACCTACTCAGATGGAACGTTATGGTGAGTACATAACTTCTAAATCTGAAGTAGGATGTTCATTTGTCAGCAACCTGTGGGACAGAGTCCCCAGCTACCTGCACCTTGGGTGGCCATCATGGAAGGATATTACGAAGCACCGCAGAGCCAAAGGATGCTCTCCCTCTAGAAAGCACGTCTAATTTGTAGTGGTTAACAAAGTTATGAGATGAAGCCCAAGTGGCTGCAGAACAAATATCATCCAATGGAACTCTAGACTTGAAGGCCGCAGAGGTAGAAATGGAGCAGGTGGAATGAGCACGAACTCCTTCTGGTGCGGGTCTACCAATCCAGCGAGATAAAGATACTTTAGAGATAGCTTTCCCCAAGTTAAATTTGGCAAATGAAATGAACAGCTGGTCTGATTGTCTATGGCCAGCTGTCCTATGAGTATAAAAGCGAAGCTGCCTATGAACATCTAATGAGTGCAGCTTGTACTCTCCCTTATTCTGATATTTAGGGAAGAAAACCGGTAAATTTATGGATTGATTTATGCTGGTTTCTGATGCTATCTTGGGAAGAAAGGAGGGATTGATCCTGAGGTACACTCTTATCTGGGTGAAAGATCAGGTAAGGAGGCTTCACAGAGAGAGCCTGAAGCTCCGGCACTCTTTTCGCTGAAGTGATGGCTACAAGGAATGCTGTTTTCCATGACAAGAATTTGAGATCTACTGAAGCAGCGGGTTCAAAGGGTGGAGCAGTCAAGGCTTGAAGAACTAATGTAAGATCCCAGGGGGGCACGGCTTCCTTTACAGGAGGTCTAAGTAAAAAGGTGCCCTTGAGAAAGGTTTTACACAACTTGGCCGACATCAAGGGCCCTGTATCATGTCCCACATGGTAATGTAATATGGCTGCCAATTGCACTTTGACAGTTGAACAACTAGCGCCTTCCTGAAAAAGTTCAGTTAGGAAGTCTAATACGAATGGAAGAGGAGCCGTAAAGGGATCTAGATCGTGATGCTCCGCCCAGATGGAAAAACGTTTCCATTTACTGTGGTACACTTTCCTGGTGGAGGGCTTATGCACTGCCACGAGGATGGCTTTGACTGGTGAAGAGATACCGGGAGTCCTAACTAGGAGTGGAACTGGAGCAACCAAGCTGTCAGTTTCAGATCGTCCAGGTTTGGAGTTGGTAAGTTCGACGGATGGGAGATGAGATCCGGAATGGGATCTAGAATCCAAGGGTGATTCACAAGGTGAGACCACAGGTAAGGGAACCAAATTTGCCGAGGCCAGAATGGGGCAATGAGAATCATCTTGCTCACCAACCGTGAGGCTTTCTGTAAGAGTTGTATCATTAGTGGTAGAGGAGGATAGGCATAGAGTAGACTGGGTGGCCAAGCATGCACCAGAGCGTCTCTTGGAGTTTCCCCCTGGAGGGGGGATTAGAGCGAAGAAATTGTCGCATTTGGTGTTTGATGGAGATGCAAAAAGATCGCAGCAGGGTTGCCCCCATGTTGCGAATATCTGCTTCGCTACTAGTGGATTGAGAGACCACTCGTACGGGGTAAGAAGGGTGCGGCTGAGCTTGTCTGCTAGGATGTTGGTCCTCCCCGGAATGTGTGTTGCAATCAGAAAGCGGTTGGTGGAGATCGCCCATTCCCACACTCTCATGGCTTCATGGCATAGAGGGTAAGATCTGGTTCCCCCCTGTTTGTTGATATACCAGACCACCGACATGTTGTCTGACTGAATTGCAATCGTTCCTGTGGGGAGGAAGCCCTGAAGTGCTTGCAACGCCAACAGCACCGCTCTCATCTCCAGAACGTTGATATGCAGGGAGGTCTCTGTATCGTTCCACGTGCCTTGGACTGTCCTGCCTGAATAATGCCCCCCCCCACCCGAGGCGGGAAGCGTCCGTGGTCACCGTGGCGAGAGGGGGAGAGGTGCAGAAGGGACGGCCCGTATGGAAGTTCGAGGCCTGGAGCCACCATAGTAGCGCTCTCCTGCAAGCCTTGCTGATAGCAATGGGATGGTGGAGAGGAAGGGATAGAAAGGACCATTGCACTAGCAGAGTCCATTGCAGTACCCGCATGTTCAAACGGGCGCATGGAAGGAGCGTAATCGCTGCCGCCATGGAGCCTAGTGCCCTCAGGACCAATTCCGCTGGTGAAGCCTCTGAATGGAGGATAGCCCGCGCATGAAGTTGTAAGTTCCGAATTCTCTCGGAAGTTAGGAAGGCTCGCAAATTTCTAGTGTCTATTCTGGCACCTATGAATTCTATGACCTGCGCTGGAACCAGTAGAGATTTGCCGACGTTGATAGTAATGCCTAACTGTGGGGCTAGATGGAGAAAGAAGTCTCTGGCTGAGCAAAGTAGATGCCTTGTTGGTGCGTTCAGGAGCCAGTCGTCCAGGTACGGAAAGACCTGTATTCCCTGGAGTCTAAGGTGGGCCGCAATCACTGCTAATACCTTGGTGAACACCCTGGGGGCTGTGGTGAGGCCAAAGGGAAGGACCCTGAACTGGTAGTGACTGGCCCTCAGCCGGAAGCGAAGGAACCTCCTGGATCGTTTGTCCATTAAAATGTGGTAGTACGCATCCTTGAGGTCTACAGAGCACATCCAATCGTTCTCCCCCAAAAGGGGGAGAATAGATTGAAGAGTGACCATCCGGAATTTTTCCTTGGTTACTGACAGGTTCAAGCGGGAAAGGTCTAGGATTGGTCTCAAGTCCCCCGTCTTTTTTGGCACCAAAAAGAACCTGGAGTAGAACCCTAATCTGAGCTGGTCTTGGGGGACGGGCTGGATGGCTCTTTTTCTTAGCAGCTGCTGAATTTCTGCAGCTGCGGCCTCCCTCTGATCGGGTGGTACATCGGGGAGGTTCTTGGATTTGGGGACATGGAGTATTGGTATTTTGTACCCTCTGGATATGATGCGAAGCACCCAGCGGTCTGTTGTGATGGACTCCCATGCCGCTAGGTGTTTCGAGAAGCGCCCCCCGACTGCCTCCAGAGTGGAGCAGCCAGGCAACCCCTCAGGGTTGCTGCACGGGCTGCTCAGAGAAAGGTTTTCTGGACCCAAAGTTCCTTGGAGCCCCTCTGCCCCTGGGGCGGCGTCCTCCCTGTCCACCTCTGCCACGGTAGGACTGGTTGTCTGGAGCTGGTTGGGAATGTTGTGATTTTCGGAACCACATCTTCTTCTGACCATTTTGGTTCCTCGAAAAGGACCACTGGGGAGCAGAGAAGCGGACTCAGACGGCAGACAACGTCTTCCCGTCCTTCTCGCTCTGGACAAGTGTCTCGTGAACTGTTTTGCCAAATAGAGCAGAACCATCGAAAGGGGCGTTCGCGAAGGACGCTTTAAAGGGCTCCGCAAAATCGCAATGACGGAGCCAGGCCTGACGTCTCATGACTAGGCCTGCTCCGCTAGCCCTAGCGGCTCCCTCTGTGGCGTGGGACAATAGCCGCATAGAGGTGTTTGAAATCGATCTCAGAGTGGCCATTCGGGTGGAGTACAATTGTTTGTCATCCTCCGACATGGACTCAGGGGGGGATGCAGCGTATTCTTTTATAAGATCCCGCTGCATCCTGATGACATGTGCCATATAGTTCAGAGACCTTACTGAGAAGGTCGCTGAACTAAAGACTCGCTTCCCTAATCGGTCCATCAAACGGGACTCCCTGCTCGGTGGATGGACTGAGGGGCTCTCCTGAGCCAATTCTCTCTTTGTGGCTGCCGCCGTCAACATGGCATCTACGGGGGGCCCCTTACTCCAATGTGATCGGTCTGAGGGGGGGCTAAGAATCCTATCCGGGTGTTTTGGTATTGGCTCCACGGTGTCCGGATCCTTTCACGCCCTGGTGGTAATGAGGTCCACCTGGGGGTCGGCCGGAAGGGGCACCCAAGAGGTAGACGGGCCTGCCTCGAATGCCTCCAGAAACACGGACTCGTCAGAGGAAGACTTGGGGGCAGACCACCCACCTCTGATTCTCAGCATCTCCATGATGTCTCCAAAGGAGACATCTACAGGGGGCGATCTTGGGGAGCCTTCCCCTTCCTCCAAGTCCGTGTCCTCGGTTAAGGACTCAGGGGAGTCCACGTGCCTCCTTTTGCACTTATGCTTACGGGAGCTTCCTCGGGGGGACTGTCCGAGGAGGCCTCGCCAGCAACATCTTGTTCCAATGGAACCATCTGTGACATCGAAGCAGGCTGTCCCTTTGGCCAGGTGATGGAAGCCTGGCCCAGCAGAGAGGGAGTGCAGGGAGGAGCCGATGCAAGGACCGGGGGTCTGGATGCTCTCAACAGAGCCCTCTCCACAACATCGAAGGCCGAGGGAGAGCCACTCTCTAATGGATCCGAAAGTCTGCTCCCACTCGGATCAGATGAAGAGATCGGAGCCGGCGCCGAGACAGTCGGATCAGAGGGACCAGTGTGCTCCAACCTGGACGGAGCCGAAGGCACACTGAATCCCCCGGATCCGAAGCTCGGACCACGGCTCCGAGAGGTCGGATCCGACAGGCTCGAGGGCAGGGTCGGATCCGAAGTACCAAGTACTGTCGGTGCCGACCCACCCCCGGGCTCCAACACTGCTCGGCTCCGAACCCAGATAGCAGGTCGGAGAAGGAGCAATAGGGTGGAAAAAGGGTGTCGAGCTCCACCCCTGGGGGGGGGGGCAAGAGCACTCCCATCTGCAGCTGGGCCTGGATGAATCTTCGCATCATCCGGTCCAAGTCTGCATCGGATAAACTGAAAGTAGATCTCGAAGAGGCCACCGAGGCAGGCCTGGAATGCCGCCTCTATGACCTCGACGGAGATCGGGTCTCCTCCTCCTCGGGCACCGGGGAGAAACAAAGGGGATCGGAGCCGAGGAGGAGGAGACCTAGAAGCAGTGGAGGGAGAAGCCCGCTTAGCTGGCGGGGCCGAAACGGAGGTCTCGGCCCGCCGCTTGTGGTGCTTCTCCCTCCGTTTCTCCCTCCTAGCCTCCCTGTCCTCTGACACTTTAGCAGGAGTTTGAGTCCCGGACGGAGGCAGGGGGGCAGGAGTGGCAGCGACCACAGGCTGTGGTGGAGCCACAGGAGCAGCAGAGGTAGCGGAGGCCGAAGCAGAGTCCGGGGGTAAAAGTCCCACCAGGACCAGCTTCGACCTCCGCTCTTTCAGTGCCCTGGGGTTGAACGCTGCACAGATGGTACAGCCTGAGGTAAGGTGTTCAACCCCAAGGCACCGAACGCACCGAGTGTGGCCATCAGCCGGGGAGAGCTTATGACCACACTCGGTTCATTTGGAAAATATGGCTTTTGGGGCCTCAGCCTTTTTTTTTTAAGAAAAAAAAAAGAAAAACAACTACACACACACACAGGCCCCAAAAGAAACGCAACACACACTCACACACTAACGACCAGTGAATGGAGGGGTAACTAATTAAACAAAAAAAAATAAAGAACTTAACACTTACACACTTTTACTTGACTAATTTTAACTAAAAAAGAAAAAAATTCTGACAGGAAAGTACAGATACAAGTAGTAAAATTTTCACTTAGCTGACGAGCTCAAAAGGATCCAGCCATCCACAAGCGCGGCAAACTAGATCTGGGGTCATGGAGGGTTAGCAGGGGATTATGGGTGAAGGGAGGAGCTAGGAGCTCGGATCCATTAGCTTGAAACAAGTTGCCGGCTCGGATCCGATATCGGATCCGTAACCCACAGGTTGCTGACAAATGAACATCCTACTTCAGATCTTGTTTTTGTGCCTCTGCCCATTGATTGTGTGGGCAGGTTTGGCATACCTTTTGCCTTTGGAAGGGTGTGAAAGTGGAACCTGTAGCCCTGCGAGACTATATTTAAGACCCATTTGTCCTGGGTGATCTTGTGCCAGTTTTGTGAAAAGTGCTAGCTTTCCTCCTAAGGGTGCTGCCAAAAAATATGTGCTTAGCATTGGCAGAGGGAAGTCATTGGGACTGTTTTCTATACGGCTGTGATTTGTCTTCTCCGCTTTTGGAGGTAGAAGCACCCCATTGTTTGGGCCTGTATGAGCCCTGGGGCTGTTGCCTGCCTCTAGGGCATCTGAATCTGCCTCTTTGTGGTCTGTCTGACACTGGAAAGGACCAATTCTTAGGGCCAGTTCCTGCTAAATCTGGGTGGCTGTACCTGTAAGAAATCCTTTACTGTCTGCATAGATTTAGCTTTATCCTCCATTTTCTTCAACACCTCTTCTGCCTTCACACCAAACAGAGTATCATGCTGTAATGGAGCATCCAATACTTTTGCTTTAACATGATCAGGCAGATTCTGTTCCTTTAATCAAGCATGCCTTTTAATAACAGAACCTGTGACAGCGGCCCTGCACGAGGCCTCCAGTGAATCATAGCCACATTGCAAAGTATGTTTTCCCATAAATCCTGCAAATCTTTGTTCTCAGAACATTCAGAATTTGTCAACATTTTTTGTTTTAACAAAGACATTAAGTATTGCTGATATTTGAGCATATGAAATTGACAATTTAAAGCCCTTACAGCCAAGGTAGCAGAAGTGTAAACTTTTTTCCCCCATCTGTCCAGAGCCCTAGAATCTCTATCCGAGGGGACAGGATTTTTAGCAGTAGCAGCCTTGACCCCTTTGGGACCCTGAGAAATAGTTTCTGGGTCAACAGCAGGGTTTTTATAAAGAAATTTATGGGAGTCTGGAACCCTGTAGTATCTGTCTGGCTTAACAGGAGCAGGAGGTAGAGTCTGGGGACAGGCCGGACTCTGAAAATACATCTGCTATGTCTAGAACAGGGGGAATTGCAAGAGGTCTGTGCTGAGGAAGTAAAAGAAAGTCTCTAAGCCTTTTCTTAGAATCAGAATAATCATGGCTCTCCCAGTGGAAATGCTCCCTCATGGTATGTAGGGTTTCCCCAAATGAGTGGTACTCAGGAGAAGAAGCTGAAGGAATGGAATCTTCAGCATCAGAATCCTCATAGGGAGGAATAGAACATCCCTGTTCTGAAGAATCAGAGGAAATGGAAACCTGATCAGAGGAATCATATTCAGTGTCTTGCCTAGGCCTCTTATCAGGAGGGGGATGGGAACCCCTAATCAAAGTTATTAGGTCTTTGGCCATTTTGAGCATCTGTTTCTTAGGCATAGAAGTCTGTCCTGGAGAATGCTGTACTTGTTTCCTTGTCTTTAAAGCTGTTTTAGACTTTGTCTTGGATGCTGAAGTAGGCTTTATATAAAGTTGTGTAGGTCTGAAGACACCCTCAGAAGCCGATGCCTGCTCAGCGGCTCCGGACCCATCTGAGGAATTAATTTCCGAAGGGCCAATACCCTGAGTATCTAGAGGCCTAGTTGTCTCCACGTGGGAGTCGGAGGTGGCCTGTGGCTCTGAGGTAGCGGGAGTCAGGGGCTGCAAAAGCACCTCACTGAGCACCAGCGAACTGGCGACTGGCCTAGAAGAGGCTTTGTCGTCGGTTTTGAACCTCAGATGCTTGTCCTTGTCTTTATCCTTGCGTCCGACGACATTATATAGTTAAATTATTAAATTATATAGTTAAACATATGAAAAGCAAAATCATACTGACGCTTAACCCAAGAATCCAGAGTGATCGGAAACCAAACTGGGACAGAGAAAGATGGAGAAAGAGGAATGTGACTGAGGAGAGTGGATGAAGGATAATCAGACAGAACATGGCTAGTCTGGAAAAGTACGATTCTGAGCTGTAGGAGTTTTGAGTAGATTTAGCAGGAGGAGCCCTTCTATCACCCTTTTCATCTTTGGGAGGAGGATGAGACCGTCTGTGGACAAAGTCAGATTTAGTAGGGTAATTACTCTGAAATGTGGGGAGAGGCTACACAAAAATATATTTCAATTCCTGTAAAGTTTTACCCTTTTCCTGACGGGACTTAAAAAGCTCAGCAACAGTAGTACCAAACAGATGCTTATTATCTAGAGGAGCATCCATCAGCTTTGCCTTAATATCACCAGGCAAAGGCAGAAGGTGAAGCCATCAATGCTGCTTCAAAACAGAATCAAAAGCTGCAGCTCTAGATGAGGCATCGGCTGCATCATAACTGCATTTAATGGAATGACGAGATGCTTGAGAAGAAGACTCTAGTAAAGAACAGAATACTTCCCCTCAGAGTCAGGAAGGTCCGAAATAACCAGATAGGCTTGAGAGAGAAGAGCCAAAACATATCTGGTCATGCGTGTCTATTAATTCACAGCCCTAAAGACCAAGGTAGCAGCAGTGTATACTTTTTTACCCAACCTCTTCACAGTTCTGCTGTCCTTATCAGAGGGGAGCAGCTTTGTAGAAGGTAAAAGCTTAGCTGGCTTGCTAGAAGTAACAGAAGGGTTAGCACAGGGACACTTGTAAAGGAACATGCAATCCTAAGGCACCTATCAGGTTTCTTGGGAGCACGGGGCTGAGAGTTAGGAGCCGGAGAAGCTGCAGAAAAGCCATCTAACAAGGCAGCAAGAGTAGGAGGGACAGCAGAGGGCTTGGGAATCTCCATTTGATGGAGCTCATAATACCTTTTTTAGACATGAGAGCTGGGTACAGTCCCATTCCACCATACAGGAAACTATCACGAAAAGAAATCTCCTCAAAAGGCGAATAAGAAGTAAGAGTTCCTCCTCTTTAGAACCATAGTCCAAGGCAGAGGGAATGTGGAAAGAACAGGTCAAGGATTCTTCATCAGAATCCACATCATCAAAGGAAACCTGCTTCCCAGACCTCTTATGAGGAGTAGAAGACCAAGGGGGAGCAGGAACAGAGAGCCCCTGAAGAGGCTTCAAAGCCATTAGGCAAACAGACCCCGAGTAAAATCCTGCCATTCACACAGAGGATCCTTGGGAGCAAGAGAAAGATGCTTAGTTCTTTGCTTCTTATTAAAGAGGACATCATATCTAAATATCTTAGGAGACGCAGACCCCTGACAATCATCGCAGTGGGAATCTCCTCTCTAATAAGGATTTGTAGAACCCCCTAGGCCCTTCAGAAATAATTAGCTGCAGTCTCCCCTGAACATCTGAAATGGATGTCTGCAAAGCCTCCAGGGAAATGCAAGAAGCCGGATCAATGCCAGCCTCTGATACAGTAACGGCAGAGGAATCAGACTGAAAAACCGGATGGTCCTCTGGGCCTTCACCAGCATCGAGAGATGTCCAGTGGAGGTGGTACAGCCAAAGAATCAGAACAAGTTTTCATGGCCTTCTTTTTTGTGGAAGGCTGACCCTTGGGTCAGAAGAATTCCTCCATGGTACCATTAGCCAGCAACTTAAAACACTGGTTCTCTAAGTAAATGACTAAAGAGGAGAGACAACTATGCAAGGTCTCTGGAACAAACATCTGACAAAAAGGTCAAGACTTATGGTCGTAAGAAGAACCTAAGCAAAACAAATGCTTGTGACTGCCCTTATGAGGAATCTGTCTCCCACAATGGCATTTCCCATTTCTGGATGATATGAAACCAACCACCACGAAAATAAAGGAAGATAAGAAAAAAACGAAATGGGGCACTTATCTGAAAATTAGCTTGGTAACCTGTAACAGACCAACAATCGAAGATGGCTTTCGTACAGGCGGCAAAGAAGTTCTGAGGATGGTATGTCCGTATGTCACCTTTATGCCCTACACTGGGGGTGTGGAGAGCATAAATGCTCTAAAGTACCTCAGTCTAGATGACGCAGTTGAATTTTTTAATACTACCTTCCTGAACATCCTTAATTACCATGCCCCCATAAGATTTTCCAGAACCAAAGCACAACCCTCCCCATGGCTACAGAAAACCACTAAGTCAGAAATGAAAAACAGGGATAAAGCCTGGGAGCACGGGCGCAAAACCAAAACCCCCTCAGCTAGACAGAAATTCCTAGAACTACGCAATAGAGTCAAAAAGCTAATAAAACAGGACAAATTCCAATACTACCAGTCTGCCCTAGACTCCTCACACCACAGCCCCAAACAATTCTGGTCCTCCATAAACTCCATCCTCCACCCAGGTAAAGTCAGTACCCCTCCTCCTAACATCCCTCACTTCTTAGAAAATATTGCTACCTCATTCAACACACACTTCACCCAAACCATACTATCACTAACTAAACAACACAACCCCCCTCCCCTCCAACCCACACCTTCAACTAGTAATCTCCCCACTGCCTTCTCTTTTTCTCCTGTACCTACCTCCAACATAAAAAACTCTTAACTAAACTTAAACCCACCAAATTAGCAGCAGACAACCTCCCAAGTGAATACCTACAAATGTAGCTGATGCTCTGGCCTACCCAGTATCCATCTTGATTAACCGAGCTCTGTCAGAAAGTTACGTTCCCACATTGTGGAAAGTCTCACATATAATTCCCCTCCACAAAGGCAGACCCTCTGCAGAACTAACCAATTACCGCCCCATAGCTATTCTCTCTCCACTCTCCAAAATACTACAGAGATGCATACACTCTCAGGTCTCAGACTACCTCCTTTCTAACTACCTCATTTCCAGTACTCAGCATGGTTTCCGACCAAACCATAGCACCACCACTGCCTTACTCTCCTTTACTAACACTATCCTTCAGCATAAAAACAATGGCTATCTCTCCTCTGCTACTTTCCTAGACCTATCTAAAGCATTTGACATGGTCCCACACAAACAACTTATCTCTGTCCTCAATAACCTATCCTTCTCACAATCAGTCACCAACTGGTTTCAGAGTTACCTGTCTGACCGCCAACAACCCGTTGTATGGCAGAATGACATATCTCCCCAACTACCTGTCTCCATAGGGGTTCCCCAAGGATCCATCCTTGGACCCCTACACTTCTCTGTTTACACCAATAATCTAGCCTCTGCCACCAAACATGGCACACTCATCCAATCAGATGACTCGACCATCATCTGCTCAGCCCAGTCCCTACCCAAACTGCAAAAAGTCACACAGGAAGCCTTTTCCTCTGTTGAAACATGGTTATCCAATGCCCAATTGATACTCAACCTAAACAAAACTAAACTACTCATCTTCCAACCCACCAAACATACTCAAAACAACTCTCACTTTAACATCACAGCAAAGACAACACCACTATATACCCAACTGAACACACCAAATTGCTAGGGTGGAAATAGACAATAACTAAAATTTGACATTCACATATCCATGACCATAAAAAGTCCACAAAAACTAGGAGCATTATACAGAAATAAACAATTTCACACCAAAGCAGCAAAGATTTCAATAGCAAAATCCCACCTTATCTCCACCCTACTTTATGCCTCTCCAGTATATACCAAGCTAAGGCAATGTGATCTAAACAAGCTAGAGACCTGCTACAACAAAATCGCCAAATTAACAGGGGCATCCTACGTAGTCACCACTGTCTCTCACTTGCTGAACTGGGCTGGCTTGAACTCCCTCACCTCCTTCAGTGGTATCAACTCTCACCGCCCACAAACTAGTAAACCATCCACTAAATGTCCCATCCTCCAGAATCTACTCCAACCCTATCGCACCACCAGACCACTAAGATCCAGCAACAAAAATCACTTGCAGATCACTAAAGCCAATAACTCTGCTGGTGAAGCACTATTCTCTTAAGTCATAGCCAAATTATGGAACTCACTCCCACCCACAATTACCTCCGTACCATCATGCACCAACTTCAAAACTTTATTAAAAGCACACCTAAAAGGCTTTCAAACATAAATCCCCGGAATCTGGATAAAGTAACCAATGATAAAAGTATAATGTTCCAAAAAAGCCAACTCGTTGGAATACACACAGCAAAACAACACTTCAATAAAAAACAGTAAAAATATATAAAATATGTGAGCGCTTTCAGAGTCCTCTCTGCTTCCTCAGACATACTACAGTAACTGTTGCTCTTGTTTAAATAATGATACATCTGTGTCAAATCCAATCAGTTGACAGTATCTTGAAATAAAAATTAAAAAGACATACACTATATAAACGATCAAATCATAAAAATAGTGGACTAAAAATTTATGTAAAAAAATGTAAAAGCTTGTTCTATAAAGTTAGTGTTAAAACTGTAGAACATATGTATAGATGTTAAAAGATGTGACTGAACATAATAATCAATGTTTCAAAGCCCTGTTCCTGAGAAAAGGTTTCAGTGAAACCTTATTATAGTCCAGGTGGTCTGTCAGCCTGAAATCTAATTATCCATTCTTGTTCTGAGGCTTCGGTCTTATTGTTCATGTTCCCACCTCTTTTATTTTCTTGTATAATGTGTAACACTAGAAATTTGAAGGTGTGTGTGGCTCCCTCCTTTATAACATGCATCGCTAACGCACTTGTCTCTTTTTTATTTTTAATGTCCCCTTACATGTTCTAGGACTCTATCTTTGAGCAGCCGATTAGTTTTGCCTACATAGTAGGCTGGGCATTTTGTACAGAGACCAAAATATACGACATTCTTACTATGACAGTCTGTATAAAAGCGTGTATCAATGCTGAACTTTCTAGTCGGGTGTGTATACTGCCCCCCTCCAAATATGAAGGGGCAGGCTGTACACCTTCTACATGGAAAGGTACCTAGCCTATCAGACCTTGCATAGTGGTCTCCATCTAACATCTTGTAGCACAGCTCTCTTTCTAATGACATATTGTTTTTAAAAGTAAAAGATGGCGTAGCCCCTATAACACTTTCTAGTTCATCCACATTTAACAATATGCCCCAATTATTTTTAATTACATCACAGACTGTACTGATATTACTTGCAAATGTTAATGGAATACGTGAATACATCATTCTCTAGGTTCCTGGTTACTGTGGTACTGGTGGCATAGTTACTTTGGTTATTCTGGCTGATTCTCATCCTGTCATAATAGGGCTTGTACCTCTCTCTCTTCTCTCATTCCAAGCCACTTTAATTTGTTTGTCTATATCTCTGGCTTTATATCCCCTTTCAATAAATTCATGTTTTAACAGGGTAAGTGCCTGAGACAGACTGACTATCATCATTATATAGCCTCATGCTTCTATCTGTCCTTTGATCACATTGGTTTTAGTGTAGTTAGAATGCATACTACTACTATGTAGGACATTGTTCTTTCTAATGGGTTTCCTATACATGGAGGTATGAACATAATTAAGTGAGTCTCTTGTAACCTTTACATCTAAAAACTCTATTTCTCTATTTGAGTATTTGTATGTGAAATTCAAAAAGGGAGTAATGGTATTAATGAAATTTAAAAATTGCTGCACATTATCTTCGTTATCATGCCACAACAGAAAAATATCATCCACAAAACGCCTGTACCATATAATAGACTTAGCAAACACGTTGCCTGTCAAAATATTATCAGTTTTCCATTGTACACATACTAGGTTGGCTTAGCTATTGGCACAGGCAGTGCCCATAGCCACACCAACCTTCTGTATATAAATTTTGTCACCAAATACAAAGGTATTATTTTCTAGGATGATCTCAAGTAGGGTACACAAGTCGAATTTTGGTATTTTCTATCCCTTTTCTATTGAGCAGTTCCTTTACATTATCTATACCCCAAGAATGGGGAATAACTGTAAAAAGGGACTCTATGTTGAGAGTAACAAGCCAACATTGGTCATCTATACCCTCCAAATGTACACTTAAGTCTCTCAAAAAATCTTTAGTGTCCAATAAGACAGTAGTACATTCCTTAAGTATAGGATGCAGGTTTTTCCTCAACATATATCGACAGTGGCTCTGGTGCCCACCCCCGACTAGATACTACAGGTCGCATGGGTGGACTTTCCATGTTTTTATGGACTTTTGGTAGGCCATACATAACTGGAGTCACTGGGTACTCTATATTGAAGTATTCAAAAAGTGGCTCAGAAATCATGCCTGTTACTAACATATCCAACAAAAAAACTTGCAGTCTATCTGTAATGGCTTTAACACGAGTTGCAGAAATCTCACAATAGGTATCGGTGTTACTTAAATGTACTAACATACTTGCAATATATTTGTCTCTATCTAAAATAACAATTCCTCCACCTTTATCTGCTGGGCATATTTCAACACTTTTAAAGCATTTTAAGTTATTTAACGCTTGCTGTTCACATTTAGATAAATTATAAAAAACATTAGTAGCTTCATTACTGAGCACATTCCTTAGTTGTTTTTCACACACATCAATGAATAAATCAATCCCAGAATTGCTGGGAGGAAGAAAAGTACTGTTTTTTTTAAAAACATTATATTCATTGGATCCACCTTGAAAAATGGTTTTTAAAGTCAGTGTCCTGCCAAATAGCTTCAGTTCTTTTAATACATTCACCAAGTCTGCTCTCTGGGCAGGAACAAAACTCAAACCTCTGTTCAATAAAGTTTTCTGTGCTTCAGTCAAAGAAATGGAGAAAACATAAAAAATCAAACCCGTTTGCTTTTCTTCAGGAACTTGTTCTTGTCGTCCACACTGTGGGGTCTCCATGTCTTGCCATACTGAGGGCAATTGCGCGACCTCCCTCATATTGGGAAAGGTTTTTCTAACAAAAAAGTCCCATTTGTATTCTTGGAAGAGCATTCCTGAATGCTGGAATCACTAGCGTTGTTTATGTAGCTAACACAAGCCAGTGCTGTATTCTTTGGTTTTAACAACTGGTATTTCATCACTTCTAGTAGTTGTTTTTGCTGTAACTTTAGAAATGCTAGCACCAACACTAGTTACAGCATCTGAAGATGATTTTCTGGGATCTAGGTCACTGAAAATGGAGTTTTCAGCATCTATATGCAGTGTGCTTATCACTGCTGTTTCTCTATGCTCACTGCTGGTGTAGTCACACCCACTTCCTGGTTGTTGTCTAAGTGTTTCCTGTGTATTCCTCTCTCTATTCCAGGAGAGCACATTGCCCAGTTCAAAATCATGTAAATCTCAATGATTTTTTTTGGTTTTAGCGCTAGAGAGATGTTTTTCATATTGGCTAATATGTTCATGCAGCTGATCAATCTTGTCAGCTATTATTTCACTAGAAAATGTAACAAAAATGTCATTGTGCAGTATATTAACTTCTTTAAGCAGCTCATCTTGCCAGGCAAAGCAGAGAACTTAAAATGCAAAGAACAAACACAGAAATGTAAAAACTTCTGAAAAAGGGATGAACAAGAATATGGAGAGAGGCATCCTTGAGAGCCAGAAAACTAGGAAAGCCTGAGGAAGTAGAGGAAATAAAAGTATGAAGGGACAACATCCGAAAGGAAGGAACCTTCAAAAAAGGTGTTGAGATGAGAAGAGATCCACAATGGGTCTTCCAGTTGCCTTCTTTCCAGGGAACCACAAACATTGTAGAGTAAAATCCCTTCCCCTTTTGAGGAGCTGTAACTTCTTGAATTGCTCCCTAAGACAAAAGGTTCTGAAGAACCTCTAGAAAAAACGGCAGCTGTTCCTGAGGAGGCTGAGGAATGCCCACGGGGCTTCAAACCATGTAGTACCCCTGACGAATGATGGATAGAACCCAAGAATCCAGAGTGATCGGAAACCAAACTGGGACAGAGAAAGATGGAGAAAGAGGAATGTGACTGAGGAGAGTGGATGAAGGATAATCAGACAGAACATGGCTAGTCTGGAAAAGTACGATTCTGAGCTGTAGGAGTTTTGAGTAGATTTAGCAGGAGGAGCCCTTCTATCACCCTTTTCATCTTTGGGAGGAGGATGAGACCGTCTGTGGACAAAGTCAGATTTAGTAGGGTAATTACTCTGAAATGTGGGGAGAGGCTACACAAAAATATATTTCAATTCCTGTAAAGTTTTACCCTTTTCCTGAAGGGACTTAAAAAGCTCAGCAACAGTAGTACCAAATAGATGCTTATTATCTAGAGGAGCATCCATCAGCTTTGCCTTAATATCACCAGGCAAAGGCTGAAGGTGAAGCCATCAATGCTGCTTCAAAACAGAATCAAAAGCTGCAGCTCTAGATGAGGCATCGGCTGCATCATAACTGCATTTAATGGAATGACGAGCTGCTTGAGAAGAAGACTCTAGTAAAGAACAGAAGACTTCCCCTCAGAGTCAGGAAGGTCCGAAATAACCAGATAGGCTTGAGAGAGAAGAGCCAAAACATATCTGGTCATGCGTGTCTATTAATTCACAGCCCTAAAGACCAAGGTAGCAGCAGTGTATACTTTCTTACCCAACCTCTTCACAGTTCTGCTGTCCTTATCAGAGGGGAGCAGCTTTGTAGAAGGTAAAATCTTAGCTGGCTTGCTAGAAGTAACAGAAGGGTTAGCACAGGGACACTTGTAAAGGAACATGCAATCCTAAGGCACCTATCAGGTTTCTTGGGAGCACGGGGCTGAGAGTTAGGAGCCTGAGAAGCTGCAGAAAAGCCATCTAACAAGGCAGCAAGAGTAGGAGGGACAGCAGAGGGCTTGAGAATCTCCATTTGAAGGAGCTCATAATACCTTTTTTAGACATGAGAGCTGGGTACAGTCCCATTCCACCATACAGGAAACTATCACGAAAAGAAATCTCCTCAAAAGGCGAATAAGAACTAAGAGTTCCTCCTCTTCAGAACCATAGTCCAAGGCAGAGGGAATGTGGAAAGAACAGGTCAAGGATTCTTCATCAGAATCCACATCATCAAAGGAAACCTGCTTCCCAGACCTCTTATGAGGAGTAGAAGACCAAGGGGGAGCAGGAACAGAGAGCCCCTGAAGAGGCTTCAAAGCCATTAGGCAAACAGACCCCGAGTAAAATCCTGCCATTCACACAGAGGATCCTTGGGAGCAAGAGAAAGATGCTTAGTTCTTTGCTTCTTTTTAAAGAGGACATCATATCTAAATATCTTAGGAGACGGAGACCCCTGACAATCATCACAGTGGGAATCTCCTCTCTAATAAGGATTT
This sequence comes from Protopterus annectens, assembly GCF_019279795.1. Lineage (NCBI taxonomy): Eukaryota > Metazoa > Chordata > Ceratodontiformes > Protopteridae > Protopterus > Protopterus annectens. The sequence continues at coordinate 29,366,349 of NC_056740.1, read as the reverse complement.
GTAGAACCCCCTAGGCCCTTCAGAAATAATTAGCTGCAGTCTCCCCTGAACATCTGAAATGGATGTCTGCAAAGCCTCCAGGGAAATGCAAGAAGCCGGATCAATGCCAGCCTCTGATACAGTAACGGCAGAGGAATCAGACTGAAAAACCGGATGGTCCTCTGGGCCTTCACCAGCATCGAGAGATGTCCAGTGGAGGTGGTACAGCCAAAGAATCAGAACAAGTTTTCATGGCCTTCTTTTTTGTGGAAGGCTGACCCTTGGGTCAGAAGAATTCCTCCATGGTACCATTAGCCAGCAACTTAAAACACTGGTTCTCTAAGTAAATGACTAAAGAGGAGAGACAACTATGCAAGGTCTCTGGAACAAACATTTGACAAAAAGGTCAAGACTTATGGTCATAAGAAGAACCTAAGCAAAACAAATGCTTGTGACTGCCCTTATGAGGAATCTGTCTCACACAATGGCATTTCCCATTTCTGGATGATATGAAACCAACCACCACGAAAATAAAGGAAGATAAGAAAAAAACGCAATGGGGCACTTATCTGAAAATTAGCTTGGTAACCTGTAACAGACCAACAATCGAAGATGGCTTTCGTACTGGCGGCAAAGAAGTTCTGAGGATGGTATGTCCGTATGTCACCTTTATGCCCTACGCTGAGGGTGTGGAGAGCATATATGCTCTAAAGTACCTCAGTCTAGATGACGCAGTTGAATTTTTTAATACTACCTTCCTGAACATCCTTAATTACCATGCCCCCATAAGATTTTCCAGAACCAAAGCACAACCCTCCCCATGGCTACAGAAAACCACTAAGTCAGAAATGAAAAACAGGGATAAAAGCCTGGGAGCACTGGCGCAAAACCAAAACCCCCTCAGCTACACAGAAATTCCTAGAACTACGCAATAGAGTCAAAAAGCTAATAAAACAGGACAAATTCCAATACTACCAGTCTGCCCTAGACTCCTCACAACACAGCCCCAAACAATTCTGGTCCTCCATAAACTCCATCCTCCACCCAGGTAAAGTCAGTACCCCTCCTCCTAACATCCCTCACTTCTTAGAAAATATTGCTACCTCATTCAACACACACTTCACCCAAACCATACTATCACTAACTAAACAACACAACCCCCCCTTTCCTCCAACCCACACCTTCAACTAGTAATCTCCCCACTGCCTTCTCTTTTTCTCCTGTACCTACCTCCAACATAAAAAAACTCTTAACTAAACTTAAACCCACCAAATTAGCAGCAGACAACCTCCCAAGTGAATACCTACAAATCGCAGCTGATGCTCTGGCCTACCCAGTATCCATCTTGATTAACCGAGCTCTGTCAGAAAGTTACGTTCCCACATTGTGGAAAGTCTCACATATAATTCCCCTCCACAAAGGCAGACCCTCTGCAGAACTAACCAATTACCGCCCCATAGCTATTCTCTCTCCACTCCAAAATACTACAGAGATGCATACACTCTCAGGTCTCAGACTACCTCCTTTCTAACTACCTCATTTCCAGTACTCAGCATGGTTTCCGACCAAACCATAGCACCACCACTGCCTTACTCTCCTTTACTAACACTATCCTTCAGCATAAAAACAATGGCTATCTCTCCTCTGCTACTTTCCTAGACCTATCTAAAGCTTTTGACATGGTCCCACACAAACAACCTATCTCTGTCCTCAATAACCTATCCTTCTCACAATCAGTCACCAACTGGTTTCAGAGTTACCTGTCTGACCGCCAACAATCCGTTGTATGGCAGAATGACATATCTCCCCAACTACCTGTCTCCATAGGGGTTCCCCAAGGATCCATCCTTGGACCCCTACACTTCTCTGTTTACACCAATAATCTAGCCTCTGCCACCAAACATGGCACACTCATCCAATACGCAGATGACTCGACCATCATCTGCTCAGCCCAGTCCCTACCCAAACTGCAAAAAGTCACACAGGAAGCCTTTTCCTCTGCTGAAACATGGTTATCCGATGCCCAATTGATACTCAACCCAAACAAAACTAAACTACTCATCTTCCAACCCACCAAACATACTCAAAACAACTCTCACTTTAACATCACAGCACAAGACAACACCACTATATACCCAACTGAACACACCAAATTGCTAGGAGTGGAAATAGACAATAAACGAAAATTTGACATTCACATATCCATGACCATAAAAAAAGTCCACAAAAAACTAGGAGCATTATACAGAAATAAACAATTTCTCACCAAAGCAGCAAAGATTTCAATAGCAAATTCCCACCTTATCTCCACCCTACTTTATGCCTCTCCAGTATATACCAAGCTAAGGCAATGTGATCTAAACAAGCTAGAGACCTGCTACAACAAAATCGCCAAATTCGCCACAGGGGCATCCTTCCGTAGTCACCACTGTCTCTCACTTGCTGAACTGGGCTGGCTTGAACTCCCTCACCTCCTTCAGTGGTATCAACTCTCACTCGCCCACAAACTAGTAAACCATCCACTAAATGTCCCATCCCTCCAGAATCTACTCCAACCCTATCGCACCACCAGACCACTAAGATCCAGCAACAAAAATCACTTGCAGATCACTAAAGCCAATAACTCTGCTGGTGAAGCACTATTCTCTTAAGGTCATAGCCAAATTATGGAACTCACTCCCACCCACAATTACCTTCATGCACCCACTTCAAAACTTTACTAAAAGCACACCTAAAAACATGCTGGCTATGCCCTTGCAACTCCCACTCTAATATCATCCACCCCATCCAACTACTACCTTTCTTTCCACTCCACTAACTACCTTGATTATAGCAAGCTCAGATGCTCATAAGCCTAGTACTTATTATACAGCAGGAACTTCTCAGTGTTACATTTGTTAATGCCTGTTATGTACTTCACAGATAAAGATTCTAGTTGTCTACTGATGTACTATGTTCTTCATCTGTAAATATGTTGTAAGTAATTTCTATGTTAAATTGTTAATCGCTATGTAATCCAATGTAACTACTGTCTGTTTATTTTACTGTGGAGCTTTTCTCCCCGGGCCTCCGCTGAAAATGGACCCACGTGCAGTCGGACACTCCCGGTCAACAAATTTAAATAAATAAATAAATAAATAATGTGCCACACGACTTCCCTTTTACAACCCAAGGCTTTGGTATGCTGGCCAGACTTCAGGCTGCCCTAGACAAGGAATGCCTATTGTAATGAATAATGCAACAGTTATATAGAAGGACATCTTTCATTATAAACTTGAAAAGCACGTCACAAACTTCAAGCACATGCTTACAAACAATAGGGCCTAAGCCAATGGAATACTGTTTACAATGTCAATGTACTCTGACATCAAAATAAATAAATCCCTTTCAGTCAGCATAGTTATACGATGGAATCTAATACATTAAATAGTGCGATGCAGCTCAGTAATGACACTGTTTAATATATCCAGGGGAAGTATAGGGGTGAAAAAATACAGGGGGAAATAAGCTCTAGAATGGCAGATGCCACAGGCTTTTGAAAATCTACAAATTTGTGCCAAATTTTAGTCCTGCATGTCTTTCTTGACTACTGCTTCTATGCTAAAGAGAGAGCACTTTTGGACTGCCAGCAGAGCACAGCTGCTCCTGTCACTGACAATGTGGGTATTATTTAAAAAAAAAAAAAAAGTAGTACCTGTTTCATCTCCTGTGGGGTATATAGCATTGTTCTAATAATCATCACCCGATCAAGAAGGTCAAGAGGAATTCCATGGGGAGACACCACGTCTTCAGTGCCTCTGAAACCAAAAATAAAAGAAGGCAGTGTTAACAGTTAGGAAAAGTAAATTTCAATGGTATCTACCTGTTGTGAGACCATTACACAAGCAGAACACCACATTCAGTATCTGAAAAAAATATATTCCTATTGTAGCCTTAATGATTTTATAACTGGGTTTACTCACTTTTCTTTCCATTCCAGGCTGGTATTTTACTCTTGGAAGCTCCCATATTTGGGACATGTAATTCCTGTACTGATACGTGCATGCTGCACTAGGAGGGTACTGCCTAATCCCTGACCATACCAATTCACCATTAACTACACTGCAAATCAAGAAAAAAATGATTTGTACACCTTCATAGTTTATAAAGATCTACAAATATATACTTGCCCAACCAACAAGGAACTCAAAAGTTGCTGGACGGAGGCTCCACCAAAGCAGTGGAAGGAACTGTGAACCACCAAGAAGTACCCACTGTAGATCAACTTATAGAATAAAAACTTGCACCTACATCAGGGACCTTTCCTCACTGGGTTTACAGGTCTAAATCCACACAGCTTTACAGCCCAGATGGCCGTCGCTAAAAGCCAGTATGAAAAGCTCAAAAGATAGTACTGAAATTCTTTAGTACAAAGAAAGGCCCTGACACAGTTTCATCGACAGCAAGAATGCTTGGAGAAGATGTAAAATAATGACCAAGTAGTTGCAGCACAAGCATCTACAAGGGAGACATTTCTGAAGAAAACACTGGTAGCAGCAATACATTCACTCCCACTGTGGCTGATAGTCTTTTGGTGCTGCACTTCAGAAATGCATGAGGCAATTCATTGCAGACTTATGGGTGGGTAAGTGTATATGTATGCACCTGTCCGTCACTATTTACTTAATGATTCATAAGTAATTCTTCTGAGTTTCCCCTCCTTTACGGTCCATTCCCTGCCCAGCACTCCTTGACTCAAATCTTGTTCATACAAACATCCTGAATCGCTGTCTCAATGCTTTGTCATGTCTACACCAGCTGCCTCAGCGTAAAAAGTGCAAGAAATAAGAAAGCATCAGGAATATTTACAGTATAGGATAACTGTCAATTGTACTAATCCTGGTTAACTATAAGGAGTGTACACAGCTAGAGGAAGATGCAGTAAACAAACATTCCTACAAAAATCATGGGGATTCCCACTGACAGTGATAGCAGGACTTAAAAACTTTAAAAATACAGAATTTAGTTTATTTGGCCCCTTTTGGCCATTTGCTAGCCAAGTACGATCAACCCTCTCTCAATCTCCCTTCTCACCTCTGATTGCACCTGATTTACCTGCATCCTTCTGTAACACCTGCCTCTGAAATCTAAACGCAAGAAAGTTTCCTTATTTTCTGTATTCAATAAGTCGTCCCTTCCTCTTTAATATCTGCATAAATAACCTACACACTACAACCAAGCATGACAGCTCATCTGTTTAACCTCAAGTCTTTAAATCCATCAAGAATTTACCAAAGAATCCTTCTCCTTCCTCTATCAAGTTACGGTTAGCACCCTCAAAGAAAACCAAGTTGGTGCTATTCTGTCTAAATCTCAGATCACCAAGAAATCTTTCATGTTGCATCAACACCACTAAAATAGATACATTAAGCACCAAGTTACTACGGATTACAATCTATAACTTAAAATTAAATCAACATATCCTTCATGTTATTAAAAAAATACATACATATACACTTGGCTTCCTCAACAGAGCATGACACGCTCTCTCCCAAAATACCAGAAAAACTATTGCCTCATCCTGTCTTCTACCATTACTCCTTTATGCATTCCCAATTCTTATCAAACTGAATTCTGCCCATAACACAAAACTCTATGCATTTTATAACCAGATAGGAAAGGTTGACTGTGAATTTGGCTATCGAACCCATCACTGTCTGGCCCTACAAAAGCTAAACTGGTTAGAAATAGCACCTAACCTATATAACTGCTCACAGCATACAATCTAAATCTATAATCAGAGCAATTTCCATCCCTAAGCAATATTCTCTATATTCTCTACCACTACTCACAAACAAGGGATCTATGTTCTGGCAGTAAATTTCTCCTTACCACCACCAAGTCAAACATTACAGCAGGCGACTCATGCTTCGGCTGTGTTGCCAAGCTTTGGAATACCAACCCAATACAGGTTAGATAAGTAATTGAAAAGCCTTCAAAATGGAACTAGAACTTCACCTGCACAGCTCATGGTTATGCTACTGCTTATTAACACCAGGCTACTAAATAGAAAACCTATCGCACTTCACCTTAGTTAATCCTATACAAAACACTTCCCCTGTTTTTCATCTCTCTCTCATCTTATTCATTCAATATTTTTCATCTCTCTTTTTTCACCCTATTTACTCAATCTAACTCCTATACACTAAGCAGAATCTCTTCCTCCTTATTAATCCATCTTCCATTCCAAGAACCCATCTTTCTCATACATCCATCATTATTCAGTTCAGGTTGTAACTCAAAGCAGAGATTAATCTATGCTTTATTTAATGGACTATCTTAGCCCATGCTATTAAATCTATGATTGTTCTACATCAGGGGGGTCAGCAACCTTTTAGTAGTGTAACGTAAGGTTGCAAAGTCAGTCAGTCTGACCAAATTTCCAGGAATGCCAAGCGATTATTAAAAAAGTCTTTTCTATCACACTGAAGCACATTAATCATGTATTTGAAACATTACAAGTTAAATAACTGTTCTCCTCTTGTTGAGTATTCAGTATTTTAATATACATAGGAACAAATACTAAAACTATGTTTTATTTAAGTTCTGAACACATTTTGAACATTTTTAAATTGTCAACTATATATTTTAAGACAAAGTCCAATTATTTGGAAGAACAAAACTATTAAATAAAATAAATCAAATATAAAATACTAACATTTTTAATATGAGTAATCATTGATTACTGATTTTTGCCTCATATTTTTGGTCCATTTTTCTAAAAATTGAGGTTTTCTGGCCAATTAGTGGTAAATCTTTAAAGACTGAAGTTAGGAAAATAATGACAAACATTTGAGTTTTATACTTCATACCCTTCAGAAAATTCATGCTAATGCAAAACTTGTTATTCTATCAACATTCTAAGTTTGTAAGAGCAATACTTAAAAATTGTCCCTATTTTATGCCTTTCTCCAGATTTCTAGTTCTAAGGTTGAAACCTATGCTTACAATCACTCTCTCTCACACACACACACACACACACACACACACACACACACACACAGTTGCTTCTGCTTTCATACACGCATTCACCCACTCTGATCGTTCACCCACACAGTCTCTTCATCTTTCAAACATGCATTTATTCACTCACTCTGATCACACACCCACACAGTCTCTTCCTCTTTCATGCATTCATTCACTCACTGCAATCGCACACCCACACAGTCTCTTCCTCTTTCATGCATGCATTCACTCACTCCATTCGCAAATCCACACAGTCTCTTCATCTTTCATGCATGCATTCACTCACTCTCCGATCTCACACACACACGCAGTCAGCATGCTATTGAAAATCCCTCAGTGTGCCACAGGTTGCTGACCCCTGTTCTACATCTAATATTGTGTGCTATTTTATGCATTACTTATCTAGTTATGTCTTCTGTTTGTAACAGCATCTACAAAGAGTGAAATACCCATTGTAATTCTTGTAATCTTCCTGTTGGATTCAGTCTTAACTACTGTAAAAATTTTGGGGAGCTTTTTCTCCCTGGGCAACTGCTGAAAAGTTTTCCCCCCGTTGGACTTTCCCATTAAACAAATGGGAATAAATATATTTTCTAATAGACCACTTGCTGCTGGATGGCTCAAGTTCAGCATACTGTTTACTGACAAAACAGTAAACAAGGAATCAAATAAACAAGCATAACATGAAATAAAATAGAAAAGTACAAGCCTGCAATTCACTAAAACAAGAGGAAGGGAGATGCAATAAGTAAGCAATATACTGCCTAAAAATAAATTAAAAGGTAATTTAAGAGATCTTTTAAAGCCAGAGAGAACTGTGACTTCCAGGAATGACCCATGCAGAAAGACCCAAAGCTGCAGACCCTGAAAAAGAAAAACAGTGACTCCCAGAGGACTGCATTTTGGGAACAGCCAGCATCCCCTTGTTCACAAGGTTTAAAGCAAGGGCAGAAGAGTACACTACACGCAGAGAACAAAGGCAACTATAGGCTACAATCCACATGGAAAGGCTTGCTTTGCAACTACTTTCCCCCATTCAATCCAAAAACGGGAGGAGACAAATACCTGCCCTAGCTTACTGAGATCATGAACCTGATTCAGGCAGAACCCGAGCTGGTAGGACCCATGAAAGGTGTGAAGGGGTCATTCTTTCATAGTTTCTGCTCCTGAAAAAAAAAAGGTAAAGAAAGGATTGGTTTAAGGACAATTCTAACAAAGAAGTTGCGTACTTACCATAATGTTCCATCTGTGTTATCGATTTTCATCTATCCTTGACCTTTGGGTACTCGGTTCTGATCCTCTGAACTGGCTCGGCCATTTCACAGCTCATGTCAGTCAAAAACTCTCGAGCTAAGACTCTACACACAATACCCCTCTCCATATTACCTCAGAGTTTGCAGCCACACAGAAAGACAAAGGAATTTACAACCAAAAGAAGAAGCAATGTTCAAGGTCAAACCTGGTAAAGTTACCAGGACAAGCATCCGATCATCCGAAAAGTCAACAGGAGGAGGAAGGAGGGTGGGGTGCTAAGGATAGATCAAGATCGACAACACAGATGGAATGTTATGGCAAGTACATAATTTCTTTATCTGATGTGGTCAAACTTCATCTATCCTTGACCTTTGGGATACAGTCCACAGCTACTTTAAGGTCCTGGGTGGCCTTATGGAAGGACATTCTTGAAAACCATAGAACCAAAGGAAACTCTTCCCGTGGAGACCAGATCCAATTTGTAATGAGTGATAAAGGTATGTGGAGTAGTCCATGCTGCTACTGCAAATATATCATCCATGGCAGCCTTGGAATGGAAAACAGCTGACGTGGCTATTGACCTGGTGGAATGCACTATCACATGTGCAGATAACTTGAGATTTTTGTTATATAAAAGTAATACAGTTTCTTAGGCATTTGACAAGTTAACTTTTGAAACAGATTTTCTCAAGAGTTGGACTGGAAAAAGATACAAAAATTGGTCCGATTTTCTAGATTCTTTAGTACTGCTGGGGAACAAATGTAATTGTGAAACCCAGCAACTGTAAGCAATATTCACCTTTGCTGGAAAAATTGGGAAAGAAAACGGGCAAGTCAATAGTTTGATTAATACTGAATTCTGAGACCACCTTAGGAAGAAAAATGTGTTGGTTCTTATTGAAACTCTATCCTTATGAAAAAACAAATATGGGGGTATTGAACATAAAGTTTGAATCTTAGAAATTCTTGTGGCAGAGGTAATGGCTATCAGAAAAACAGTTTTCCATGACAGAAATTTCATGTGACATGTCGCTGCTGGCTCAAAGGGGGAGAGCACCAAAGAAACAAGGTCAGATCCCAAGGGGCTAGAGGGTCTTTAAAATGGAGGTTTTAATCCCAAAACTCCTTTTAGAAGCACTTTACATAATATGTGGAAAATTTGTGAATGGTCTTTGAAGCCATTATGGAAATTATAAATGGCAGCTAACTGGACCTTAATTGTGGAAGCAGCAGCTCCTTGATCAAAAAGTATGGCTAAAAATTAAAAACTTTCTCCACCAGTGCAGAGAAGGGGTTAAGACCATTATTGTATGCTCAAATCAAAAATCTCTTTCACCTGCTACAAGAGAGTTTCCTGGTGGATGGTCTATGGGAAGCCATTAGAATTTTTTGAACTGGGGAAGGCAAATTATTTTGCCTCGCAACTAGTGGAATTGGAGGAACCAAGCTGCAAGCTTGAGGTTTTAAAGGTTGGGATGCACCAGTCCCTGTGGGTGAGACAACAGGTCTGGAACTGGGTCCAGAATCCATGGACAGTGAATTAGGTGAGGCCATGGGAAGGGGAACCAAACATGCCGAAGCCAGAAGAGTGCAATCAGGATCAGTTTGCTTCTCAAACTGCTTGCTTTCTTCAAAAAGAGTAGAACGAGAGGGAAGAGGGAAGGCACAGAGTTGACCAGAGGGCCAGTTGAGAAGAAGAGCATCTCTCAGGGACTCCCCTTAAGGGGGGATTACGGCAAAGTAGCTGCTGCATTTGTTGTTCATGGGTGATGCAGAAAGGTTGCAGCAAGGCTGGCCCCAGCGATGAAAAATTTACTTTGTCACTGAGATTGAGAGACCACTCGTGAGGCAGGAGACTGTATCTGCTCAATTTGTTTACTATCATGTTTGAGCTTCTTGGGGATGTGCATTGCTAATAGAAAGCGGATGGAGGATATCATCCATTGCCACATTCAGTGATTCCCGACACAGGGGATAAGGCTTGCTCACACCCTGCTTGTTGAATTACCATACCACCAACATGTTGTCTGATTGAATTGCAACGGTTCTCGGAGGACAGATTGAAAGGCTTGTAACAATAAAAGCACTTCCCTCCATTCCAGAACATTGATATGCAGGTTGGCCTCTATCTGGGACCAAGTGCCTTGGACTGTTCTTCCAGAAAATGCCCTCCACCCCACCTGGGAGGCGTCCATGGTCACTATGGCCTTGGGCTGAAGGGGAACGATGGGACAACCCAAAAGAATTTCCTCGGACTCCATCCACCAGGACAAGTCCTTCTTGCATTGACTGGTGATAAGAACTGGGTATGTCATTGGATGGGTTAGAATGGATCCTAGAATCCACTGCAGCAGCCGCATGTGGAATCTCACTAGTGGAACCAAGGTAATGGTTGCTGCCATGGACCCTAAAGCTTGGAGGACTAGAAGTGCAGGAACTTTGTCTTTGGACAGAATGGGTTGCACCTGGGATTTTATCTTCTGTAGCTTGTGAAGAGGAAGGGAAGCTATGCAAGAGATGGTATTCAGACAAGCTCCTATGAACTCTAGATCCTGAGTGGGACTTGGCTGAGATTTTGATTGATTCACTGTGATGCCGAGATGAGCAAACAGGTGCAGAATGAAGTTTGTTGCTTGAAACAGTAGATGTCTGGTGGTAGTAGTGATGAGCCAGTATAGATAAGGAAACACCCAGAATCCGTGCAGTCCCAAGTGAGCTGCAACTGCTGTCAGACATTTAGTGAACACCTCGAGGGCCGTGGACAGACCAAAGGGCAGCACTCTGAACTGAAAGTGACTGGCTCCTAGCCAAAAGCAGAGGAACCTTCTGAAGGGTTTGCCCATTTTATGTGGTAATACGCATCTTGAAGGTCTATGGAGCACATCCAAATCATGTTCCCCTAGAAAGGGAAGCATAGACTGAACTGTAACCACCCAGAATTTTGTTTGCTGAAAAAATTTGTTTAAAAGGCTGAGATCCAGGACTGGTCTCAAGTCCACAGTATTTTTGGCATCAAAAAGAACCTTGAGTAAAATCCAGATCCTATCTGGTCTGGTGAGACTTCTTGGATAACTGTTTTCTAGCAGCTGTTGAATCTCTAAGGCTGCTTGGCCCCTCTGATTGGGTGGAACATGTGGAAGTCTTCATTTTGATCTTGGAAAAAGACCGGCATTAATCATCTGCAACCAAGCATCTGAAGTTATTTGTCACCAGGTTGTTGACTGCAGCAAAAATCTGCCCCCGACTGGTTCCAGAGGTAAGCAATCGGGCCCCCTTTCAGCAACACTGGTAGGGTTGCCCAGAGAAAATCTCTAGACTCCTAATTTTGTGGGCCACCTCTGCTTCGGGGTCAGTGCTTCCCATTAGAGCTCCCCCCTCCGCCTTGAGGGGAGCCTCCACCATGTGTGTCCTGAAAAGGCCCTTGGGATTTTCTGAACCACATCTTTCTGCTCCTCTTATTCCTAGAGTAGGACCACTGGGGAGCAGAAAAATGTATGCCTACTGCAGATAAGTCTTGCCATCCTTCTCACACCTGGCTAGAGTTTTTTTTTTTTTACTTTTGGGCTGAATAAAGAGAATCTGTCAAAAGGAGCACTAATGAAGAAAAACTTGACTGGCTCCACAAACTCACACAGGCACATCCAGGAGTGCAATCTTATGGTAACGCCTGAACCATCTGACCTGGTTGTCCCTTCGGCTGCATGCACAATGAGCCTCATGGATGAGTTGGACATGGACTCCAGGGTGGATAGCTGAGAGGCCACTTTGTCCTGGACCTCCTCAGACACAGCTCCTTGACCAGGTCCCTCTGGATCCTAGTGAAATGTGCCAAAAAATTCAAACACCTTAACGCAAAGGTTGATGAAGCATATACCCATTTTCAGAATCTGTCAATCTCCCTGGACTCTCAACTGGGGGGAATGAACAGAGGATCTCCTCAGCTAGCTCCTTTTTGGTGGTTGCCACCACTACCACAATGGCATATACGGCTCTTTTGTCCAGTGCTGGTGGTCCTTAGGCGCAGATAGTATTTTGGCAGGTCTCCGGGGAATTGGTTCTACAGAATCAGGAGCCTTCCAAGCCCACTGACCAATCAATTTAATGAGATCATCAGAGGAAGGAGTTGCCCAAGAAGTAGCTGGGCGAGCACCGAAGGCTTGCAAGTACACTGACTCCTCCTTGGTCTTCCAGTTACCCCTCTGCTTGAGGATCTCTAGGATGTCTCCAAAAGACACGTTTTCCGGGAGTGACTGCAATGACGAACTCATCATCGAAGGGTCTTCCATGACCAATTCCTCGAGGGAATTTAAGTGTTTCCTCTTACACTTTTTATTCTAGGGAGGCTCCTCAGTGGGAATTTCTGAGGACTCAGAAGAACAGGGGCCCTTTGCAGGGGGATCTTGCAGCCTTGGTGCTTGCTGTCCAGGAGGCATGGAGGTTGGTGGCAGCTATGGGAAGGAGGTGTCTGGGAATAACACTCCTTCACAAAAGGGGCCAGATGAGAGCCTTCAGTGGTCAATGCCCTCTCAACTGCCTGGAAGGCAGGCCCCTCAAAGAATGATGGGAGTCCGGAACAGAGGTCACACCCCACTCCGAGAGACCTTCCTCCAAAGCAGGAGCCGAGGAAGAGCCCACAGCTGCTGGGGTTCCCAGAGTTAAGGATGACTCTGAATAAAAGGCAGGAGCTGATCCGAAACCCTTTGACCGTGGAGGTTAGATGAGGAAGATTTGGTGGAGTCCTAGGAGAAAACGACCAGAGGGTAGAGGGGTCTGGGAGGAGACAAAGACCCCTGACCATTAGTAGCTGATCCACCTGGCCAGCTTCCAAAACATACGAGCACTTTCCACACAGCCGAGGCATTAGACCACTCACGCTGAGCTTACGGAAAGACTGGTTTGGGTGCCAAGCCCTTCAAAGCCTTCATGCCAACTGACAGAGGGGCTAAGCCCTGAGAGGACATTGCTAGGAAATGCAAAAAAAAAAAAAAAAACCCACAAATTTCACTAAAACAAAAACAAAAAAAAAAAAAAATGAGAAGGATGGAGGGAGTGGCTATTGAAGCAGTGATCAATCAAGCATCTGCTGTTATGGTTAAGCTTACTTATACAACTGTACTCTGTTCTTCATAATCATCACTGCTGCAACAGCAGTGATTATGAAAAGGGGAATGGGTCCAGGAACCCACGGAGAAAAGTCTTAGCAAAGTCTGTCCTAGACCTGCAAAAGGAATCTGGTTTACAGTGTTTTGTACAACTATGCACAGAGGATCAAGCTGGTGCAACTAGAAACGTCTGTAGTTCAACTCTTTCCAAAAAGAAGCACAAAGCCAAGGCCCTGGTAGTGTGTGCATTAACCCTGTCTAGAATAGTGAGAACAACAAAAGGTAACAAACCTGAGACAACCATTTGGAATCACACTGATTTGACACAGGCGGTCCCTTCTTTCTCAAGAAATGAAATGAACTGAACAGAAATTATGAAACATTTTTTCCTGTCAAGACAGTACTGGAGTTGTCAGTGGGCATCCAAAGTATGAAGTACCCTTTCTCCCTCATTCTTAGGTTCAGGAAAAAACACAGGGAGATCGATAGTTAGGCTTAAAGTAAACTCAGATACCACTTTAGGCATAAAAGGAGAAATACCTCCCAAAGAAATGTCATCTTTTGGGAAAATAAGAAGATTGAACCACTATAAGAGCTTGCAACTCCTATACACTTTTTGTAGAGGTGACAGCAATCAGTAAAACTGTTTTCCATGTCAAGAACCTCAAGTCAAAAGGAGCAACTGTTAGCTTCTCTAATGCAAAATTAAGATCCTAAGGAGGAGGCACCAGTTTTTTTGGAGGCTTCTTACATAGCACTCATTTCAAAAACACTTTTACATGAAAATGCATTGAAAGAGGGCAATCAATGGACAGACATGCTGAAATAGCTGACAAATAAACCTTGATAAGGGGAATAGGACAAGTCACAGGATGGTAACTCACACAAATACTGTAAAACTAGAGAAACACTAGCCATAAATAGGTGCTGGTTACTTTGCTGACACCAACTATAAAAACCCTTTCCATTTGTTTACATATGATTCTTTAGTAGCAAGCTTTCTTGCCTCCATCAGTACCTACTAAATGTCCTTAGTAAACAGATACCTAAAAGCTATTAAGACCTCATCGTACAGGCAGTCAGGTATAGTTGTTTGAGGTTGGGATATAACAAACACTTCTGTTCTTGTATGGTTAATTCATGTATGTGAGGAATCTTGTGGTAATTACCCATGGCTACTTCCAAAAGAAGGTAGAACCACTGTTGTCACAATGATCTTCGGGGATTCCTTCTGAATCTTCAGAAGTACCTGGGATATCAGTAGAAAAACACACAGGAACTTTCCCATCCATGGAAAACAAAAGGCATCTGCCTACCAGGTCTGCCTAACATACAAAGATATGTCAAACCACAGCTGTTGGACATGCTCCACTTAAAGAAATCCCAATCCCTCCAACCTACACGCTCTAGGGACCTAAACCTTGTCACCACAATAAACGGAACATGCTGGAGGGATAGATTCCTGTCCCAGAGACTTCCCATACTCTGGAACAAACTACCTATCTATATCAAACAAAGCTCCTCATTAGCACTCTTCAAAAAAAATCTTGGTGACTGGAAGAGAGATAGGAAATTCACCCCGGGGATCACATCTGTGGCTCTGCTTGACAGGGACACAGGAAACAATGGCTGGCAAGCCAATCGCAGCATGCCGTCATTTGTCTAAGGCAGGTCAGCTCGGACTCAAGTTTCAGTGGGGGAGAGGTGGAGAACGGGTAGGGACAGGATAGGTAGGAGGGCTGAGGTGGGCTGGTCTGTCCAGGGGAAGGGTTGAAAAGGCTAGGAACAAAGCAAATCAGTCTTTTCAACCTCTACCTTGGCAGCTTGTTTGATCAGCTTATCTGTGGATTACTGGTGTGTGTTTGAACTACGTGTGGGATCTAAGAACAAGGTAGGGGCCTTTTTGTTTGTTTTTGATTTGATCACAGGATTTAGTGGAATTTGTCTATTAATAGACATTTTGATTACTTAATAGTGTAGGATGCTTAAGGTGTCATGTTTAAAGGCATGCAAACAGCTGGTTAAGTGGGGCTAAGGTTGAATTAAATTGGTGTGTTATAATTGAGGTTAGTTTTGCAGGCCTATATTTTGGTGCTAGAAGCAGGTTAGTAACAAAGAGTGTACCTGGAAAGTATAAAGTGAAATTAGAAGACCAAAAAAAAGGTCTAAGTAGTTTTAACCAAGGGTTTGGCTTGACTGAATTAAAGCATGGTCAAATTAAAAATATTAAAGGTAGGGCTTGTGAGCTGAGGCCTGCAGCTAGCTACATGGCAGGGCTTGTGAGCTGAGGCCTACTGCTAGCCACATGGTTGGGCTTGTAAACTGAGGCCTGCAACTAGCAACATGGCAGGGCTTGTGAGCTGAGGCCTGCAGCTAACCACATGGCAGGGCTTCTAAACTGAGGCTGTTGTTAGCAGCACAAGTAGAATACTTGTTTTTGATGCAAAAGGCTGTGGGTTCTGCTCCCAAAGTAGGTAGTTGGTTTACTGTACTGTACTTTTAAGAGGAAGCCAGTGGTTAGCTGCATGGCAGGACTTGAGAGCTGAGGCCTGCAGTTAGCCATATGGCAGGGCTTGTGACCTAAGACTGGGCTTGTGAGCTGAGGCGGTTAGCAGCACAAGTAGAATACTTGTTTTTGATGCAGTTAGCTGTGGGTTTTCTTCCACTGTATGTAGATGGTTTGCGGATACCATACTGTATTGCACTTTTAAAGGAAAGCCTGCAGTTAGCCACATGGCACGGCTTGTTGACTGGAGCGGCCCTAGGTCAACTGGTGCCCTAGGCAAAAGGGCTCCATGGCGCCCCCCACCACATTACCTGGTGCCCCCATCCTGGTCTACCTATACCAAATAAATACTGGAAAAGCACCCCTGCTAGACCGGCACCCTAGGCGGCTGCCTAGTTGGCCTATGCCTAAGGCCGGCTATGCTTGTTGCAATTAGCTACATGGCAGGGCCTGGCAACTGAGGCCTGCAGTTAGCCACATGGCAAGGTCTGGAAACTGAAGCCTGCAGGTAGCCACTTGGGGCCAGGCCTGTGAACTGAGGCCTATAGGTAAGCCCCATGGCAGGGCCTGGGGAGCTGAGGCTGGAAAGTAGCCATAGGCAGAGCATTTGGAAAGGATCAGAAACAGCCAAGGGCAGTTTGCCTTAAACTATTTTATTTACATGGGACAACAATTTTATATCAGAGAAAAGGCTAGTTATGTTATTGTTGATGTTTAAAGACACTTTGGTTTAAGAACATGTAGGCAGATTGCTTAAGTTACTATTTGATGTAATGGCTTTAGTTTGTGTAATTTTTTTAACAAATCAGTCAGATTTTTGAAATGCCTGGAGATTAGGTTACAAACAGGCTAGAGGGTAAAATAAAATATGTACTTGAAGGTATCAGACTAAATTTAAATGACAGAATAGGTTTAAATTAATACTTCAAGTAGGGTTTACTATGGGATTAAGGCTCACTTAAGGCATGAAACAAAGGCACACATGCCTAAGTGTGGTCTGGGGTTTAGGGATGAGATGCAAAAGGTTTTAGCAATAGCTGAAATTGTTTTTCTTGGTAATCTAGCAAACAATAGTGGTGGCCTGCAATTAATTAGATGGCTGGGGGTCAGTGAAGAATCACATGGCAAGGCTAGGGAGTTGGGGCCAGCTTGTATGCTTAATACAACATAAATAATGTTTGGTTCACTAACTTGTTGTGCTTAATGGAAATAAATTATGTCTTAGTTTATTTCTTAGCAAATGAAATGAAATTAATAAGAATAATCCTACATAATTCAGCTGAGTGGGTCATTAAAGTTAATCTAGGTCTTTTGGAATTTACAGCCATTTGCAGGTTGTAAATGAGTACATTGGGTAATTGTGGATAGAAAGGTTTGGCAAAAAGTGGAATCTCTTTTGTTCAGGGCCGCAAAGCCAATGCTTATATTTGATAACCCTGCAGATTTATTTGTTGTTTATTTTCCCTGCTAACTAACACATTACGAAACCTTGGTGGGGTAAAGAGCAGTTGGTTGGCTGGGATTCTGTGGCTAAGTAACAGAATATTGTAACCATTTCAATTTTAGTGGTGTTACTTTCTTTAAGGAAGTAGAAAAAGAAGAAGGGCAGAAAGGTGGGGGGAGGTAATGGGTCAGTGCAGAAAGGTAGGGGGAGGTAATGGGTCAGTGCACAGAATTTCTTCAGGAAAGGCTGAAATATTTCATATGAGGTCAAAGTTTTAAATTGTTGGTAACATTTAGCTGGGTTTTTAGTTATCGCTGCAAAGTGGCTTGGTGGAACAGAAAACATATTTAAAGCATTTTCCTGTTTGAGAAAGCAGAATTATTTGTAAATGGGCAAAAAGTTTCATTTTAGCTGCTAATTCAAGCTAAGATCTTAACCCATGGCTGTAAAGTTTGCAAGAGAATAAAAACTAGCTTGTATTTGCTGCAAGCAGAGGGTTTTTCTCATCCCCCACTTCCTGCAATGTAATTAGATTTTGAACACATCACATAACGCTATGCACTTACAAAGGAAAGAGGGGGAAGTTTTATGGCATTCCACTTACACTTCTTGGGAGGAATGCTTTAAAGCCTTAGTATAACCTTTGTAATTTTGGGGCACTGTAAAGGCCCTTGAGTCACAAAACTTCCTTACAGTCAACTTTGTTAGCTCACATATTTTGCAAGTTGATAGATGTGCAAATGCACAGTCTTGCCTTTAGATATTCACATCAGTTGGGTGACAAGAATTCAGCAATACAAACAAAAAAGCTTAGTCCGATAGAAAGAGGTAAATGATAATTTTGAGTACCCCAGAATTATTTAGAAATCTGGAGGCATGTGAAGATGTTAATAACAAAAATAAAATGAAACCCACTTCAAAACTTTACTAAAAGCGCACCTAAAAATATGCTGGCTATGCCCTTGCAACTCCCACTCTAATATCACCCACCCCATCCAACCACTACCTTTCTTTCCATTTCACTAACTACACCTTGATTATAGCAAGCTCAGATGCTCATAAGCATAGTACTTATTATACAGCAGGAACTTCTTATTGTAACATTTGTTAATGTCTGTTATGTACTTAACAGATAGATTCGAGTTGTCTACTGATGTACTATGTTCTTCATCTGTAAATATGTTGTAAGTAATTGCTATGTAAATTGTTAATCGCTATGTAATCCAGTGTAACTACTGTCTGTTTGTTTTAACTGTGGAGCTTTTCTCCCCGGGCCTCTGCTGAAAATGGACCTACGTCCAGTCAGACACTCCCGGTCAACAAATATAAATAAATTAAAAAAATTAAATTAATAAAATATTAATAACACTCCAATCTGTTTAATAAAATAATATTCCAAAATAATATTAACACCAATGATGATGATAATAATAATAATAATAATAATAATAATATAATTTATCTATGGTGATAGCCAGAAGGTCCTTTGTCATTAGATAAAGGTTGCAGCATTCCTTTCTACTTCATGGTTTAAGAATTTTGGGCAAAACCAAATAAATTTGTAAGCATTAATGAAATTCACTTAGAAAGTTATTAGAGGACCATAGATGTTGTGACGGTATGCATGTTCTGAGTATTAAAAAAAAAAAAAACTAAGAATTCACTTTGGGTGTTGACTGTGGTAGTTTACATGGTGTTATTATGCAGTGTCATCATGCAGGATATATGGTTTAGCTTGCTGTGTAGTAAATTGCTACTCAGTGACAGCGTTTTAAGATAGACTCAACATCTTTGAATCATTTTGCATTATCCTGCAGATATCTATTTTGAGATATTCAGGAAGATGGGTCAGGGCTACATACACTGACGACCTTCCCTCACCTTTTTCTTAGCAACCAGATGTATAAATGTTGGCACGAAACAAAGTGGTTAAACCAAATAAATGACATTTCAGGTTTATGGTAGCAGATATGTAGTCAAGCAAACCCAAATGCTGCTGATATATAAATACAAGGATCAATTATATAAAAAGTGCACGTGGGTGCGTGTGTACACACATGTATATGTGTGTATGTGTATGTGTGTATGCATGTATGTATATATATATATATATATATATATATATATATACATATATATATATGTGTGTGTGTGTGTGTGTGTGCGTGTGTATTTGCATAGGTGTACGGATGTATGTATGTGTGTGTGTGTACACACACACACACATATATATATATATATATATATATATATATATATATATGTGAGTATCTATGTGTATATAGGTGTGTGTATGATATATATGTATGTGTGTGTAAAAGTACAGAGGTGTGTGTGTGTGTGTATATATATATATATATATATATATATGTATATGTATGCATATGTTTATATGTATTATACATTTGCAATATATGTATAGATATAAGTATGAATATGGTGTGGGTGCGTGTATAGTATATATGGGTGCCTAATATGTGTACCTATATGTATGGATATTTCTGTATATGTATTTATATATGTATGCATATATTGTATAGCTTTGTGTTTATAAGTATGTATGTGTATATGTACATACATATGTGTATATGTATGTATACTTTATTTCGGTAAGTTAACTCACCTAGCCATTAATGGAATCAATTGCAATGTAAATTTAGGCATCAGTGCATAACATCCGGAAGAAACTGCGCGGCCAAGACATGTTTCATCTCTCAGCCCCCCCAGAATAAACTTTTGCATGCCACATCCCCTTTTAGGGGTACACAGGACCAAGAATTGGTGGGGCTGATAAACTTTGCAGGCAAAGTGACCTCTGTGGGGTATTCATTTATAAGGTATTTGGCTGCTAAAGGGTCTGGGTGCACAAGGCCACACCACAGGATTAGGGCCTCACCGGGCATGAAGGAGGATTTAGGGCAGCTGCGTTTCTTATTAGATTACAATGGGACAGCAATTTGGCAGGAGAGACGCAACCAACTACCGCTTCAGTGTTTACAGATGCAGCAAGGGGAACTAGCTTTTGGTGTTATTTTCAAGATCAGTGGTTCAGTGCGGCATGGCCAACTCAAGTGAAAAGTAGGTTTAAACATTTCAATTGCAGAGATAGAATTTTTCCTAGTAGTGGTTGCACTGGAAATATGGGGTGTGCAAATAAAAGACAGAGTAGGTTGGCTTTGCTCTGAGACTGTGGGTTCTATTCCCACAGTATATAGATGCATTGCTGACACTGTACTGTATTGTACTTTGGTTCAGTGCGGCATGGCCGACTCATGTGAAAAATAAGTTCTGCATTTCAATTACTGAAATGTAATTTTTTTCCAGTAGTGGTTGCATTGGAAATATGGGGTGTGCAAATTCCCTCTAACAACAATAGCATAGTACACAGTCAATAATCAGCTGGGGGGGAAGGGAGTGATAGGCAGGACGATGAGATATTTTACTTAAGTGTTTAACATTAAATGTCACAGTGAAGGCACAACACATTCAAGGCATTGATAACTCATTGGCAAATTCCTTTTCTCATTTGCAGTGGTCTCGTTTCTGGTTCTTGACTCCAAATGCAAATCCTTCTACGGTTCGAGTGCCGGATCATTTATGGGCTTTATGGGGAGATGAGAATGGTGGCTAATGTGTAACGCCCTCAGTGGAAATACAAGGGAAAGGTACAATAAATGCATACAGCAATTCTTGCAAACCAGATTATCCCAGAGGCCAAGTATGGCCAATTCCACCTTGCCAAGTCAGGGCTTACATTTTGGTAATGAAAGACAGGATGGACTTCTGGAAGGGCAAGAAGCACATTGTCAGCTCTGAATTGGTTTCATCAAGCCTTGGGTCTGAAGGATTTAGCTAACACATTTCAAGTGCGAACAATGTTTAAGGGCTGGGGGAAACAAACACCCAAGAGGCCTAATAAGAGGTACTCCATAGGTCCAGCGGTGTTACGTAAGCTGTGGCTTGTAGTTTCAAATGTTTGTTTTTCTTTTTATGAGGTAGCATTATTTAGGGCTGCTGTTCTGCTGGCTTTTTGTGGGGCATTTAGATGGTCTGAAATTATTCAACCAAACAAGAAGAAAGGTCAACGGACAGTTTTACCAGTGGCACATGTACACTTGTTGGGGGAGGACACTTGGGTTTATGTGGCTAAATCCAAAACGGATCAAGAAGGCAAAGGTCAGTGGGTAAGAGTGGTTACCCAAAGGGTTTGGTATGGGACATGACTAAAGTGCTACTAGAGTACCGCAACTATAGGGGTAGGTCAGATGGTCCATTCTTTTGTCATCAGCAAGGTGAACCTCTGACACAGTATCAGGTGACAGCAGTTTTAAAGGAAGCAATCAAGTTGAGTGGCCTAGACTCGGATAAATATACACTACATTCCTTTCGAATAGGTGCAGCCTCATTTGCACACGTAATGGAAGCTTCACAGACCGACATTAAGAAGATGGGCAGGTGGAAGTCCAATGCTTATAAAGGCTATGTAAGGTGTAAATGGTTTTAACTCTTTTCCTTTATATTTCAGCTCTCACATCTTTGGATCAGGAATACATCTGGATAATGGGTCATTCTTTCATTCGGAGACTCCTTCGCTTTGTCCACGGCAGGCAGGGCTTCTCCTTCCAAGGAGGAAAATGAGCTTCTTGCAAAGCAATTTGGTTTGGTGCATCAGGAATGCGGTGGCACCATCTCAGGGCAGTACTACAGCAAGCTGCAAGAAGCGATAAATCTCCTACTGCCATTTTATTGCACCTAGGGGGTAATGATATTTGTCAACATCCAATAAAAGAACTAATTGGTTTGATTGTACAAGAGGTATATTGCATGCATGAATGCTGGCCACAAGCTATTATCTGCTGGTTAGAAGTGGTACAGAGAAAGAAATGGAGGGGGGCTAGGTCCATTAAAGCTGTGAAGAGAATGAGGAGAATTAATAATTCTATGGATAAGGTGTTAAGGGACATTAACGGGTTGTAAATTCCTCACCCTGGCTTTCAGGTCTGGTGGCCAGACAGGTATGATGAGGATGGGGTTCATTTATCTGAAGAAGGTTTGGGGATTTTTTTATAAGGAATTGCAAGCTGGTTTAGCTTTGAAGGGCATTCACTTAGGATAGGTTGAGATGTGCTGCCGGAAGGGAGGAATATTCCTTCCTTCTGTGGCAGAAGACAGGAAAGGTAAGGGAGGCCAAGGTAAGTGGGGGAGGGGGGGGGTCACAGGACTCTTCAGCTGGACCTTCCACAGGCTAGACAGCCCCAAGGGATTGTTGCCAGGGGACTTACCAGCCCGGCAATGGCTCCTTGGCAGATTGTAAGGCGGCCCAGAGGAATTGTGATGAAATGTGAAATGAAAAAGCTGTTACGATGTGGGTATGTTGAATCAGAAGGGCTGGATATCGATGTGCTGTCTGTTGTCCTGTAGGTTTAGGGGAATGCTATGAAAGAAATAAAATGGCCTCCCTGACATTCCTGCCTTGCACACATCTCATAATAATTGGCTTCTATTTGAGTAAATGGCAATAAACACATGACTGCGGCCACTTAATCCATCTGAGGTCTGTGTGTGCTTTTTATTGAATATGCAGTTTGTGGCAACCCTGATTTGTGAAGCATAGAAATTTGATACATTTATTGTCAACGGTGCCAGGGAATGATAATGCTCTGAGCTGGTTTTTGGATATGGCTCAAAGGTTGATATGGACCATTAAATGAATTGAACACTATGTTAAATGTTTTCTAAAAGATCATTCTGTTGGCATCAATGGCAAGGTAAAATATTGGTTCACTAAACTTTATTAAAAGCAGGTAGAGCTGTACCAATCTCAAACAAATAATTTTCTTGGGTGGCGAAAGCCAGGGTACCTTTTTGGCTAGGCTTATATAGGCCCTGGGGCCAACAGCCTAGTACCTACCTATGAGTCCTGGAACAGATTTTTGCCAGCTGATTCTTTACAGGGAAGGCAAAAAAGTCTAAGTGAGGAATTCCCCACAGATGGATCAAATATCGGAAGACTTCTTGATCTAGTTTTCCATTCACGAGGGTCTGCCTCTGTCCTACTTCAGCTTGCCTGCCACACAAATTTGCTCTGATGGAATGAGATGCCTGTAGATTGTACACTAAATCTATATCTCATGCTGACATGGCTAGTCTGCATAGGCAGTTCTGAGAATGCAGCCGGGCAAATCTCAACACAGTACTAGTGGTAACAGCCTTGAAAGCAGTATCTACGTCATGAGCACACTTTAAACAATGGGTAACAGAAGAAACTAAACCACACAAAGCAGATTTTTCCTCAAGAGGAAACTGCAGCCAAAACATTTCTGATAACTTTTACAACATATCAGTATAAGCTTTTAGTGTACAAGTCTGACAAGTAAAAATTCTACAAAAAAAAAAAAAAAGTTGCAGAAGCATATACTTTTTCACCAAACTTAATAGCCTTACCATCCCTGTCGGAAGAAAAAGGATCAGAATTAACAAAATGCTTGGCAGCAGATAGATTAACTAAAGCTACAGCTGCTGGGTCAGGTCGGGGATTAATATATAAAAAACTTGCAAGACTGACAGACTTTTGCACATTTTATCTACTTTCTTAAGAGCGGCAGGTTGGCTATCAAGGAAACCATAGGCTGCGACAAACACATCCTCTAATGCTGTCAGCAATGGGAGGAAGGGGGAAAGTTCTGGGAACTCCAGTTGCAACAACTCATAGTATTTCTGAGGGACTGAGAAACTACAGTTTTCACCCACTAGCAGGGACACATTCTGGAAACAGTCTCAGAGAAAGTGAATCCCTCACAGGAAGATTCAGATACCAAAAACCTGCAACTGTCCCCTCACACTCCCCTACTGACACAAAATCTTGAACTTCAAGGAAAGAGTAATCCCCTCTTCTTTTACCAAAAATCACCTCATAAGAATGGCCAATAGCATGTACAAGACCCTGAATCAAGTCCGATATATTATTTCTGTCCAGAGAAACTGACACAGGACAAGTTATATTTTTAGTTTTCTGTCTCTTTTTGACAGGAAAACTGAGGCAAATAGACAAAGCATTGCCTGCAACAACTTCCCCAGGGTTGGGCACAACATTTTGGTTAAGCGAGGGCACATTCCTCATCCCTCCTCCCATAAACAAGCAAAGTCTCCCTTCCCTAACCACAGAGGGGACCCCAACAGCCACAGAGGGCATGACATACCCCCTCAGTCCATGGTGGCTATATGGACACAAAAGGGATCCAAGAAAAAAGATGAGTGGCCTGAGGAACCAGTTTTAGGTTCATAGGTAGATACTAGGCTATCTGCCCGAGAGCATTTATAAGCCTAGCCTGTAAGTGTCGGCTTTCGCCGACCCATAAATTAGTTAGTTATGCCTCTGTCAAACAGAGCCATAGACGTGATCCCCGGGGTGTACTTCTACTTCCCATCCACTTGTCAAGGTTCTTGAAAAGTAATATTGAGGTGCTCTGCCTAATGTAATTAAGGACTTTGTTCCAAAGCATGGGGAGTCTCTGACAGGAATCTCTCCCTCCAGCATGTTCTATTTATTGTAGTGTCGAGGTTTAGCTCACTGGAGCGTGTGGCTCATAGTGACTTGGATTTCTTTAGGTGGAGCATGTCCATCAATTCTGAGTTGAACATGGCTTTGTAGTTTAGGCAGAGATCACCTCCGAGCAAGCGGTATGCCACTGAGTTTTTTCAGTCTGGCTGCATATGGCATATGTTTAAGGCCTGTGATCCTCTTGGGGAGGTACTTCTGTGGTCTCTCCAGCTGTTGGCTGTATCTTGTGAGGTACATCCAAAAGGGGCATTGTACTCTATGATGGGTCTGATGAGTGACGAGTATAGGGGCACTATTACCTCTTTATCTCTAGATGCAAACCCTTTAGTAATTAGATGGGCTACATAGAAGGATTTCCTAACTACTTTGGCGATGTGATTGTCAAACGAGAGATTACTATCTACCAGAGTCCCCAGGTCTCTTATTACCTCTTCTGAATTATGGGGGCTGCCATCAATGTGGTAGTTCGTGGGTGTTTTGTTCTTCCCAAATGGAATGACACTGCATTTTTTGGCATTTAACTTGAGGCCATGACTTTGACACCATGTGTCAGTCTCGGTGAGGCCCTTCTGGAGAATGTCCATGTCTGCCGGAGTGTCAATTATGGTTCCCAGTTTGCAGTCATCAGCAAATTTGTTCAGCCATAGACCTTTTGTGTTTGCCTGTACATCTGAGAAATATATACCAAACAGTAGCGGGCCCAAGACTGAACCCTGGGGGACACCACTTGTGACTGGTTTAGAGTCGGACATGGATCCCACTATTCTTACAGAGTGGGTTCTGTCTGCAAGCCAGCTGGCAACCCATCACGTGTAGGGGTTTATGTTTAGGCTGACGAGTTTGTCTATGACACCCGAGTGAGGAATGGTGTTGAAAGCCTTGGCAAGATCTAGGTAGGCTGTATGAACCACCTTACCCTCCTCAATGGCTTTGGTGACTGTTTCGAAGAAGTCAACCATGTTCAGTAGGCATGATCTGCCCTTAAAGCCGAACTGAGTTGGGTCAAGTGTTTGGAGGTCTCCTATGTCCTTGTTAATGAGTTCCATGTAGCCTTGCAGACCAGGCTGGTCAGGCTTATAAGGGCGATAGTTACCAGGGTCAGTTGTTGCTCCCCCTTTGTGAAGTGGAATAACCGTTGCCGTGTGCCATTCCAAGGGCACGTAGCCTGTGGATAGGCTAAGACTGAAAAATTTCTTTAGGAGAGGGCTTAGTTCATCTTGCAGTCTGTGCAAAACGCAGCCTGGGACTCAGTCTGGCCCCACTGATGCTGTGTTTTTGGCTTTTGTAAGAGCTATTTCTACTTGTGCTTCTGTGATTTCAGGGATGCTGGACTCTTCGTGTATTACTATGGGTCCTTTTTGGGGTGATAGATTTAGTGCCAACTTCACTCCCCTATCTGCCAGGATGTTGGCGATGTCTGTAGGTTCCGTATATTTTGTGCTATTTTGCACCAGCTCGGCGCATATCTGTGATTTACCACTTAGATTCTTTACATAGCCATAGAAGGCTTTGTGGTTATCTTTCAAATCCTTGGCTATCTTTCTTTCAAAATTTGACTTGGGAGATTTTATGAAGGACCTAAGTTTTTTACTAATACTGGTCAAGGATGTCTTCTCATCTTGGGATTTGCTTTTTTTCTGTACTAGTTTCCTCCTCCTACTGTATAGTTTCTTGACTGCCGGGGTCCACCAGACTGGTTTCCTTCTGGTGGAGGAGTGAGTCTTGGTTTTACTAGGGATGGCATGATCCATACATCCTTGTAGGTGCTGATAGAGTGCATCTGTAAAGACTTCTGCATTTTGAGTGGAGTTAACCTTAGGTGTGGGGGGTATGAAGCTACCCACCTCAGTCTTGAGCTGTGTGAAGTTGGCTTTGGGAAAGTTTTTCACCGAGGTTTCCTTGTGTGGGGGAGATGGTGGGATGTGGACATCCAGTGTGATTAGTTTATGGTCAGATCTAACCAGTGACTGGTTTACCTCCGGTGTGGAGCACCTGTCGCTCATGTTGGTGATGACCAGGTCTAGTATGTTCCCACCTCTGGTTGGGGAGTATACCAGCTGATCCAAGGCGTTTGAGTTGATAAAATCCAGGAATCGTTGGGCCTAGGAGTTATTACTAGAGTAGTTTTCCCAGTTGATGGAGGGGTAACTGAAATTGCCCAATATCAGGGTGTTTTGTAGGACCTTAATGTTTTCCAGTGTCTCCAGGAAGGTAGAGTGTTGATCCTGGGACATGGAGGGTGATCTGTAGCAAGCTACAAATTGCATTTCAGTTTTGCCTTGCGTTAGTTGCACATGGATGATCTCTGTAGTATCATGTTGTGCCATTAACCTGGAGGTGTGGGTATCCTTGATGAATATGGATACTCCCCCTTCTTTTGTTGCTCGGACCGTGTTCTGTGGCCGAAATGTGTGGTACGAGTTGTATCCCGGTAGTGCTGGGGTGCTCTCTGGAGCCTTAAACCAGGTTTCTGTTACTGGCCACAGCAGCGCCACCCACCTGTGGTTATGGCAAATTAGTAGTCCACTGTGATGGCACAGGCTGTTCAGTTAACTTTCTTTTTGTGGCTGAAAGAAAGTCCGACTTAAGGACTGGTAGAGTATTCCATGATCAAGTTGAAAATGGTGTTTGTTTCTCGGGGAAGCTTAGTAGCAATACTAGATAGAACAGGAAAGTTGCAAAGGCACCCCCCAAAAAAAACCCACAAATCACAGTAAAAAAAAAAACTAACACTTGCTCTAACCAGCCTCCCAAAAAAAAAAAAAAACAGTTTCTACACAGAAAAAGTAGTTTTTAATAACTTTTTTTTTTTTTTTTACCACAAAAGTAAAAAAAAAAGTGTGCTCCAGTTTAAATGGGCATACAAGTAACGTGACAGTAAATAAAAATACTTTCCCATAGCTTTGAAATAGTTATTTTTCCACAAAAAAATTAGTTTAAACAAAAAAAAGTAATGTGAAGTCCCCCAACCCCCAAAAGGAACTTATCTGCCCAGCTATTTAACAGTGTTAGCCATCCATTGATATTGTAAGCCTGCAGAAGGAAAGCTCTGAAGAGCTTGCTGCCCAAATCAGTCTTTGTTGGCTTGGCTCAAGCTGACTAACTGCTTGGGGATATGGAAGGCGCCCTGAAACTTCAGAAGCTGTCCAGCTGTTATAGCCTACGCAGGATATTTATTTATTTATTTTATTTATTTATCATTTGTTGACCGGGAAAGTCCGACTAGGTTCCACAGAGCCTGTTTTCAGCGGAGGCCCGGGGAGAAATGCTCCGGATATATCCTATATAAGCTTGGAATACTGCAGCAGTTGATCAAGAAGAACATACATGGCTACTGCTGCAAAGTCAGACAAAATGTGTACATCTACAGATCCACAAGAGTAAAGCTATCAAAAGGGAATACAGTCTACTTTATACAGCTGAAGTGTTTTCACCTACGTCAGAAGCAAAGCACTTTTCTGCGTTTGATGCTAATTATGGATTTTTTGGTAAATTAAGTCTGATGAGAAAAGTTGCCAGTTGTGTACATTTAATTTGCTTATGAAAATACAGACTTCGCAGACTTAATTTGGTATTTTTGTTAGTGCCTGAAAAGTTTCCTAGCAGTTACACAAATGACAGAGTCTCGAAGATGCTGTAAATATTATGAACAGACCAGTATGGGGTGTGACCAAAGAATAATATGAAGAGCGACTGAATGATTTAGCAAAACGATTCAGACAGTACAACCTCGTGGGAAAAATGAAACTGTTACATAGTTGAAATACTTGTCTTTTTTTTTTGGCATTTTGCCCCGATGCCTACGATCAATCCCCCTCCCAGCTAATCTGTCCATTCATTCCACATTACTGGGTCAAGAGTTGACGGGGAGGGGTCACATTTCATTGTTTTTCTCTAGTTCTAACCTGTATGCATTTTGCTAGATGCCAGGCAGAGGCATGCATTGGGACACTGACTGAGGACATCCTCTCATTTCCACAGGAGCTTCCCTCCAAGTGGTCCTGTTTCTCTCCCCTTGCAGCCTAAGTGGTGGTCTGTCTGGTCTCCACCAGAGACAGTGCAGTGCCAAGTGCACTGCCAGGTACATATGTACCCCCTCCCACCCCCTGGCAGAGATGAACGCGTCACGCCCATTCATTCCTATTCCTCTCTGCCTAGCTCTTTCAGTGCCAAGGCTGCTCATCAAATCACAGCCACCAAGGTGGCAGTCAAGGCCCTAATACTCTGCTCTATGAAGCCAGGCTAAAGTGTGTCATGTTTTACATGTCAAAGGGCATTAAAACAGTGATGAGAAAGTCACAATTGTGGAACAAATGCCTCCAACAGAGAACAAGTGATTATGGCACTTCTTCATACAGTGCAGTATATTTTGAGTTTATTCTAAATGTCACAAATACGCATGCAATTAACTGCTTAAAAGTGGCCACAGTAAAATATTTTAATGTGAATCAGCCAGTCAAATTTACAAATAGATCTCAGTCATAATGGAAATGCAGTGATTATTCAGGAGAATAAACCAGGTGCATATGGCTTTGAAGCCTTTAATGGATTACATAAAAGACACACTCAGGAATAGCTGCAAGCCATAATATACAGCTGAGAAAACTCTACAGTTATATATTTACAGGAAAACAGTGCTACTGGCAAGTGATTTTAATCTACTGATGAATATATTCAAGGATTTGTTGAACAAAGAGCAATCAAGGTTGCAAAGCATGTTGCTGAGATTAGAGATGTATTAATTAAAAAAATATAAAAGTTAGGGGAAAAAAGACATAGGAGGACTGGCTGACTATATTTGTTAGGATAGTAAGAGAGACTTGTTTGGTAATGAAATGAAAATTAAATGCAAATCCACAGCTGTCTATGATTCAAAGAAATTAAGCATTTCAGCATGTACTGAAAATGACCCAGATCAGCAAATGTTTCAAGAAGTGGTTTACAAGTTCGCCAGAACAGAAAACTGCTACGACAAAGGAAATACAGTGTTAAAATACAGATCCATTTCAGACAAGGCTTGATGTTTAAGTCTGCTATACAAATGGTGCAAAATTTGTAATGAAAAGAAATGTTGGCAAGAATATTTGAATCTCCGCTCAGTCAGCTGCTTTTAAGCATACCTGCTACCAATTGCATCTTTCCTGAAATCAACGACTGACTTCACTATGCATCTTTCACCAAATATGAAATTAAAAATCAATGTATGATTGGCAGTAGATTTTTACGTACCGACTTGCCAGGCCTGACGCACAACCTTCAACGAAGGTACGCCCATTCACGCACGTCTCCACACAGAAGACGCTTTAGCTGAGAATCAAACAGGACGTCTTACTGTGAGGTGGCAAAGCTACCGGGAGAAACACTCCAGACAGCATATTGACAAGATAGTCTCTATCTGCACCAGATACAAGATATTTGAAAACTCCAGTGGTGAAACACCCATAGAAATAAATTATACAACAAGATGAAGTTGCTGACTGCTTACAAGTGGTCTCAGTCTACCTACTTAAGATCACATTTAAGCATACTAGCAGAGGGCTTAACAGACCAATTAAGAAGCTCAATGCTGAGTATGAACTTAAACAGCTAAAAAACCCAAAAATAACCAAGTCCTTCAACTACATCAGGAAGTAGCACCCAACAATGTTCAAAGCTATTCCACAATAGTACTACACATTTTGACCAAAGGAAATAGCTAATTTTCTAGCTGACATCTAATGTAAATATTGCTCCAGAAAACAGTTATAGCTACTCTACAGATCACACAATGTTGGCCACTCCCTTTAATTGCTGTGGAACAAGTTATTTTTTCAGTCCTGTCAAAAGCTACCACCATCTGAAGGCCCAGAATATAATATTTTGCCAGATTATCAGTGGCAAACATGGCCCATTTGAATCCCTATTTAACCTCTTTAATCTAAGCTTCTCCGCTGGTTATTTTTCTGTAGCTTGAGAAACAGCCATTGTAATGCCATTACATGTTTGTGGCTGTAGATTCCCTACTCTCAAGTAGCCTCATATGTAAAACCATGGAGTGTATTATCTCAAATCTTATTAACCAGGACTCTGAAAAATCTCTTAACACTGGATTCAGGACTCATCAATTAGGCTTTGTCAAATGAAGGTCCTGCCTCCTTCATCTCATTAACTTCTTTGAAAAAGTAATCAAAGCAATGGATGGCAGTTATGCAGTACATACAGCATATCTGGACCTGGCCAACACCTTTAATTTCTGCATGTGGAATAGTGTAATTGTCAGACTTGTAAATCTGAGTTTGTTTGTTTGTGTCTTTCGGCTTTTCCCGGTTAGGGGTCGCCACAGTGGAATTCCGGTCCGCTAATGACTGGCAGTTGATTTTTACGTACTGGCTTGCCAGGCCTGACGCACAACCTTCAACGAAGGTATGCCCATTCACGCATGTCTCCACGCAGAAGACGTTCTAGCTGAGAATTGAACCGGACAGCATCTTACTGTGAGGTGACAACGCTACCGCAGCACCACCACCGCGGGTTCAGACTTGTAAATCTGAGTATAAATCCTTATATTGTGCGATGTATTGCAAACTGGTTGCCTGACAGAATCCATGTGGCTCGAGTCACAAATGCCACTTCTGAAAGCAAAAAAATTCAATAAAGGTGCAACAAGGGCTCGGTATTGGGCCCTCTCCTACTTGGCATCTACTTCACAGAACTTTAGGCCAACACTCCTGGCCTATGATTATCTTAAGTTTGCAGAGAAACACATCGTTATTGACTCTTCTACGGACTCAGTTGCTCCAACATGGGTTAGACTATGTCAACAACTGGTACAAGGACAATAGTCTCAAATTAAATGTGAAAAAAATGAAGCATAGTTCATTTTGATAAACAAAACATTTTCACATATCATACAGGTGACATACCCCTTCAATCAGACACTACCATAAGGGATCTAAGCACTCTTGCTGATAATTCCTTATTGTCATGACTTCACAGTAGTGCAGAAAGTCTTCTATCAGGCTCTCTAAATACCAAAGGCATGTCCACTAGATCCAAAGAAGTCTCAATTCCCCTTTACTTGTATCTCTTCAGCTCCTTTATTAAATATAATGCACCTTTTGGCATCTATTTGCCTAAACATATCACTCAACTTGAGGGACTTCAGAGATTCATGACAAAGGATTAGTGGCCTCAAAATCTTAGTTATCAGGACAAACTGGCAGCCCTCGTTCTGTCTGTACTCAATCTCTTATTGATTCTTCCATGCATATCTATGTCCAGCCTTTTGAGCCAATAAAGATCCAAACCTCTCTAACCTCCTATTCAGTCACAGAAAAAATGGTATATCAAAACACCCTGTTAAAGGAACTAAACCTTCATCAACAGAAAAATAAGTCATGTTGGTGTGATAGCTGACAATCTCAACATATGCCTCACCTCTGGAACAAACTTCTGCTACATATCAAGCACAGCGACAGGTAAACCTAGATAATTAGATGGACAGCCTGAAACTGTCCCCTGGTCTATTTTGTCTTAACCTCCTTGAGGCAAGTTGTGAATAAGAGTTTTTGGCTAGGGTTATAATAGTCTACAGACTGTACTTAGTACTTACCTATAAAACTCAATACAAGTAATTGCTATGCAACAGTGACATCTGGGTTTCTGGCACAGGATATGGATGAGAAGGGTTCTGCAACAGGCTACTCACCTGGTTAACAAAAACTATAAAGTGTAAAAGAAAGGGGGGCGTTATATGTATTATTTTGGCCAAGTAAAAAACATGTTTGTTTCAGTATTAGGACTACATATATCTGATCTGTGTTGGCAATTCTTCAAAGTTTTCAGTTACTTAATTTGAGTAGCAAAGGTATAAACAGTACACAGAAAGCTATTTTTAAGGCCTAAGATTCCACACATGGTAATACAAGACAACAGTCCATGTTAACAATGGAATTCAAGAGATTTTTGGAATAATGGAAGTTTCAAGACACTACCTCTAATCCTAATGAAGCATAACCTAATGGTCAATCAACAGGGCAGAGCAAACTGCTAGGAACCTCAGACAGAAATCACAGCATTAACAGTGACTACTATGTGAACTGTCAATTAGCTTTAATAAAATATAGACATAATCCACAGTGAAGTGTTGGTTGAGATTTGCTCAATTTCAAATGGGTCATACTGCAAAATAGAGAATTCTTGCATTTACATTTGCACCAACTCCCGAAAAGGAAATCCATTAATGATAAATATGAAAAGCATCTACCAATCATGAAGGGGGCATAGAAGGAATTTAGCACGACTCCAGCAAGAAGCAATTGAGGTGGTTGTTCTGAAGGAATATGCACAACCAAAGTTAAGAAAAAGGATACATGTGTTTCAAACTAATATGACTTAAGATAACAGTACAGAAATAGAGACCATTTGCAATGCCTTCAGAAAGTCTGAGATATTAAGAAGTGTGTGACAGACACATCCAAGAATGATGTTAACTGGAGAAATCTAAATGAACTGTTGAAAGCATTAACAGAGGATGAAGTATCAACATCAGCATTGCATACCACAAAATACCTTATTGTACTTGGAGTTTAGAATATTATCCAGAAATCCAGCTGCCTATTAAGACAATTCAAGAGGTGAAGGAGGCAAAAGAAATAAAAATTACTGATGCAAATGTTACCAAACTGCTAGCTAAAATGTCCTGTACTTTTATTGCTATAAAATTAAGTGCTATCCAATGTAACAATACATGCCACTTTAAGTTAAACAAGATCTTTAAATAATAAACGGGAAGGACAACAATCACTCTTGGTGATAAAAAAAGACCAGTCCCTGAAGACAGAGTCCAGACAATATTTATTGAAAATGTAGACCATGTGGAACATGATCACCAGCATGTCTGAAATATTAAGAGCATCAGAAGCATATCCAGGTGGCATCTGAACAGATCAATGGAAGGTGCAGGGCCTAATGCCACTGTGCTTGCAAGATGAGCACACTATGAACTTGCTGCCAAACTAAGACAGGAAAGGTGGTGTCAGTGAGGACTCCCTGTTTAAGCAATTGTCTGAAGCTTGCCAAAGAGGGTGCGCCAGTTGCTCAGATGCCACAGCTTGCATTCAGCTGCAAATTGGCCTCAACTGGTAACTACATCATTCCGAACGTCTAGGGGACAATTTTACATGTTTTCATATATTAAGCCATAATGGCCTCTTCAGTCTAAATGCAAAGCTTAGGCTTTCTGAATCTGGCCCTTTCGCTCAGAGTATTATTTGCTGTTAATTATCAATAGTATGCAACCATCTACATTCATTAACTGAAAAGTAATTTAGCAGCAAGGAAGACACTAGTGGGGAAAAAAATTAGTAAAACTACGTGGGTACCACTGACCAGTAATGAAAGGAAACCTAAGCAGGCTGCCCATACTATAAGCAGACTAGCATAGATAGTGATGAGACAGAACATGGAACAGGAAAAACACTCTGTGTTCAGTTGGGATTGCCCACCAATCCAGGGCCCCAAGATTAGGGACAAGATGCGAAAAGTCTTGTGGGTCTGACACCACAGACTTCTCAGTCTGCAGCAACACCCACATCTTCACCATTCCATAGTATCATGAAGAATGTATCTACGTTCTTGTTCAGAGGATGCAAATGACTTTGAACTTGGGAAACAAACTGGATTGCAAAACATCCCCTCAAGATAGAGGGGATGTTAAAGCCAAGAACTGAACAAAACTGCCCACACTATCCAGGTAAGGAGGGGGCTGGAGGAAAGTGTCGGCCTCTGCTCTCCACTTGAAAACTGGACAGCCTCTATGGCCCAGAATTTGCACATGTGTTGATCTCAGAAGCTCTGTAATGGTATAATAATGCACAATGTACGAGGAAAAGGACCAGAAAACAGTATGGATGACAGTGTGTGTTCCACCCTCCAATACTGCTGAACCTAAAAAGAAGTTTCTCATGGCAGGTGGGAATGAGAAAGGCCAAAAATACTCCACACCACCATTAAGGGAAAGCCCAGGATGAAGTCTGGGCTGCAGTATGGAGGCCAGAAAAGACAACCCCTTGGATTAACAAATGGCACAGTAGATGGGATAACAAAGGACAGGCAGACTTGTTCTTAGGTTAACAATGAGGCCTCTCCTATTTTTGGAGGGAAAACAATAAGGGACTAAAAGGAGAGAAAAACGACACCATCAACAAAGAAAGGACCTGCTTCATCTAAAACAAGCCATCAACCAGGGTGGAGCCTTGAAGGGGTAGCCAAAGAGCACACTCACCTTTTAAAGGAAAGATTAACACATCAGCCAAGCCAGTCCTGGAAAGATGATGACCTCAATTACACCTTTCTGCTCAAGCTCACATCAAAGTATATATCCTTGTTTACAATATCGGCACAATTCAATTACAGAAAGCAACTTGGAACCTCATCCAAGCAGCCCCAAACATGGTCTGGAAGTCATTCACCGCCAGCAGAGACACATTGGAATGATTTCAAATCTTCCCAGTGCAGAGTCTGCCAGGAACAGGCCAAAATTTGAACAGATGTGATGCACAGCTAAGAACACCAAGCCCCAAGCTGCACATAAGTGTGCCTTTTTTGCAGCACGACTCCTAAGCTCTACACTCTTTGTGCCCCCTAACAGAACTAAATCTAATGGCTCCTCTGCTTATACCCATTTGACCCACTGGCTCCTTGGTAATGGGAGCCAGGGATCCCCAAGCAAAGCTACAGCCATATATAGCCCATTCATTCTTGCCCAGGAATCCCACATTAACTCAAACGCCAGAGCAAGACTATGACAGTAAGGAGTAGGCCAACCTTCTGGTCCTATGGCGCACACACACACGCACACATGCAAGTGCACACACACACGATCTTTTGAGCTTTGCTACTGCCACCCTACAAGGGGAAGTATGCTTTCACATGCTGAATTGGTTTTACTGTATGGCTTATCTACAGGGTAAATTTGGGTCTATATCAGAACACCGAAACTTCACAATTTCAAATGTTCTTACATCAACCCCTAATCAGCGAACGCTGACAATATTGACCATTCAGAACATCGATTTTTTTTCTAGGGAAAAATTTGCTGTTCTAAACACACACACAACACAAGCACACCAAACAAACAGCAATACATACACATGCACTCAAAATCTTACAGCTAACCCAACACTAAACTGTACAAACACCACTAACTATCCACTTAACTTAACCCAAACCCTAACCTTAAGGTCCGTCACTATCACACACTCACCTCACCCGCACCCTACCTCTAACTCACCTAACCCTCACGTCCATACAATCGCACACATACCTCCCTCGCGCCCTAACTCACCTAACCAATGCCCAATCGCACACTTACCTGAAACCGACCCGTAACATTCCACCACAGCGCTGAAAATAGCGAAATGACAGAAATGGACAACCGAATTCTTTCCCTAGGAAAAAATTTGGTTATCTGTCGTTTCACTATTTTCAGCGTTCGCTGAATAGGGGTCGATGTAAGAACATTCGAAAGTATGAACTTTCGGTGTTCTGATACAGACCCGGTAAATTCCCAGTGTTTCAACTAGGTGGCACCCATATGGAAAGCCTCAGCTGCCCCTCCGAAGATAAGTGGACAATGGCCGCTCACTTCCATCTTCTCTTGCCAGCTCCAAAAGGCACTTAAGGCTCTGTTCAAACTAGCAGTCCCTGAAACATAGTCGGGGCTTTATCACCATATGCCAAGGTGTTGGCTAAAGCTCTACACACATCATTTGGCAGCAGGAAAGTAATGGTCCATGGGACTGCCAAGAATCCACAATAAACAAAGTTACCTTGTTTAGGATGTTTAGACAAATCACTCCAGTCACAGAAGTCAATAACAGGTGTCAGTCATCTTGGCAACTGCAATAAAAGAATAAAGATACCTCAACGTTTCCAAGACAACACCCTTAAAGTTCTTTTCCAAAGGGGTATGGGAATCATAAGCGAATGCAATAGCTCCTTAAGCTAGAGGACTCAATGAAGGGAAGGTAATGAAAGCCGGTCCCCCATAGAGATGTGGTGAACATGACAAAAAAATTAATTTCCCTGCAGAAACTTATTGGTGGGAAGAGGATAAAAGTCTAAGCATGATAAATCTCATGACTCAAAAGGAATTCCCAATGAAAGGCATCCGAGATGGGGAATAATGAATGAGGGAGCACAGTCCGTGTCCATCTCAAAGGCAAAGCTTCACAACCACCAGCCTCACAAAGGGAGCCCAAAGGAAAGAAATCTCTACATCCTCCAACAATCCAAAACACGGGATAATGCACCAGCTTACACAAATATGTGACAGTCATGTGTCAGGCACACCAGGAACCACACATGGCTGTGAACATACCTGAAATTGCACAGAGGAAAACAAAATGGCATAAGAGAGACTTTTACAAGTGTGAGATCTCCACACATATGTCAAACTTGCACCAGGAACCAAACAAGTATTAGAAGACTTAGGCCACACACCTCAGCAAGGGTGCACACAAAAAAACATTCCAAGACAAACCAACCCTGTTGCATCTCTAAATCAGAGTCCGAGAACCAGCCATGACCCTATATACATATTCTGCAAAATGGTGAATGGTGGGGCCAATCCTCATGAAAAGACTAGACAAACAGTATGGGCAACATACACCACAACCCCCAACCCAAGAGTGGGAGCCAGTGGAGTACCAGCTTCTGAGTTTCTGTCTGCTGATAGCACTGGATCAGAATTAATCAAAATCCCCAAGGACTGGGAAACAATTACTTAACACTAGAACAGCTAAGCCCAGACCAGTTCTTCAAACTATGTGTTCACTGAGAAAACCTTCAGTGTTATCATATAACAGACATACCTTCAAATTCTAATAAGAACTTTCGTCTGTCATCTGGTGCAGGATTCAGACCAGTTTCAAAAGCCAAAGAAAATCAAAAGGCTCACAAAGTAGTACCTCTGCCAGTGGCAATTCAAAAAACAAGCTGTAGCGTAAATAAATACATCTTTATTGTAAAACATAAAACAAAATGGTAAGTAAAACACTTTCGTCCCTATTCACCTGGGACTTCTTCAGAACCATTATAAATCCATTAAGACAAATTAAATGATCATCAGTAATGATCATGTAACCCTAATTAAAAGCATTACTTCTTTTAAAGTTTCTTTTACTGAGAAAACCTCCTTAATACAATATAAAAATACATCATCTCCTTTGTAGCAAAGATCAACAGTGCAAATAAAAGCATGTTAATAAAACCATGTTAAAAGACATATTGAAAAAGATCTCCAAACATTTTTTATTTATAAATCAAGTGCTTTCTTTTTTTAAGATGGGAACTACCGAAAAGTTGTTGTTAACGCCAGGGAACATTGTGGCATTTAATCTTAACTGACACTGCAATTTACTTCTCGCTCGCTTTTGTTCTCTGAAAAGCCACCCCATAGTCTATTTTTACTAACTCTACTATCCCAAATAAGAATTTCTTATAATGAGGGCAAAGTAGGGTGTGCTTATACAGTGCATTATTAGCATTCTTGTGATCGACAGCATATATATGCTCGTAAATCCTCATACATAGTGGTCTCTCTGTTTTACCTAAATAAAAATGACCACAACCCTGACAAATAGCCACGCAGACCAGACCTCTACTAGCACAATTCCCCAACACATTCTAATCTGTTGTGGTGGGTTACCTATATTCACCCTCTGTTCTTGTAAAATGAATTTACAAAAATTGCATGGTCAACATTTGGTGGTTCCCCTAGCAGGAGTGTTCATATTCAAAACTGGATGTTCCAATAAGTATTTTATATTGTGTCCCATTTTGTAAACAAAGATGGGCTTTTCTCCTAAAACAATGATACATTCACCATTACTTTTAAATATAACCCAGTTCTTTAAGATGTCTAACATCATTACCAAAGTCCTCATACTGAATCACCACAGAATTTGAGAAAGTACCACTTGTTTCTTTAGACAAAGTTTGTCTTCTCCAAATTGCTACCTAATAATGGCTTGTATCTAGCAGCCAAACCATCTATAACCTCCTCCCCAATTGTAAACAACAACTCCAGGGGGCATCCTCTACTGTGAAACATTTGAGCTAAGTTGGAGAGTTCCGACTTAAAGTTAAAAATGTCAGAACACATTCTGGTTGCATGTATCAACTGCCTCAATGTTCTTCTTAGTGTAAGTTGGGTGGCAACTTTTAAAATAAAAAAAAAAAAAAAACTACTTTCAAGCAGAAACACCTTTTGCTGTAATGTTTGTAAACAGTAAAGTCCAAGCAGTTTATACTCTGTAGAGTATGTATTTGTAAATTTGAAAAACTAACAAATGTTACTAATATGATGGACAAACTCTTCTACATGATCTATCCATTTCCATAGAATAAAGACGTCGTCCAAATAGCATAAATACAAAATCCAATGGTTACTACAACTACAGCTTAGAATGTTTTTTCTCTCCCAGGAAAACGTGACTAGATTGGCGTATATAGACAAAACTGGCGCCCATCGCCACAGCTCTGCCCTGTCTAAAGAACTCTTCGGCGAATGTGATGGTTATTAAACAGAATCACTTCCAGTACTTCCTTCATAAAAATGATCAGAGTGCTGTTTAAATATGTCAGTTCTATTATTGCTTCCTGAAATAATTCCAAACTCTGTGTGTGGAATCAATGTAAATAAATCTAACACATCAATGGTGGAAAAAGTACAAGTGTTAGTGTAGTATTCTTGTCAATTTTTGACAAAAATCCCAAGAATCCCTTAAAAGATGTTCGACTGGACGTAGAACATCTTTCAATAACCTGTCCAAAAATAACCCCAATGAGTAGGTGGAAGTACTGTGAGTGGCCACAATCAATAGAAAGGGGGACTGTTGATGTTTTTGTGCACTTTGGGGATTCCAAAGACATTGGGGAATTAATGAGCGGTCATTTTGCAGGAAATTCAAAATTTCTTTATTACTCCTTGAAAGAAAGAATATTCTAAAAATAACTATCTTCCTATGTGCAATACTTACTTCATTTTTTTGAAACTATGTCGTATTTATTTGCATCATGCAACAGTGCAGTGATTTGACAGTTGAAATCATTCTTCTCCACTATAACAATCTCTCCCCCTTTCTGCCTGCAGATCGAGGTATTTTATGACTTTGTCTCTCTCTGTATGCAAGACACTGAAGTCACTAGGTGTGGCAACTTCAATGAGCAATGCTACTTTTGTCTTCTTTACTTGGACCATTACATCCGGTTTTCTAGCATCTATCTTTTGGACTGTTGGTACTGGGTGATCCCATGTGATGTGCCCTTTTGGGGTGTGGGGATGTTCTAAAAAAATTCTGTTGTCTATTTCTGTTATCTATCCTTTCTGATCTCCGTAATGTAGGAATTCTTGATCAAAAACTTAATTTTCTTCCCTATTACTGCAACAGAAATGATTTGCTTGATCTCTACACTATCCACTCCAGTTGCAACACGAGTAAAAACATTACCATGTGATGCACTGCTATTATTTTGTACATATGCAATTTTTTTGCATATACTACTGTTCATCCTTGCTTTTCTTGTTATCTTGCCATATTCGATTTAATTTGTTCTACTGTCAGATAAACATCATACTTCGTTAGATAATTATCAAACAGGGCATCATTAAGTGATTTCTGTGTTCAAACAATTTCATCCAATAGTTTATTAATTCTACCATTATTCAAACTAATGATGAATTGCATCAGCTCTATACCATACCTATAAACATATTTAAAAATTCTTCCAGTTCAACTTCTCCAAAGGTTAGCCTGTTAGGGAATTTGTACATCTTAAGTCCCTTAGAGACTCTCTTGACTTTGATACATTCAGTAAAGTAAGCATTAGAGACTCTCTTGACTTTGATACATTCAGTAAGGTAAGCAATATCACTTTGCAGGTTACGTACCTTACTTAAATTTAGCCTCTAATTTACCTTATAGTCATTGAGGTTAGTCTGAAAGTTAACTGAAGTGTGGAGTAATTTGTTTCTGCTGAATGTAAAATCCTTGCTTATCTAACTGAAAGCAAGAAAGAGTTGCTGGTCTTCTCCATCTTTAAATTTCTGCCCACATTATATTGAGTCTTGTGGGAGTCTGCCAAATTGCAGGAAGTGATTCTCTGGCCCTAGTTGCTAATAGGCACCTGAAAACACATCCTCGTAGCGATCCTGATACAAATATGGATAGGAATCGTAGTGTATCCAAACAGCTTTGCAACTGACTGAATTGCAAGGTAAGGAGTCTGACCAGTTGAGTTAAATCAGTTTCTTCCATAATCTGTGGACGATCGTTTGAAGCAAATGGCACCAGAACAGCACTGCAATCACCAGGCAAAGAACACACACCCGAACACAACTCCGAGGAAAAAGTTAAATTACAGCAAAGTCTATACAAAGAGGCTCCGGAAAATGAATCTGTAGCATGCTACTCCACAGATGCAGCACACTGCCATGATAAAACAAATCCGACTTGTAAAAGAACACTACTCCAAAAGATGAAAATCACCCAAAACAAAAAAAAAGATCTTCTGTACAACCGGCAGGAATACAATTCTTTTATTGTCCAAAAACTTTTCAAATGAGCGCTTTCGTCTGCTCAAGGCAGACTTCATCAGACCAGGTCTGATTAAGTCTGCCTTGAGCAGATGAAAGCGCTCATTTGAAAAGTTTTTGGACAATAAAAGTGTATTCTTGCCTGAGATCTTTTTCGTTTTTGTAAAAAAACACTAGCATGTGTCTGTGTAGCCACAAATAAAGATTAAGAAAACCAAAAGGGCTCATGTACTGGTACCTCTACCAGTGGCAATTCAAAAAGCGAGCTGTAGCTTAAATAAATGCATCTTTATTGCAAAACATAAAGCAGAATTGTCGGTCAAGCGCTTTCGTCTCTATTCACCTCGGACTTCTTCAGAAACATTACAAATCCATTAAGACCCTCATTAAATAATCAGCAGTAATAGTCATGTGACCCTAATTCTTTTACTGAGGAAACCTCCTTAATACAATATAAAAATACAAAACCACCTTATAGCAATGGGCAACAGCATCTAAAAGTATGTTAATAAAAAAATGTTAAAAGATGCTAAAAAAGATCTCTACACATTTTCTAAGCCACAAATAACTCAGAAAATGTCATGATGAACACAAGGATAAAGATCCAAGCACTGCAAGTA
Source organism: Protopterus annectens (assembly GCF_019279795.1). NCBI lineage: Eukaryota > Metazoa > Chordata > Ceratodontiformes > Protopteridae > Protopterus > Protopterus annectens. The sequence goes on along the minus strand of NC_056740.1, from coordinate 29,324,299 downwards.
TTTAAAAGAAAGGGCAGGTGTAAGGGATATGTGTGCTTATAAACAAAAATCTAAGCAAGAGAAAAATCAATGATAAAACTTAGTGAGTAAAAAAAAAAAAAAAACAAAGGATAATAAAATCCTCCTACAAGTAAACTTGTGAAGTTTGCAGTTTACGTCATAGCGTGCATCACCATGGACAATGTCTATCCCTGAGAACTGCAACCAAAAAAGAAAAAGAAATGTCAAATTCGGACTGGTGGGAAGAAAGAACCCCACCAAAGGACCCATCAAGAATAGCCAGTGGGCAGATCTTTTTTTTTTTCCTTTTGCACAGTTTTACCACAACTGATGTAAAACTTTCTGTGGTGGGGTACACCTCATCAATAAAAATGTTCAACAGTTTGGCTTTTATATTTTCTGCAACAGTCTGTGTTCTAAGCTATGCATGCCTTCCCACAACAGGATCAGAAGTAGCAACTTGAAAGCAGGCATTTGCAATAATCCACTCTCTTTCAGCCGCATATGATACTAAAAGATATTTGGTCATCCACCCATTTCAGGATATCAGACTGATACTTGGTCAAATGTGTCTGGTAATTCACACCACGATAACCACAGAAGATTTAGTTCCAGAATTACCTAGTTCTTGATTTTATCAGCTTGTAAGGTTCTCAGTGCAGTGCTGCTACCAGAACAAGCTCTGCTACAGCCTACTCAGCCAACTGGTTTCTGGAAAGCTAGCTATACACATTGAGCACCAATAAAAGCTACTGGAATTTGAGAAGCAGGTAGCATGACATCTGGTTGTGACGCAGTTCACTTAACATATGCCAAGAATCAAATAGTGGTATACTAAGACTTGCTTGAACTGATCTAACTTTAGGAGCTCAAATCTCTATTTGGTGAAGAAAGCTTTTCAGAGGAGCAATTGAAATACAATTTTATTAAATTTATGCTATCAAAAAATTATATATATATATATATATATATATATATATATATATATACATACACACACACACACACACACATATATATATAGGGCTTGCCCCCCTGCACAAATCTGAGAAAATTGGTTAATGTGGTTTAACTCTTTTCTGTTTTGGCAAATTGCCGTTTTGGAGAAGTGTAAATTCGGAGTGATGGTCTCGGCAAAGTGTGATTCAGAGAACTGTATTTTCGGCAATGTGAATGTGATCCATATAAGATTCATGCAGTCCCCAGCAGGTCAAAAGTATGAATATAATGTCTTCTTACAAATGATGAACAGAGAAGCCACCAAGACTGGGGATGCCAATGACAGATGCACAGACATACACAACTTTGGCACCTAGCAGCTTGCTCTTATAGGGCATCTGCACAACAGACTTTTGGCCCTTGGGTGTTCTCCTCAAAACAACAGAAAAAGTATTACAACAGGAAGGACAGACATCAACAGTCTCCAAAGCCATAAAAGCTGAAGATACAAGGACAGACCCAGATGTCAAGGAGCAAAGGTCTGGGAAAATTTTCTTTCTACCAGTTTAGTTTTCCTAACCTGGTCATTCTTTATTCTGGGATGCTGAATGTTGAGTGGATGCACGAAAGTGGTCTCTTCTCCCTTCAACCATCTCAAAAGCCCATATTGTTCAAGAACTCAAATGGGCTTCAACTCGGGTATTAAGTAGATGGATCTTTACTCCAGCATCCAAGTGAGGAAGAGGTACAGCAAAGCTAAATAAGTCCATGAATATCCGTAGCCTGTCCCTTTAAAAATACAGAAAACTCCATAAATTTAATCTTTTTTGACTTTGTATATTTTGAGAGAGCCTCTATGTTTGAAAAAGAAGTTATGTCTTGCCATAACGCTCCATCTGTATTGTTGATCCTCGTTCAGTCATTACGTATGGGCATTGGTTCCGAGCTCGGACCCGAGCCGGCCATTTTCCAAGCTCGCTTCAGCTTCAAACTCTCGAGCTAAACTCTTACCCACAACTCCCCTCTCCCTGTTACCTCAGATTGAGTTTGCAAGTTAGAGAAGGGTAGAGGCTACCTCTGGTCAAATACCTTAGGAGAAACGGATGGTGAGATCCACTAGAAACCACAGGAGGGGGAAGGAGGGAGGGTCGTAATGACTGAATGAGGATCAACAATAGAGATGGAACGTTATGGTAAGACATAACTTCTTTATCTGGTATTGTTAATCCTCCTTCATTCCTTACGTATGGGACAGAATCCCCAGCTACCTCTATTCCTGGGAGGCTCTCATTGAAGGACATTCCTGAGCACCATAGAACCGAAAGATGCTCTTCCCCCAGAGGCCAAATCCAATTTGTAATGACTGATGAAGGTATGAGGTGTAGCCCAAGTTGCAGCTGCACAGATATCATGTAAAGAAGCTCTGGCATGGAAGGCAGCAGAAGTTGCCACTAACCTTGTTGAATGAGCTTTCATGGTAGTAGGCACCAAGATATTACGTTGTGTGTAAATAAAGGTCACACAGTCCTTCAACCATCTAGCTAATGTGACCTTAGCAACAGCCAATCCTAATCTAGGTCCAGAAAAGGCCAAAAATAACTGGTCAGATTTAAAAAAGGGTTTAGTCCTGTTTAGGTAAAAACGGATTTGCCTGTGTATAATCAAGGGTATGTAGGCAATATTCTTCTCTGTTTGAATGGTTGGGAAAGAAAACTGGCAATTCAATGGCTTGATTAATGGACATTTCAGAGATCACTTTAAGCAGAAATGACGGATTAGTTCTCAGAGACACTATCTCTATGAAAAACCAAGTATGGACTCTTGCTACATAAAGCTTGAAGTTCAGAAATACATCTGGCAGAAGTAATAGCGACCAAAAACAAGGTTTTCCATGACAAATACTTGAGGTCGCAAGTTGAGGCTGGTTCAAAAGGTGCCATTGTCAGAGCTTGTAGAACTAATGATAAATCCCATGGTTGAATAGGTTCTATAAAAGGTGGCTTCAGATGATTCACACCTTTTATGAAGGTCTTGCACAATTTATTGGACATAAGAGAGGAATCTTGGACACCCTCGTGAAAATTAGAAATTGCAGCCAAATGAACTCTAATGGTAGCGGCCGATAGACCTGATTGAAACAGGTCGGCCAGATAGTCTAGTATTATCGTCACTGGTGCTGAAAAGGGGTCTACTTGTTTATTTTTCAGCCAACAGGAAAATCTTTTCCACTTGCTCAGATAAGTAATTCTAGTGCAGCTCTTATGAGAAGCAATGCGAATATCACGTAATGGTAAAGAAAGATCATTCTGCCTGGCAATCAAGGGAATTGGAGTAGCCAAGCCATTAGCTTCAGGCTGTTCAAGTTGGGATGAATCAGGTTCTGTGGGTGTGAGATCAACTCCGGGATTGTATGGAGGATCCATGGTCGCTCTAATAGGTGAGGCCACAGGAATGGGAACCAAATCTGTTGTGGCCAATATGGTGCTATGAGGATTACCTTGCTCTTCAACTGCCGGGCTTTCTTCAGAAATTGGGGAATGAGAGGAAAGAGCGGAAATGCGTAAAGAAGACCCGAGGGCCAATCGTAAACTAGAGCGTCCCTGGGTGACTGCCCCGGAGGGGGAATTCGGGCGAAGTAGTTGCTGCATTTGTAGTTGGCCGGGGATGCAAAGAGGCCACAGCAAGGATGGCCCCAGTGGTGGAAGATCTCCGCCGCTATCAAGGGATTCAAGGACCACTCGTGAGGTTGCAGAATGCACCTGCTGAGTCTGTCTGCTATCACATTGGAACTCCCGGGAATGTGCATTGCTAGAAGAAAATGGTTGGTAGCCATCGCCCATTGCCATATCTTCATGGCCTCTCGACAAAGGTTTGGTTCCACCTTGCTTATTGATGTACCAGAAAACCGCCATGTTGTCTGACTGAATCGCAATTTTCCCAGATGGCAGCAGGGGATGGAATGCTTGCAATGCCAGAAGCACCGCCCTCGGCTCTAGAACATTTACATGCAGATGGGCCTCCTGTTGGGACAAAGTGCCTTGGACTGTCTGTCCCTGACATAGCCCTCCCCACCCCATCAAGGAAGCGTCCGTGATCACTGTGGTCTTGGGCTGCTGGGGGGAGAAGAGGTGAGACCATTGAGAGAGATTGCATGTCATCCACCAATTTAAATCCTGTTGGTTACTCGAATCATGGCTGAAAGAGGATGCTGAAAAGGATACCATTGGGTGAGCAGTAGCCATTGTAGAAGCTCATGTGAAACCTGGCCAGGGGAACAATGGTGATGGAGGCTGCCACAGAACCCAACAGTTGTAGAACCGAGTGAGCTGTGGATTTTTCCTTTGAAAGGATTGGAATTGGTTGTTGCTTTATCCTTAAAATACTGTGCTCTGGAATAGCAGCTCTGCAGTTTTTTGTGTCCAAGATAACCCCTATGAATTCTGTCGACTGAGATGGGGTGAGACTGGATTTCTGCCAATTTATGGTTATGCCTAGCCTCTGAGCAGTGAGGAGAGAGTATGCCAGGGCTTTTTCCAGTAGATGTCTGGTGGGGGAAGAAATGAGCCAGTCGTCTAGGTACGAAAACACCTGGAATCCTTGAAGTCGCAAGTGAGCTGTGACAACTGCCATACACTTTGTGAACACTCTGGGGGCTGTAGAGAGTCCGAAGGGCAGTACTCTGAACTGGTAACTAAATCTCGCATGGAATTGCAGAAATCTTCTTGATGACCTGTCCACCTTTATGTGGTAGTACGCATTTTGAAGATCTATAGAGCCCATCCAATCGTCTTTTTCCAAAAGCGGGAGGATAGACTGTATAGTGACCATCTGGAATTTTTCTACTCTCACAAACTTGTTCAATGCACTGAGATCCAAAAAGTACAGTTTTGTACCTACCATAAATGTAGATGTCCGAACAGGATAGCATCTGCAGTCCTTACAAACGGGTTGTCCTGTCGTCAGGCAGCCCTTCGGTCGGCCGGATTCCAAAGTCTGGGTCTGGCCTCGGCTGGTGTCGCACTTCACCCGACGTCATAGCTGCAGTTCTTCGGGTATAAAGGCATCAGCCGACGCCATTTTCCTCAGTGTTTCTTGCCCCAGATGCCAGTTGCCCTCTTGGATAGCTAAATTTTTTGGATAAATGCCAATGTTTCCAAATAGTAGAAGGCAAACACAAAAAATAATCATGTATGTACATATATACAAACAAATACACCATAAGAGATCCCCCCCAGCTAGCTATTAGGTGGGCAAATACCCTAGGAGTACCACAGAGGGGAAGGAGGGTGGGTAATCCTGACTGCAGATGCTATCCTGTTCGGACATCTACATTTATGGTAGGTACAAAACTGTACTATGTCCTTCAAGGATGCATCTGCAGTCCTTACAAATGGGTAGAATACCATAGCCAAAGTAGGGGAGGAGGAAGAAATTATGGTGTAGTTAGGATCCCTTGCAAACAGCAGTGGCAAACCCTGCTCGGGATCTAGAGTATACAGGTAAGTTATAATGCTTGACAAATGTATGCACGGAGGTCCAAGTAGCAGCCTCTATAATGTCCTTGGTAGCCACTCGTAAGAAAGCTGTGGTAGTGGCTGTAGCCCTTGTAGAATGAGGCCTTATGTTCTGTGGAATTTGCTTTCCATGGTAGGAGTAACAGAATCTAATGCAATTTTCTATCCACTTGGAGATTGTCTGTTTGGAAATTGCTTTTCCTTCCCTTCCTGTTGCATATGCTACCAGAAGCTGGGCAGTTTTCTATTGCCCTTGGTTCTGTCCAGGTAGTAGCGTAACTGTCTATGTACATCCAAGGTATGCAGCAGTCTTTCCCCCATGTTCTGTGGATTGGGAAAGAAGGTAGGTAGGTGGATTGCCTGGTTTAAAGACACTCTGGATACCACCTTAGGCATAAATGTAGGATTAGTTCTCATGGACACTATCTTGATGGAAGATTAGGAAGGGTTGAACTGCCATTAAAGCCTGTAGTTCCGAAACCCTTCTTGCTGAGGTAATTGCCAGCAGGAAAGCAGTTTTCATGGATAGGCGTTGAAGTTCAGCTGTTACTGCTGGTTCGAAAGGAAGTGTCAATTTTTCTAGTACAAAGTTCAAGTCCCATGCTGGTAATGGTGGTTTCCTAGGAGGTTTTACATTTTTAATTCCTCTCAGAAACTGCATGAGTAGAGGATGCGAAAAGACAGGTGGATCGAAGCTGTATTCTGCAGAAATAGCTGATGCATGTATTTTGATGGAGGAATAGGACAGGCCTGTATGGAAAAGCTCTGCCAAATACTCCAGGCTGTTGGCAATGTCTACCTTTGACACGTCTTTGCCCCTCTCGGTACTCCAAATGAGAAACCTTTTCCATTTTCCTGCATAGTTCCTTCTTGTTGAGGGTCTGCGGGCCTCAAGGATAATGTCTTTAACCCTTTGGGATAAATCTGGGTTAGTTGCTCTTATGTAATGTTCCAGGCAGTCAGTTGCAGAGTTTTCAGGTTTGGATGCAGGATGTTGTAGTTGCTCTGAGTTAACATCAAGGGAATCAGGGGTAGTGTCCACATTCTCCCCAGAGACATGCTCCTTAGTAATGGGTACCAATGTTGTCTTGGCCAATCTGGAGCTATTAGAATTATCCTTGGACGTTCCTCTTTGATTTTCAATAGCACCCTGTGCATCAAAGGAAGAGGTGGGAATGCATATGCTGTCAGGCCTTTCCAACTGAAGGATAGAGTCCACCTTCCAAGCAAGTGGGTGGTATGTCCTTGTGCAGAATTTCTTGAGCTGGTGATTGAGTGGGGATGCGAATAGGTCTATTTGTGGCAGTCCCCATTTCTTTGTGATGGCCTTGAAGATGTCCGGGTGTAGCATCCATTCGTGAGCATCCGAGGTAGTTCTGCTTAATATGTCTGCTAGGATGTTTTCTTTTCGGTACAAAATTGCTTGTAACTGAATGTTGTAACTCAGAGCCATATTCCATAGGTCCAGGGCCATTCGGCATAGAGAGTATGAATAGGTGCCTCCCTGTTTGTTGATGTACCACATGACTGTGGTGTTGTCTGTCCTTATCATCAACTGGCCTTCTTGGAGAATGGTCTGAAATTCTGGATTGCTAGTTGTACTGCCAGCATTTCTTTTTGATTTATGTGCAGGTGCAGCTGCTCTGGAGTCCATAAGCCTTGTATGCACTTGTCCAGCATGTGGGCCCCAACCGAGGTCTGAGGCGTCCGTTCTGATGGTTTGGCTTGGTTGAATGTTGTGGAAGGGCAAACCTGGGTTTGACTGGCATACCTGAGCCCACCATAGGAACTCTTGTTTCAGGCATGGAATTAGTGGTATGTTGGTTTCTAAGCTGTGCCTGTGTTGAGACCATAAATTCTTTAGGTACCACTGTAGCTTTCTCATATGCAGTCTGGCATGGGGGACCAGGATTATGCAGGATGCCATGAAGCCCAAGGCCTGCAGTACTTTCCTTGCTGTTAGTTTGTTCTGCTTTGTTAATGCCAAGAAGTAGAGAGGAAGTTGTTCTTGTTTTTCTGCAGTTAGGAATGCCATCTGTTTTACTGTGTCCAATTCTGCACCTAGGAGGTTATTGTTTGGGATGGTATCAGTCTTGACTTTTTATATTGACTGTGTATCCCAGGGCCTGTAGTAAGCAAATGACTCTTTGTAAGTCTTCTGTTAGCTTGTTTTGTTGTCCGCTTGTATCAGGCAGTCGTCCAGGTATGGATAAATTTGGATTCCTGAAGCCTGCAGTGAGCAATTACTGATGCCAGGCATTTCCGTGAACACTCTGGGCAGTAGATAAGCCAAAGGGCAATGCTGAGAATTGATAATGCTCTGATCCTGCAAGAAATCTGAGGTATCTTCTGCAATTTGGTGGTATGGGGAGGTGCAGGAATTCCTCCTTGAGATCTAGAGTTACCAGCCAATACTCCTTGCCCAGCATGGGAAGAAGTTGCTGTAGGGTCAGCATTTTGAATTTTCGAACAATGATGAATGTGTTTAGCGGACAGATTAGAATAGGCCTCAATTTTTCTCTTTTCTTGGTACCAGGAAGAGTCTGGAGTAAAATCCCTTGCCTTGTTCCATAGGTGGTACCCTTTCACAGCTCTCATCCTTGCTAATTGAGCTATTTGTTTTAGAGCTTCTGTCTTTGATTTGGTGGTAGGTTTGGCATTCCTCTTTCCTGGTAAAGTGTGGAAATGAAACCTGTAGCCTTGGTCTATAGTTTGCAAAATCCACTTGTCTCTTGTGATATAGTGCCAGTTTTGAAAATAATGCTAACTTTCCGCCTAAGGGTGCTGCTATTTGTTCCCTGGTAGGCGGTGTCAAAGCCAAGTCACTGTGATTGTCCTGTTGCAGTGGTAGTGGTTGTGTCTGTGCCTCGTTGGTTGTTACCTTGCCACTGGCGTCCCTGTAGGCACCTCCTCTGGATTGATTTCTGCCTCTTGAGCGCCTATTCCTGCCTCTCTGAGTTTTAGAGGAGTCTGGAAAGGACCAATTTTTGGAAGGCCAGTTACCCCATCCACCTCGCATAAAGGAAATATCCTCCCTTATTTCCAATGCCCTTTTTCCCTTACCTAACCGGCCCTTAAAGGCTGAAATGGAAATTATGCAGAAATGACGAATTCTTTCCCTAGGAAAAATTTGGTTATCTGTCGTCACTATTTTCACGTCCTGAATAGGGTCGATTAAGTAACATGAAAGTATGAACTTTCGGTGTTCTGATACAACCGGAAATTCCCAGTGTTTCAACTAGGTGGCACCCATATGGAAAGCCTCAGCTGCCCCTCCGAAGATAAGCAAGTGGACAATGGCCGCTCACTTCCATCTTCTCTTGCCAGCTCCAAAAGGAACTTAAGGCTCTGTTCAAACTAGCAGTCCCTGAAACATAGTCGGGGCTTTATCACCATATGCCAAGGTGTTGGCTAAAGCTCTACACACATCATTTGGCAGCAGGAAAGTAATGGGCTATGGTCCCTGGGACTGCCAAGAATCCACAATAAACAAAGTTACCTTTGTTTAGGATGTTTAGACAAATTACTCCAGTCACAGAAGTCAATAAAAGGTGTCAGTCATCTTGGCAACTGCAATAAAAGAATAAAGATACCTCAACGTTTCCAAGACAACACCCTTAAAGTTCTTTTCCAAAGGGGTATGGGAATCATAAGCGAATGCAATAGCTCCTTAAGCTAGAGGACTCAATGAAGGGAAGGTAATGAAAGCCGGTCCCCCATAGAGATGTGGTGAACATGACAAAAAAATTAATTTCCCTGCAGAAACTTATTGGTGGGAAGAGGATAAAAGTCTAAGCATGATAAATCTCATGACTCAAAAGGAATTCCCAATGAAAGGCATCCGAGATGGGGAATAATGAATGAGGGAGCACAGTCCGTGTCCATCTCAAAGGCAAAGCTTCACAACCACCAGCCTCACAAAGGGAGCCCAAAGGAAAGAAATCTCTACATCCTCCAACAATCCAAAACACGGGATAATGCACCAGCTTACACAAATATGTGACAGTCATGTGTCAGGCACACCAGGAACCACACATGGCTGTGAACATACCTGAAATTGCACAGAGGAAAACAAAATGGCATAAGGGAGACTTTTACAAGTGTGAGATCTCCACACATATGTCAAACTTGCACCAGGAACCAAACAAGTATTAGAAGACTTAGGCCACACACCTCAGCAAGGGTGCACACAAAAAACATTCCAAGACAAACCAACCCTGTTGCATCTCTAAATCAGAGTCCGAGAACCAGCCATGACCCTATATACATATTCTGCAAAATGGTGAATGGTGGGGCCAATCCTCATGAAAAGACTAGACTAACAGTATGGGCAACATACACCACAACCCCCAACCCAAGAGTGGGAGCCAGTGGAGTACCAGCTCCTGAGTTTCTGTCTGCTGATAGCACTGGATCAGAATTAATCAAAATCCCCAAGGACTGGGAAACAATTACTTAACACTAGAACAGCTAAGCCCAGACCAGTTCTTCAAACTATGTGTTCACTGAGAAAACCTTCAGTGTTATCATATAACAGACATACCTTCAAATTCTAATAGGAACTTTCGTCTGTCATCTGGTGCAAGATTCAGACCAGTTTCAAAAGCCAAAGAAAATCAAAAGGCTCACAAAGTAGTACCTCTGCCAGTGGCAATTCAAAAAACAAGCTGTAGCGTAAATAAATACATCTTTATTGTAAAACATAAAACAAAATGGTCAGTAAAACACTTTCGTCCCTATTCACCTGGGACTTCTTCAGAACCATTATAAATCCATTAAGACAAATTAAATGATCATCAGTAATGATCATGTAACCCTAAAAAGTTCTCTTTTAAGCCAAATAAAAAGTTTTTCTTTTTTTGCAAAATTGGAAATCTGTTTTACTGTGTCAAGACCCAAGAGTTTTTTTGGGAATAGCGAAAATTGCTGTTATCCCAGGGCTTGTAGCAAAAATGACCTTGTAAGTCTTCTGTCCTTGTTTTGTTGTCCGCTTGTATCAGGCACCCCAGGTAGATAAATTTGGATTCCCTGAAGCCTGCAGTGAGCAATTACTGATGCCAGGCATTTGTGAACACTCTGCAGTAGATAAGCCAAAGGGCAATGCTGAGAATTGATAATGCTCTGATCCTGCAGGAAATCTGTGGTATCTTCTGCAAGGTGGTCGTATGGGGAGCGTGCAGGTATGCCTCCTTGAGATCTAGAGTTACCAGCCAATACTCCTTGCCCAGCATGGGAAGAAGTTGCTGTAGGGTCAGCATTTTGAATTTTGGAACAATGATGAATGTGTTTAAAGCGGACAGGTCGAGAATAGGTCTGCAATACTATTTTTTACTTTGTACCAGGAAGAGTCTGGAGTAAAATCACTTGCCTTGTTCCATAGGTGGTACCCTTTCCACAGCTCTCATCCTTGCTAATTGAGCTATTTGTTTTAGAGCTTCTGTCTTTTGATTTGGTGGTAGGTTTGGCATTCCTCTTTTCCTGGTAAAGTGTGGAAATGAAACCTGTAGCCTTGGTCTATAGTTTGCAAAATCCACTTGTCTCTTGTGATATAGTGCCAGTTTTTGAAAATAAGGCTAACTTTCCGCCTAAGGGTGCTGCTATTTGTTCCCTGGTAGGTGTCAAGCCAAGTCACTGTGATTGTCCTGTTGCAGTGGTAGTGGTTGTGTCTGTGCCTCGTTGGTTGTTACCTTGCCACTGGCGCCCTGTAGGCACCTCCTCTGGATTGATTTCTGCCTCTTGAACGCCTATTCCTGCCTCTCTGAGTTTTAGAGGAGTCTGGAAAGGACCAATTTTGGAAGGCCAGTTCCTGCTAAACCTTGGAGGCTGAACCTGTAAGAAATCTTTCACTGTTTGTACAGATTTTGCCTTCTCTTCCATTTTCTTCAGTACCTGTTGGGCAGGAGAACCAAATAAACTGACCTTATCCATAGGAGCATCTAATAGCTTTGCTTTAACATGATCCGCAAGACCTGTTCTTTCAACCATGCATGCCTTCTTATAACTGTGCCAGTCATGGCTGATCTAAATGAAGCCTCCAGTGCATCATAGCCACATTTTAAAGAATGGTTACTAACCTGCTGAATGTTATTCACCATTTCTAGAACATATTTCTTATCTAAAGAATCATCCGAGGACAGTTTCTTAGTTAACTGATCAAGCATAAACTCTTGGTATTGGATCATATGAAACTGACAGTTCAAGCTCTAGCTGAGAGAGTAGCAGAGGTGTATACTTTTTACCCCATCTCTAAGGACCTGGATTCCCTTTCAGAAGGGAGAGGGTTTTAGCTGAGGTCGGCTACTGCCTTAGGCCCCTGGGAGGATCTGCAAAGGGCCTTGATAAATGGTGATGAGTGTCCGGGACCCTGTAGAACCTATCGGGCTTAGCAGGGGCTGGAGGTAAAGTATCAGGAGCAGTGCAAGCATCATTAAATGCATCATCCACAACAGGAAGAACTGGAGGTATAGCTAAAGGCCTATGTTGGGTAAGTGTAAAAGGTCCTAAGCCTTTTCTTGAATCTGAGAAATCTTGTCCCTGCCATTGGAATTGTCTCTCATGGCATGTAAGGTTTCCCCATAAGAAAATTCCTCTGGTGGAGAAAGCAGAAGGAATGATTCTTCAGCACGAATCTTCATAAGTAGAAAAGGAGCCTCTGGATGGACTTTATTGTCAGTACCAACAGAAGAGACACCTGAGGACACTGTCTCAGGGGGCCCTGCTCTAGGTCTCTTTTCTGGACGCTGAGAGGCCCTGTCTGGGTAGATTGGGATCCCCTTATTAAAGTGATGAGATCCTCTGCCAGAGTAAGCATTTGGGAACTGGGCCTGTGAGAGGGGGGCTTAACAGGCACAGACTTAGAAGCTTTGGCTGCTTTAGCCCTGGCAAAGGCCTTTATAGACATGGCTGCAGGAGGCCTAGCAGCACCACTTGTTGGGTAGAAACATCCAAAGGGATGGTGTCCGATAATCTTGTGAAACCACAGTAGTAGGTAAAACTTCAGAGGCCGATTCAACTACGGTAGAAGGGCCTCAGTAGTAGTCATGGATTCGCTGAAGATTGAACCGTTGCTCAGGAAACAGAGACACTCAGTTTGCTTAACCGTGGTTTCGCGAAACGGGCCCATGTCGGTCCTTTTTTGCGTTAACAATTTGAGTAGTCGGAGGATCCAACGGCATTTGCAAAATCTGAGCAAAAACTGTTCAGCAACTCCGACCGACGTCTAAGCGTTTCGGTTGAAAGAAGCACAGGCTAAACAAGCTGCTACGCGTGGTCTGGGCCTAAACAAGGTAAGCTAATGGAAATCTTTATGAGGTATTTGTTTCCCACAAGTTAAACAGTTATTCACTTTTTCTGACATCGGCTGAGGCAAGAAAGAGTCCCCAGTATTAGCTTTAGAAGTCTTGTAGTATTGGTAGTAGTAATCTCTGGATCTGACCGACCGGCACTTGCAACAGCTTCTGCTTGCACGCAAGAAAGACTGAGGAAAATGGCGCGGCTGATGCCTTTATACCGAACTGCAGCTATGACGCGGGTGAAGTCGACACCACAGCCAGACCCAGACTTTGGAATCCGGGCAAGGGCTGCCTGACGACAGGACAACCCGTTTGTAAGGACTGCAGATGCATCCTTGAAGGACATCTGGTCTCCAGTCCCAGTTTTTTTTGGCACCAAAAATAGTCTTGAGTAGAATCCGGATCCTATCTGGTCTGGAGGGACTATTTGGATGACTCTTTTTCTTAGCAGCTTTTCTATCTCTAGTGCTGCTTCTTCTACTGTGAGCCAAGGTTTTTGAAGCACAAAGATGAGATATGATAACCTCTGGTTAAAAATTTTTCTAAACTTTTTTTTTCCCAAAAAAAAAAGGGAAAAATTTCTTTTTTTAATAAAGGGCCAAAAGTGGGTTTTTTTTTTTTTTTTGGGGGTGTGCTTATACAGCATTATTAGCATTCTTGTGATCGACAGCATATATATGCTCGTAAATCCTCATACATAGTGGTCTCTCTGTTTTACCTAAATAAAAATGACCACAACCCTGACAAATAGCCACGCAGACCAGACCTCTACTAGCACAATTCCCCAACACATTCTAATCTGTTGCGGTGGGTTACCTATATTCACCCTCTGTTCTTGTAAAATTAATTTACAAAAATTGCATGGTCAACATTTGGTGGTTCCCCTAGCAGGAGTGTTCATATTCAAAACTGGATGTTCCAATAAGTATTTTATATTGTGTCCCATTTTGTAAACAAAGATGGGCTTTTCTCCTAAAACAATGATACATTCACCATTACTTTTAAATATAACCCAGTTCTTTAAGATGTCTAACATCATTACCAAAGTCCTCATACTGAATCACCACAGAATTTGAGAAAGTACCACTTGTTTCTTTAGACAAAGTTTGTCTTCTCCAAATTGCTACCTAATAATGGCTTGTATCTAGCAGCCCAACCATCTATAACCTCCTCCCCAATTGTAAACAACAACTCCAGGGGGCATCCTCTACTGTGAAACATTTGATCTAAGTTGGAGAGTTCCGACAAAGTTAAAAATGTCAGAACACATTCTGGTTGCATGTATCAACTGCCTCAATGTTCTTCTTAGTGTAAGTTGGGTGGCAACTTTTAAAATAAAAAAAAAAAAAAAAACTACTTTCAAGCAGAAACACCTTTTGCTGTAATCTTTGTAAACAGTAAAGTCCAAGCAGTTAATACTCTGTAGAGTATGTATTTGTAAATTTGAAAAACTAACAAATGTTACTAATATGATGGACAAACTCTTCTACATGATCTATCCATTTCCATAGAATAAAGACGTCGTCCAAATAGCATAAATATAAAATCCAATGGTTACTACAACTACAGCTTAGAATGTTTTTTCTCTCCCAGGAAAACGTGACTAGATTGGCGTATATAGACAAAACTGGCGCCCATCGCCACAGCTCTGCCCTGTCTAAAGAACTCTTCGCCGAATGTGATGGTTATTAAACAGAATCACTTCCAGTACTTCCATCATAAAAATGATCAGAGTGCTGTTTAAATATGTCAGTTCTATTATTGCTTCCTGAAATAATTCCAAACTCTGTGTGTGGAATCAATGTAAATAAATCTAACACATCAATGGTGGAAAAAGTACAAGTGTTAGTGTAGTATTCTTGTCAATTTTTGACAAAAATCCCAAGAATCCCTTAAAAGATGTTCGACTGGACGTAGAACATCTTTCAATAACCTGTCCAAAAATAACCCCAATGAGTAGGTGGAAGTACTGTGAGTGGCCACAATCAATAGAAAGGGGGACTGTTGATGTTTTGTGCACTTTGGGGATTCCAAAGACATTGGGGAATTAATGAGCGGTCATTTTGCAGGAAATTCAAAATTTCTTTATTACTCCTTGAAAGAAAGAATATTCTAAAAATAACTATCTTCCTATGTGCAATACTTACTTCATTTTTTTGAAACTATGTATTTATTTGCATCATGCAACAGTGCAGTGATTTGACAGCAGAAATCATTCTTCTCCACTATAACAATCTCTCCCCCTTTCTGCCTGCAGATAGAGGTATTTTATGACTTTGTCTCTCTCTGTATGCAAGACACTGAAGTCACTAGGTGTGGCAACTTCAATGAGCAATGCTACTTTTGTCTTCTTTACTTGGACCATTACATCCGGTTTTCTAGCATCTATCTTTTGGACTGTTGGTACTGGGTGATCCCATGTGATGTGCCCTTTTGGGGTGTGGGGATGTTCTAAAAAAATTCTGTTGTCTATTTCTGTTACATATCCTTTCTGATCTCCGTAATGTAGGAATTCTTGATCAAAAACTTCATTTTCTTCCCTATTACTGCAACAGAAATGATTTGCTTGATCTCTACACTATCCACTCCAGTTGCAACACAAGTAAAACCATTACCATGTGATGCACTGCTATTATTTTGTACATATGCAATTTTTTTGCATATACTACTGTTCATCCTTGCTTTTCTTGTTATCTTGCCATATTCGATTTAATTTGTTCTACTGTCAGATAAACATCATACTTCGTTAGATAATTATCAAACAGGGCATCATTAAGTGATTTCTGTGTTCAAACAATTTCATCCAATAGTTTATTAATTCTACCATTATTCAAACTAATGATGAATTGCATCAGCTCTATACCATACCTATAAACATATTTAAAAATTCTTCCAGTTCAACTTCTCCAAAGGTTAGCCTGTTAGGGAATTTGTACATCTTAAGTCCCTTAGAGACTCTCTTGACCTTGATACATTCAGTAAAGTAAGCATTAGAGACTCTCTTGACTTTGATACATTCAGTAAGGTAAGCAATATCACTTTGCAGGTTACATACCTTACTTAAATTTAGCCTCTAATTTACCTTATAGTCATTGAGGTTAGTCTGAAAGTTAACTGAAGTGTGGAGTAATTTGTTTCTGCTGAATGTAAAATCCTTGCTTATCTAACAAAGCAAGAAAGAGTTGCTGGTCTTCTCCATCTTTAAATTTCTGCCCACATTATATTGAGTCTTGTGGGAGTCTGCCAATATTGCAGGAAATGATTCTCTGGCCCTAGTTGCTAATAGGCACCTGAAAACACATTCTCGTAGCGATCCTGATACAAATATGGATAGGAATTGTAGTGTATCCAAACAGCTTTGCAACTGACTGAATTGCAAGGTAAGGAGTCTGACCAGTTGAGTTAAATCAGTTTCTCCCATAATCTGTGGACAATCGTTTGAAGCAAATGGCACCAGAACAGCACTGCAATCACCAGGCAAAGAACACATACCCGAACACAACTCCATCGAGGAAAAAGTTAAATTACAGCAAAGTCTATACAAAGAGGCTCCGGAAAATGCATCTGTAGCATGCTACTCCACAGATGCAGCACACTGCCATGATAAAACAAATCCGACTTGTAAAAGAACACTACTCCAAAAGATGAAAATCACCCAAAACAAAAAAAAAAGATCTTCTGTACAACCGGCAGGAATACAATTCTTTTATTGTCCAAAAACTTTTCAAATGAGCACTTTCGTCTGCTCAAGGCAGACTTCATCAGACCAGGCAAGAGACGATACTACATTCTGTAGTACCTCCTAGGTGTTTTAACCTTTATCTATTTACTTTTTTTACTCTTCTGGCTACTTTAACTAAAGGTAGCTTAATGTACAAAAGTATAATTTTTTGTTTATTCTCCTTGGGAAAGAAATACTAACACTGAAGATGGGCATCCGGGGTGGGGGACTGATAACATACTGAAAATTAGAAAAGCAATTGCTTTGTCAGGGAATATTATTAATCTACAAAATGATCTAGACTGTATCGAATTACCATGGCTTGAGACCAACAGTGCATGTCCAAAAAAGGTCCAAACACTGAAAAGATATGGGCAAAGAGACATCTGCTTCTGCTAGGTACTCCAATAAATACAAATAAATCCTGCAGGAAAGGTCATTATCGAAATACACGGTATGTTATTGAACACAAAATGTAGGAGATTAGGGAGACTGGCAGTGTAACTGGTGAAGACTGTTGACGAAAATTAAGAGGGAGGGACAGATTATTAACAAAGCCTGTAGAAAGTTAAAAAGGAAAAAAGAAGATGAGATTACGAAACGATCTGGAATATGAGGAAATTAAAAGTAGAGGTAACTAAAATTAGCAATTTAAAGGTGGAAGGGACATTAAGTATTGCTTGTAAGAGCAACTGCTGGATGAGTAGAGGGAAAGGTTTAGTCTTCTGACGAAGGCAAGCAAATTCTTCAGCTGGAGAGGAAGGCAATCAGTCAACATCAGCATGTTGCAGAATGCAGAAAATAGAAGAACTGGAGACAAGGAAGATCTATACAGAATAAAAGGGGGGGTGATGAGATGAACAGGGCATGAAGAATGAACCTTGTTGGCTAGGCTTATGTAGGCCCTTGAGCCAATAGCCTAGTACCTACCTATGGGGAGGGTACAATGGAGGCTAAGAACATTCCCCCCATAACTAATGGAAGAAAAAAGTACAGTTGTGTACACTTACCATAAATGTAGATGTTCCAGTGTATTCACTGTTGCAGTCATCACACTTGGGTTATCTGCCTGTAGGTAGCCCTCAGTAGGCCCAGACAGCAGAGTCTTGGGATTTCTGCGTCTGATGCTGTTGCTTCTTCCATGAAGTCAGATCGTCAGGGGTATAAAACATGCAGCTGACGCCACTACATCAGTTTTTCTTGCCCAAGATGTCAGGAGCCCCAAAAATAGGAAGCAATTACATGGTGTTGAACACCTCCAGTAAAAAGTAAATACTATTGCCATAAGATATGGCCAAAAAAGAGGATAGGTAGATAGTATAGAAAAGTCAGGGGGCTGGAGGGAGGGTAACCAGGACTGCAACAGTGAATAGACTCGAACATCTACATTTATGGTAAGTGTACACAACTGTACTATGTTCTTCGTGTTTCACTGTTGCAGTCATCACACTTGGGTGGATTCCCAAAGCTGAGGAAGGCTGGATGCAGTCAAGAAGTATTAGGGCTGGCTAGCAGGCCTTGTAGGACTGCTGTGGCAAATCCAGCTCTGGATTTAGAAAAGATATGCAAGTGGTAATTCTTGGTGAAGGTGTGTACAGAAAGTACAGCTGTGTACGCTTACCATAAATGTAGATGTTTGAGTGTATTCACTGTTGCATTCCTTACAAAATAGGTTAACCCGGCTCCCGGTAGCTTTCAGTCGCCAGAATACCAAAGTCCTTGGTATATGACATCAGCTGCCTTCGGTTTAAGCCTGATGTTAGGTACAAAGAAAGGCAGCAGATGCCATTTCCTCAGTTTTTCTTGCCTTAGCTGTCAGGAGCCCCCCAAAAAAGGTTAGACCATGAAAATAAAAATCCAATCTATGCCCTAGGAAAACAGGAAGGTGTAAGGGGGGGGGGGGGCAGGAATGCAACAGTGAATACACTCGAACATCTACATTTCTGGCAAGTCTACACAACTGTACTATGTTCATCGTGTTTCACTGTTGCAATCCTTACAAAATAGGTCGATTCCCAAAGCACAGGAAAAAAAAACAAAAGGGAGGAGGAACACCCACTGTTTACGGAATGGTAAGGATGCCCTGCAACACTGCAGTGGCAAAACCAGCCCTGGAGTTAGAAAACAAGGGGAAATTGTAATGTTTAGTGAAAGTGTGGACAGAAGTCCAGGTAGCTGCTTCCAGGATTGTCCCTAGTAGGTACATATCTTAAAAAAGCTGCTGAGGTAGAAGCTGCTCCAGTAGAATGGGTCCTAATACTCTGTGGAGGAATCTTGCCATGCTGCAAGTAACAAAAGTGAAAACAATGAGCAATCCATTTAGAAATGATCTGCTTTGAAATAGCTTTGCCCTGAGCTCCAGGAGCAAAACTGACCAACAACTGATCTGACTTTCGAAAAGGTTTAGTCCTGTCCAGGTAAAATCTAACTTGTCTATGCACATCCAGGGAATGCAGTAACCTTTCTCCTTTATTCTGAGGATTAGGAAAGAAGGTAGGCAGGTGGATAGACTGGTTAAGACTCGGGCTAGAAACCACTTTAGGCATAAAAGAGGGATTAGTTCTAAGAGAAACCCGATGCACGTGGAAGATGATAAAAGGCTCCACTGCCATCAAGGCCTGCAGCTCAGAAACTCTTCTAGTTGAAGTACTAGCCAAGAGAAAGGCAGTTTTCCAGGAGAGAAACTTCAAATCTGCTGAGGCAGCTGGATCAAAAGGAGGCAGAGTAAGTTTCTCAAGTACAAAATTAAGATCTCAAGCAGGAGTATAGGTGCCCTTCTGGGAGGCTGTAAATTGCTAGCTCCCCTGATGAACTGTTTCATCAAGGGATGAGAGAAAATGGGTTGCTCAAAGGAACAATGAGCAGAAATAGCCGAAGCATGACTCTTGACAGAGGAAAAGGAAAGTCCACCATTAAGTAAGCCTGCCAAATAGTCAAGAATTAGAGGAAGAGTAGGCTGAGAAGGGTCTTCCCCTCAAGTCTGTATCCAAAAGGAGAATCTTTTCCACTTACCTGCGTAAGATTTTCTAGTGCTAGGCCTCCTGGCGTAACGAAGGCCCTCAACCACTTGTTGGGAAAGGTTTAAATTATGAGCCAGGCCGCCAAATGTAGAGTCTGAAGATGAGGATGCAGAATTTTTCCCCCCTCCTGGACCAAGAGAACTGGTATCAGGGGAAGATGCTAAGGCTGAGACTGGGAGAGACTGCGAAGTAGTGGATACCAATGTTGCCTGGGCCAGTCTGGATCTAGGAGGATGGCCCTTGCTTTTTTGTCCCTTATCTTTAACAGCACTCTGGGAAGAGGAGGCCTAGCCATAGCAGTAGTCTGAGCCAAGGTGGTCTGTCTGGATCTGGTCTCCGGGTGGAGAAAAGAGGCCTCAGAAGCTGGCACCTGCTTAGCGGCTCTGGATCCAGAGGTGGCGACTAGCGGAGGGTCCGACGACGAAGTGGAAGCCTGCGGAATGGAGGACTCAGAAAAAGTCTCCGCAGACGCCTGTTGCTGAACATCCGCGGATTGCAGGGGCAAAGAAAGCACCTCACTGACTACCGCTGGGCCGACAACCAACTTAACAGGGACGTCGTCGGCTAATTTGACCCTAAGCCTGTCGCTGTCCTTATCCTTGCGCTTCTTAGGCACATCTGAAGTCGGGAAACCAGAAGACGCCATACCGACTAACTCAGGCCAAACACCAAAATGCTTCAACAAGACCCTGGCTCTACGGCGAATGGTACACGGGTTGAAAGAAGTACAAAGAACACAATTAGGGACATCGTGCTCATGGCCCACACAAGTGATACAGTAGGAGTGAAAATCACAGTGCAATCTTTTTTCCACATGCAAGACAGTTATTAACTTTCTCTGACATTCGTTAAAGCAAGAAAAGAGGGTCCCCAACGGGGTACTTATCTGAGGATGGCTTCAACTAAGCAGTCGGAATACAAAAAAAAAGATACTCGGCCGACTGGCACTCGTGCAAAAAGCTTCTGCTTTGGGCTCTGCGGCAAGAAAGACTGAGGAAATGGCGTCTGCTGCCTTTCTTTGTACCCGACGTCCCGACATCAGGCTTAAACCAAAGGCAGCAGACATAATATACCAAGGACTTTGGTATTCTGGCTGACTGCGGGCTACCAGGAACCGGATAACCCATTCTGTAAGGAATGCAACAGTGAAACACTATGAACATCTCCATGTTGCAGCTTCCAGGATGTCCCTGGTAGGGACTCCCCTGAGAAATGTTGTAAAGGTTGAGGTAGCCCTAGTGGAATGGGTTCTGGTCCCCTGTGGGGTAGGTTTTTCATGGTGTTTGTAGCAGAAATGGATGCAGTGTGCTATCCATTTGGAAATTGTTTGCTTCGAAATGTCTCTACCCTCTGCCCCTGTAGCAAAGCTGACTAGCAGCTGGTCAGATTTACTGAAAGGCTTAGTCCTGTCAAGGTAGAACCTGAGCACATCCAAGGAGTGCAGAATCCTTTCCCCTTTATTCTGAGGATTAGGAAAAAAAGGTTGGTAAATGGATGGATTGGTTTAAAGCCACACTGGATACCACCTTGGGCATAAATGATGGGTTAGTCCTGAGGGGAACCCTGTCCGCATGGAAGATAATGAAGGGTTCCACCACCATAAGGGCCTGTAACTTGGACAATCTTCTTGCTGAAGTGATGGCTAGAAGTAAGGCTGTTTTCCAAGAGAGGAATTTTAACTCTGCTGTAGCAGCAGGCTCAAAAGGGGGAAGCGTGAGGTTCTCTAGTACAAAGTTAAGGTCCCAGGCAGGAGTGGGAGCTCTCCTTGGGGGTCTCAGATTGTTAGCTCCTCTCAGGAACTGTTTGATCAGAGGGTGAAAGAACAGGGGTGGACTCGGTATTGTAATGAGCTAAGATGGCAGAGGCATGAATCTTAATGGATGAGAAAGACAGGCCT
Organism: Protopterus annectens; assembly: GCF_019279795.1. Classification (NCBI taxonomy): domain Eukaryota; kingdom Metazoa; phylum Chordata; order Ceratodontiformes; family Protopteridae; genus Protopterus; species Protopterus annectens. The sequence goes on along the minus strand of NC_056740.1, from coordinate 29,302,916 downwards.
TTGTGGAGCAGCTCTGCTAGATAATCTAGGATTTCAGGTAAGATGGGCACAAGCTGTGTCCTTTCCCAGAGACTGCCTCCAAGAATAGTATCTTTTCCACTTTCTGAATAGGATTTCCTAGTACTAGGCCTCCTGGCCTCAATGATGACATCCAGCACCTGTTTGCTGAGGGCTGCTGGTGATGCATTCAGGTAATAAGCCAGGCTGCCAGGTTCAGGGTAAACAGCTGAGGATGCAAAATCTGTCCCTCCTGCTGCGACAGCAGACTGGGGGGGTCTGATGTAGGTGCCAGGGTGGCACTGCTGTCAGACTGCATGGGAGTGGGTACCAGTGCTGGCGTGGCCAGTCTGGTGCAATAAGGACCGTCCTTGGCCTGTCCTGTTTGATCTTAAGTAGTACTTTTGAGAGGAGAGGCAGAGGCGAAAAGGCACAGATTATGAGGTTTTCCGATGTAAAGGATAAGGCACATCCACTTTCCATGCTTGGCTGTGGGGAGTTCTAGTGCAAAATTTGTTCAATTGATGGTTTTGGGGGGAAGCAAAGAGGTCCACCTCTGGTGTCCCCCACCTGTGGATTAGAAGTTTGCATGAGTTAGGTTCCAGTTTCCACTCGTTTGGGTCCATAAGATTTCTGCTTAAGTCGTGTGCCAGTGAATTTTGTTTGCCTGGCAGGAAATGAGCTTGCAGATGCACTTGACTGCTCAGGGCTGCATGGCACAGAGCCATGGTTAACCTGTAGAGTGGGTAGGAATGAGTTCCCCCCTGCGTGTTTATGTACCACACAACTGTGGTGCTGTCTGTCTTTATCAAGAGTTGTCCTGGAAGGATAAGGTATTTGAAGACTGTCGGTGCATTTTGTACAGCTAGCATTTCTTTTTGATTGATACGCAGGTGAATATTTCCTGGGCTCCATTTAACTGCCATGTAAGCCCCCCATGCCTAGGCGACGGGGGGGTTGAGTGAAAGGAAGTCCCTTGTTGTGGTTGCAAGCCTCTGCCTACCAAAGGAACTCTGTCCTTAGGCAAGGACTGATAGGAATCACTGTTTCCAGGTCCTGAGAATGTGGACAGCAGAGACTTAAGTACTACTGAAGTTTACTCATATGCAGTCTTGCATACAGAATTAGAAAAATGCAAGATGCCATGAATCCCAGGGCATGCGGTATTTTTCTTGCAGATACCTGGGTTTGAGTGGCCAGTAGTTTGAAGTAATTTGTCAAATAAACCTGCTTTTCTGGAATGAGGAATGCCATCTGGGAAGTTGTGTTCAAGCTTGCTCCCAGGAATACAATCTTTTGGCTGGGTACCAGCTGTGATTTCTTTTCGTTGATGGCATACCCCAGAGAAGTTAGGAGTCTCTTTACAAACGTCAGATGCTGAACTAGCAAATCCTGACTGTCCGCCTGAATAAGGCAATCGTCCAAGTATGGGTAAATTTGAATATTCCTCTGCCTGCAGTATGCAATGGCTGGAGCCAGGCACTTTGTGAATACCCTGGGCGCAGTAGATAAGCCAAAGGGAAGTGCAGAGAACTGATTAATGCATAGAGCCTGCCATGAAACGTGGATATTTCCTGCAAGATTCCCTTAGGGGGATGTGCAGATAAGCTTCTTTTAAGTCTAGGTTGAAAGAAGAGGTGGGCTCAGTACTGTAATGAGCTGAGATGAGTCCTTGGCTAGCATAGGAAGCAGCTGCTATGGTGTAAGCATTCTGAATTTTGGTACCACCAGGAAGGTGTTGAGAACTGACAGATCCAGGATAGGGCGGCCAGGAGTCCTCTTTTCTGGGCACCCGGAACAGTCTATAGAGTAGAAACCCTGTCCCCTTTGTTCTGAGGGAACAGGTTGAATAGCCCTGATACTGAGAAGAGGAAGTATTGCTTTTGGGCCTCTGCCCACTGGTTTGGAGAAAGGTCTGGCAATCCGCTTGGGGTTGGCAGTGAGTGGAAGTAGAATCTGTATCCCTGGGATACAATGTTTAAGACCCATTGGTCCTGGGTAATATATTCCCAGTTTTTTGCATGCGGGGCGAGCTTTCCTCCTATGGGTGCAATTACTTGGGCCTGGCTGGGAAGGATGAAGGACCAGCCATTGTGAACTTTTTCCATTAGGGGTGGCTTACCACTTCCTGTTTTTGAGGTGGGAGCACTCCATTGTTTAGATCTTTGCATACCCTGAGACTGTAGCCTTTGTGGTCTGTTGCCCCTGGGTTTGGACTGAGAAGGTCTGGGAGGGACTGGAAAGGACCATTTTTTTTGAAGGCCAATGCCTACTGAATCTGGGTGGCTGTACCTATAAGAAATCTTTAACAGTCTGCATAGATTTAGCTTTGTCTTCCATCTTTTTAAGAACGTCTTCTGCTTTTGTGCCAAACAACATTCTTGGTTTAATGGAGCATCTAGTAATTTTGCTTTGACATGGTCTGGCAAGATTTGTTCCTTCAGCCAAGCATGTCTTCTCAGAACAGAACCAGTGACAGCAGCCCTGCAAAATGCTTCTAAGGCATCAAAACCACACTGCAAAGTATGTTTACCAACTTGGTTTGCAGAATGCATTAACTCTTGTAAATCTTTATTTTCTGCACAATCAAGAATCAACAACATTTTTTCTGTTTAATTAGTTCTATAATATGCTACTGGTACTTCAACATGTGAAACTGGCAATTTTAAACCCGGATGGCAAGAGTTGCAGAGGTATACACCTTCTTACCCCATCTGTCAAAAGCCCTAGAATCCCTGTTCGAAGGGGTACGTTTTTTGGCTGTAGTAGCCTTAATACCTTTAGGTCCCTGGGAAAAGGTCTCTGGATCTGCAGTGGGATTTTTAAAGAGAAATTTGTGATAGTCAGGTACTCTGTAGTACCTGTCAGGCTTTCTAGGAGCTGGTGGTAAAGTACCAGGGGTAAGACTGGATTCCATCCAGGACAGGGGTATAGCTAGAGGCCTGTGCTGAGGCAAGTCTAAATATTCCCAGAGTCTCTTTTTGGACTGCAGGTAGTCCTGGCATTCCCAGCGGAAATGCTATCTTGGGGGGGGGCCGAGGGAATGAAATCCTCTGCATCTGAATCCTCATAGGTAGATAAGGGTCAGAGCCATCATAGTCATGGTCTGTAGAATCAGAAGGAAAATCAATTTGCTGTCTTTTAGAGGGGGAAGGCTGGCTTCCCCTAACTAAAGTAATAAGGTCATTAGCCATTCTAAGCATTTGTTTCTGTGGCATGGGAGCTTGAGAATGCGCTTTGGTCGTCTGTTTCCTAGGCGTACTGCGAACTCTGGGCCTGATATATTCGGTGGTTTTAGTCAGAAATGAGGTAATCGGTTTAATATGGACATTGGAAGTTCTGAATATACCCTCAGAAGCCGGTACCTGCACAGCGGCTCCGGACCCATATAAGGTAGAGACATCCACAGGTTCCATAGTTGAAGAAGCATCTCGCGGCATACCGGACTCTGAATGGGTCGCAGTAGAGGCATGCGAATCTGTAGAAGTGGGCTGCAACAATGACTCACTGACTACCGGCAGACTGGCGCCTAGCTTAACAGAAGCATCGTCGGCAGTTTTGGACCTATGCTGTCTGTCTCTAACTATCCTTAACGTTTTTTTCAGAAGATCAGTAGTCTGATGGCTTATCGAAGTCATTTCGGAATACGGAGAACAAGAGTGAAAGAATTCAGCGACAAGGATAGTGCGACGATGAATAGTTCGGGAGTTGAAAAGGCACAAAACCAACAGCGAGGAACGTCATGGTCTGAGCCTAAACAGGTGACGAAGTAAGAATGAAAATCTCTGTGAGGTATTTTGCTTTCCACAGGCAAGACAATTGTTAACTTTTTCTGACATCGGTGAGAACAAGAAAAAAGGATCCCCAACGGGGTACTTAGCTTTAGAAGACTTGAGGCTTGAAACTCGAAAAATGAAAATTTCAGGTAGTGGCCGACCGGCACTTGCGAACTGCTTCTGGTTCGGGCTCCTGCGTGGCAAGTAAAGCTGATGTAATGGCGTTGGCTGCATGTTTTATACCCCTGATGTCATGGAAGAGGAAACAGCATCTGACACAGTAATCCCAAGACTCTGGTATTCGGGCCGACGGAGGGCTACCTGCAGGCAGATAACCCAAGTGTGATGATTGCAGCAGTGAAACACGAAGAAAGTACAGTTGTGTACACTTACCATAAATGTAGATATTCAAGTGTATTCACTGTTGCATTCATTACATTTGGGTTTTCTGCTTGCAGATAGCCCTCAGTCGGCCTGATTAACAAAGTCTTGGGTCCTGCGTCGGTTGCTGTCCCTTCTTCCATGACGTCAGGTCGTCAGGGGTATAAAACATGCAGCAGACGCCATTACATCAGGTTTTTTTTGCCCCAGATGTCAGGTGCCCCCCTAATGGGAAGCAATTAAATATAAAAGCTTCAAGATCTACCTCCAACAAAAAAGCAAATACACCAAAAAGGTTTTTAAGCATAGTGAAGGAAAGTAGAGGTATAGCCAAAAGAAGTTAGGGGGCTGGAGGGAGGGTAACCAGGACTGCAACAGTGAATACACTCGAACATCTACATTTATGGTAAGTGTACACAACTGTACTATGATCTTCGTGTTTCACTGTTGCAGTCATTACATTTGGGTAGATTCCCAAAGCTATGGTTGGGAGGAGGAATTTAGATAGTATTAGGGCCAGCTATAAGGCCTTGCAAGACTGCAGTGGCAAAGCCAGCTCTGGATTTAGAGAAAATTGGCAAATGATAATGCTTGGTGAAAGTATGTACAGAACTCCAGGTAGCAGCTTCTAGGATGTCACTGGTAGGGACGCCTCTGAGAAAGGCTGTAGAGGTAGATGCAGCCCTGGTGGAGTGAGGACTGATCCCCTGGGGGATATGTTTTCCATGGTGCTTATAGCAGAAATGAATGCAATGGCTTATCCATTTAGAAATGGTTTGCTTTGAAATAGCCTTCCCCTCTGCTCCTACAGCAAATGCCACCAGCAGTTGTTCAGATTTCCTTTGAGGTTTAGTCCTGTCCAAGTAGAATCTAAGTTGTCTGTGCACATCTAAGGAATGCAGTATCCATTCCACTTTATTTTGTGGATTGGGAAAGAAGGTTGGCAAATGAATGGACTGATTGAGAGCCACACTGGATACCACCTTGGGCATGAAGGATGGATTGGTTCTGAGGGACACCCTATCCGCATGAAAGATGATGAAAGGCTCCACTGCAATAAGGCCCTGTAATTCAGATACCCTTCTAGCTGAAGTGATTGCTAAAAGGAAAGCTGTTTTCCAAGAAAGAAATTTTAAGTCTGCAGTAGCAGCCGGCTCAAAAGGAGGTAGAGTGAGTTTCTCGAAGACCAAGTTAAGGTCTCAGGCTGGGGTTGGAGCTCTCCTGGATGGTCTCAAATTTTTAGCCCCTCTGAGGAACTGCTTGAGCAGTGGATGAGGGAAGAGGGGAGGTTCTGTGTTATAATGAGCTGAAATGGCTGAAGTGTGGATTTTAATGGAGGAAAAAGACAGGCCCTTGTGAAGCATCTCAGTTAAGTATTGTAAAATCTGAGGTAAATTGGGCGCTGCTGTGCTCATAGGTTCATAGGTTCATACTAGGCTATCTGCCCGAGGGCATTTATAAGCCTAGCCCACAGTTTTGTGGCTTACGCCACCCCTTTAGTTTGGAGAAACTATGCCCATTATTTTGCTGTGCCTCTGTCGAGCAGTGACACTGAGGTAACCCCTGGGGTGTATCTGCGATCTCCCATCCATTGGTCAAGATTCCTCTTGAACAAGGCCAGCGAGGTGCTCTGCCTCACATAAACCGGGATTTTGTTCCACAGCATAGGGAGTCTTTGGGTGATGAATCTATCCCTCCAGCATGTCCTATTAATAACCGTGTCGAGGTTTAAGTCTCCCGCCCTTGTGGCTCTGAGGGATCTAGATTTTTTGAGATGAAGCATGTTCATCAAATCTGGGTTTGACATGGCCTTGTATGTCAGGCATAGGTCACCTCTGAGCAAGCGGTAAGCAACTGAATATAACTGGAGTTCTTTCAGTCGGGCAGCATAAGACAGATTTTGAGACCCTTTATCCTTTTGGTGAGGAACTTTTGTGGCCTCTCCAGCTGCTGCAAGTGTCGGGTCAGATACATTCCGAATAGGGCATTGTACTCGATCATAGGTCTGATGAGTGATGAGTATAGGGAGACTATGACTTCCCTTGATCTAGATGTGAATCCCTTCATGATAAGGTGGGCAATGTAGAAGGTCTTCCTAACTACTTTAGCAATATGAGTGTCGAATGAAAGGCTACTGTCAACCTGGGTTCCCAGGTCCCTGATAACTTCTTCTGTGCTCAGGGGATTGCCACCTATATGGTAGCTAGGGGTAACCTTATTTTTCCCGAAGGGTATGACTATGCATTTCTTGGCATTTAACTTTAGGCCATGGCTCTGGCACCAGTTATCCGTTTCTGTGAGACCCTTCTGAAGGATATCTGTGTCGGATGTGTTTTCAACTATGGCGCCCAGTTTGCAGTCATCTGCAAACTTTGTCAGCCATAACCCTCCTGTGTTTGCTTGTACATCAGAAAAGTAGATGCCAAACAAGAGTGGGCCCAGGACTGAGCCCTGTGGGACACCACTTGTGACAGGCTTTGAGTCTGACATGGCGCCAGCAACTCTGACCCTGTGGGTTCTGTCACTCAGCCAGTTTGCAACCCATCTTGTAATGTATGGGTTTACATTTAAGTTGATGAGTTTTTCAATGATACCCGAGTGGGGTATTGTATCGAAAGCCTTCGCCAGGTCTAGGTAGGCTGTGTGGACTGCCTTTCCCTCATCAATGGCTTTGGTGACTGTTTCAAAAAAGTCAACCAAGTTTAAAAGGCATGATCTGCCTTTGACAAAGCCAAACTGGGTCGGATCCAAAGTCTGCAAATTTCCTATGTCTTTATTTATGAGATCCATTATGATCCTCTCCATGGCTTTGCAGATAAGGCTTGTCAAGCTAATGGGACAGTAATTTCCAGGGTCGGTGGAGGCACCGCCTTTGTGGAGTGGGACCACAGTCGCTGTGAGCCACTCCTGGGTGCATCCGGAGGTGAGACTAAGATTAAACAGCTGTCCTAACTGTGGGTTTAATTCCTCATTGAGTTCATGGAGCACACAGCCGGGACACCATCAGGTCCCATGGATGCTGTGTTCTTTGCCTTGAGAGAGCAGTTCTCACCTGGGCATTAGAGATGTTTGGGGGCTACAATCATTTGGTATAGATATCTCTCCTTTAGGGAGGGGGAGAAGTTTGCACTGAACCTGTCAGCAAGTATGTTGGCAATGTCTGTAGGATCAGTAATCTTCACATCATTTTGAACTAATTCTGAGCATATCTGGGAGTTTCCTCCTAGGTTTCTGACATAGCTAAAGAATGCCTTATGGTTGTCTTTAGAGTCCTTAGCTATTTTTTCTCAAAATTAGCTTTGGATGTTTTTATGAGAGCTCTTAGCTTTTTACTTATAGTGATCAGCGGTGTCTTACCTTTTAAGGATTTTGCTCTATCTTGTAGTAGCTTTCTCCTTTTGTTGTAGAGTTTGTTTATGGCTGGGGTCCACCAGACTGGACGCTTGCCTTTGGTACAAAGAGTCTTTGTTTTGCTTGGGATTGCCTGATCCATGCAGCCCTGCAGGTGCTGGTAGAAGGCATTTGTAAGTGATTCAGCGGTTTGAGTAATGTTTACCGCCGGCTCAGGGGCCTTAAAGGAGACCACACTAGTCTTTAGAAGTGTGAAGTCGGCTTTCGAGAAGTTCTTTACTGTGGTCTTTTTCATTTCGGGTGGGGGCGGGATGAGGACCTCCAGCGAGATTAGTTTGTGATCTGATCCCACCCTTGAGATTGCTTCCAGGCACAGAATCTTTTACATTTTTCAGCATAAGATTTTCTAGTACTAGGCCTCCTTGCCTCTAAAATGATATCCATCACAGGTTTGCTGAGGGATGGTAAAGGAGAGATTAAGTAATTAGCCAGGGTGCAAGATTCAGTGTTAGAAGCTGAGGGTGCAGAATTTGGTTCTCCTGCTGAGACAGCAGGGAAGGAGTCTGAAGCAGGTGCCATGGAGATAACCATGACACACTGCCCAGGAGGGGGTATCAGTGTTGGCGCGGCCAGTCTGGAGCAATCAAAATCATCCTTGGTTTGTCCTGTTTGATTTTTAGTAGTACTTTGGAGAGCAGAGGCAGAGGGGGGAAGGCATAGACTGATAGGTTTATCCAGCTGAAGGACAGAGCATCCACTTTCCAGGCTTATGTGTGGGGAGTCCTTGTGCAAAATTTGTCCAACTGGTAGTTCTGGGGAGAGGCAAACAGGTCTATATCTGGGCTCCCCCATTTGCTTGTCAACATGTTGAAAATCCTTGGTTCCAGTTTCCACTCGTGTGAGTCCATGAGGTTTCTGCTTAGTCAGTCTGCCAGTGTATTTAATTTTCCTGGCAGGAATTGAGCTTGCAGGTGCACTTGAAAGCTCAAGGCTGTGTTCCACAATGCCATGGCTAGTCTGCAGAGGAGGTAGGAATGTGTACCCCCCTGCTCGTTTATGTACCACATAAGTGATGTCCGTCTTTACCATTAGTTGTCCTGGAAGAACGTGGTCCTTGAAGGCTGTCAGAGCATTCTGTACAGCTAACATTTCTTTTTGATTGATATGCAGGTGCATTTGACTTGGGTTCCATTTGTCCTGAATGCACTTCCCTGCCAGGTGAGCCCCCCATGCATAGTCTGATGTGTCTGTTAGGGTTTGGGTGGCAGGGGGTGGTGTGAAAGGTAGTCCCTTGTTTTGGTGGCAGGCCTCTGCCCACCAAAGGAACTCTAGGCATAGGCAAGGTATGATAGGAATCACTGTTTCCAGGTCTTGAGAATGTTGACACCATAGGCTTTTTAGATACCACTGTAGTTTCCTCATATGCAGTCTTGCATATGGAATTAGAAGAATGCAGGAGGCCATGAACCACAAGGCCTGCAGTATTTGTCTTGCAGATAAGCAGTGTTTTTGTGGCCACTTGTTTGAAGTAGGTTGTCAAATGAATTTGTTTCTTTGGCATGAGGTAAGCCATCTGGGAAGTTGTATTCAAGCTTGCTCCCAGGAATATAATTTGTTGACAGGGTACCAGGTGTGATTTCTTTTCGTTTATGGTGTACCCCAGACAAGTTAGAACCCTTTGTACAAATGCCAGATGATTCAAATGTATGTCCTAGTTTTCTGCCTGAATTAGACAATCGTCCGGGTATGGGTATATTTGAATATTTCTTTGCCTGCAAAATGCAATAACTGGAGCTAGGCACTTTGTGAATACTCTGGACGCAGTAGATAAGCCATAGGGCAGTGCAGAGAACTGATAGGGCGTGCAGCCTGCTTTAAAGCATAGGTATCTTCTGCAAGATTCCCTGATTGGGATGTGCAGGTATGCTTCTTTTAAATCTAGTGTTGCCAACCAGGCATCTTTGCCTAGCATAGGAAGTAACTGAAGAGCCAGCATCTTGAATTTTGGAATCTCCAAAAAGGTGTTTAGAGTAGACAGGTCCAGGATAGGATGCCATGAATTGTCTTTTTTGGGTACCAGGAAAGGTCTTGAGTAGAAACCTTGTCCCTTTTCCTCTTCTGGTACCAGTTGAATAGCCCCCATGCTTAAGAGAGAAAGTACTTGTTTTGGGGCCTTAGCCCACTGATTTGGTGTAGGTCCAAGTGTGGAAGTGAAATCTGTATCTCTGGGACACTATTTAAAACCCATTTGTCCTGGATAATGAGTTCCCAATTCTTTGCATGAAGAGCAATCTTTCCCCCCAAAGGGGCAGTCAGTTAAGTGCTTGGAAATTTTAAAAGGAAGTCATTGAGACAGTTCGCCATAGGGGGAGTCTTATTATTCCCAGATTTGGAAGTGGAGGCCCCCCCCCACTGCTTAGTTGTGTGTCCCCCCTGGGACAGAAACCTGGGGTTTTTGCTGTGTCTGGGTTTTGCTTGAGAAGACCTGGAAGGGGCTGGAAAGGACCAATTCTTAGAGGGCCAGTGACTACTAAATCTAGGAGGCTGAACTTGTAAAAAATCTTTAACAGTTTGCATATATTTAGCTTCATCTTCCATCTTTTTAAGAACTTCCTCAGCCTTGTTGCCAAACAGGCAGCCCTGATTTAAAGGAGCATCCAACAATTTAGCTTTAACATGATCAGGCAAAGATTGCTCCTTAAGCCAAGCATGCCTTCTGAGGACAGACCCAGTAACAGCAGCCCTACAAGAGGCCTCTAACGAATCAAAACCACATTGCAAAGTATGTTTTCACACTTGTTCAGCAGAATGCATTAAATCCTATAATTCTTTATTTTCCACACAGTCAGAAATCAACATAATTTTCTGTTTAAGCCGTCCAATAACATGTTGCTGATACGTTAACATATGAAACTGGCAGTTTAAAGCCCTAGTGGCCACGGTTGCAGAACTGTAAACCTTCTTACCCCATCTACCCAGCGCCCTGGAGTCTCTATCAGAAGGGGTAGGATATTTAGCAGTAGAAGCCTTAATGCCTTTGGCCCCTGTGAAATAGTCTCTGGATCTGCAATATGATTTTTTTAAAGGAACTTGTGGGACTCAGGGACACTGTAGTATCTGTCAGGTTTTCTGGGAGCAGGAGGCAGGGAATCAGGGGTCAAACTAGATTCCGAAAAAGCATCATCAACAATGTGTAGTATAGGAGAAATAGCTAAAGGCCTATGCTGAGGTAGGAGAAGGAAATCCCTAAGCCTCTTTTTTGAATCAGAAAAATCCTGGCTTTCCCAGTGGAAATGTTCACTTAGAGTATGTAAGGTTTCCCCAAAAGAAAAATCCTCAGGAGGGGAAGCAGAGGGAATGGAGTCATCTGCATCAGAATCTTCATAAGTAGATAAGGACAAATACAGATCATCAGAAGAATCAGAAAAAACAGAATCCTGATCAGAAGATTCATAATCAATTTCAGTCCTAGGCCTCTTAGAAGGGATGGGAGGGTTGGCTACCCCTGATTAGAGTTATTCGATCTTCAGCCATTCTTATCATTTGTTTTTTAGGCATAGAGGCCTGAGCATGTGGCCTGGATGTCGGTTTTTTAGGCATGGATCGAGATTTAGGCCTAAGTAAAGAAAGAGGCGTTGGTTTAATATGCAAGTCCATAGGCCTGAATACACCCTTAGAAGCCGGTGCCTGCACAGCAGCTCTGGACCCAACCAAGATAGAGACATCCGCGGGGTCCATAGTTGAAGCATCTCACGGCATACCGGACTCCGAATGGGTCTCAGTACAGGCCTGTGAATCAGAAGTAGCGGGTATCAGGGGCTGCCAAAGGCACCTCACTGAGTACCGGCGATCTGGCGACTGGCTTAGGAGAAGCGTCATCCGCAGTTATGGACCTCGGCGGTCTGTCTCTGTCTTTATCTTTGCGTTTTTTCAGAATCCCGGTAGTCGGATGGCTGACATTTCTGGATAATTAAACTGACAACCGAAATATTTAGAGGCGAAAATATACAGACGATGTATAGTGCCCTGATTAAATAAAGCACAAAACAGACAGCAAGGTACGTCGTGGCCAGGGTCTAGGCAAGGAATACAGTAGGAATGAAAATCTTTATGAGGTATTTGCTTTCCACAAGTAATGCAATTATTAACTTTTACTGACATCGGTAAGGAGCAAGAAAAAGTTTCCCCAACAGGGTACTTAGCTTTAGTTGAAGACTTTGGTTCTGAAAGTCTAAAACGAAAATTTCAGGAGTCGGACGACAAGCACTTGCGAACTGCTTCTGTTTCAGGCACCGCACGGGAAGAAAGACTGATATAATGGCGTCGGCTGCATGTTTTATACCCCTGACGACCCAACGTCATGGAAGAAGAGACAGCAACCGACACAGGACCCAAGACTTTGTTAATCTGGCTGACTAAGGGCTACCTGCAAGCAGATAACCCAAATGTAATGACTGCAACAGTAAAACATGAAGAACATCATCAGGGAAAAGTAAGGGAGGAAAACAAAACAAATAACATTGAGGAAAAGTCTGTGGAAGTCATATGAGATGAACATACAAATAATATCTGGACCCAAGCACATTAAAGAAAAATGTGACTGGGTGTACCACAGATGTAAGGATAATGATGTGGGACTACTTTATTTGATCTGGGAACGTGGCGACCATCTCTGAAGTGAGTACAGACTATCTTGACAAGAAAATTCTGGCAAGGGTACAACAAGGGAAATAACAGAATTAGCTTTGGAAGGACTGGGGAATGTGATAAAAATATGAACTAGATGGTGAGAATGGAATAACTTGAAGCTATTGAAATGTGGTACAAATATGAACAAGACCAGAGCTCGTCAAAAAAAGCAAACTGTGTTTAAATTTATGCAGGGGAGAAAAAAATCACCCATGAGATAAAGTACAGCTTTGTGCAAAAATACCCAGCATACCAGTAGATCTCTGAAGATTTGGAGTTTCCTCACATTTTTTGTGTTTTTAAATCAGACCTTTTTTTTTTTTTTTTTTTAAATCAGCAATACTGTGATACTTATGAAGGTCATGACTGGAGCCATACTGTTATAATTCAGAGAACCTTAGCTGGTACATAAAGCACTCCTACCCAACATTTCCAGTAGTTAATTACTGCACTTTGAGCTCCTTAAACCTACGGAAAACTGGGATTGTGGCAATCTATTCTGAAATGTAAAAAGAAGTTATGTACTTACCATAACGTCTAATCTACTTACCATAACATTCCATCTGTGTTGTCCATTTTCATTCTTCAATCACTGGGTTTGGATCCAACTCAGACGTTACTATAGCTCATGACCAAATGAAACCCTTGAGCTCCTTTACCCATAATGCACCAACCTCTAACATACTTCAGATCTTCTTTGCTAGATGACATAAGCAATAAATATCAGAATAATGCTCCTAACAAAGGAAAACCAATATCGTTCTTCCAGAAGTCCATGATGACAAAGGTTGGTGGGTGGGGAGTTGAGGAAGAATGAAAATGGACAACACAAATGGAAAATTATGGTTAAGTACACAACTTCTTTATCGGATGTTGTCAATTTTCATTCATTCCTCAACCACTGGGACAGAGTCCCTAGCTACCAAATATCCTGGGCGGACTCTAAGGAAGGGTGTCAGGCTGCTGCTCTGCCCCTTGAGACTAGATCCAATATGTAATGAATAATACAAGTATGAGGATTAGCCCAAGCAGCAGCTGGACATACGTCATCCATGGAATGATTGGATACAAATACTGATGAAGTTGCCAAGGATTTAGTAGAGTGAGCTCTCGAAAGGTTTTGGTAATGAAATGCCCAATTTAATACAAAGGATATGCAGTCGGCAATCCACCTTGCCAATGATAGCTTTGTAACAGATATGCCTAATTTGTCATCTGCAAAGGATATAAATAACTGATCAGATTGTCTAATCTCTCTTGTTCTGTGTAAGAAAAAAAGCAACTCACTACAAACATCCAGCAAGTGTAACATACATTCACCTTTGTTTTCAGATTTTGGAAAGAAAATAGTTAAGTTACTAGACTGATTGATACCACCTTAGGAAAGAAGAAAGGGTTGGTTCTTAACATCACCCTATCCTTATGGAAAATCAAGTAAGGAGGTTTAGAGGGTAATACCTGAAGCTCTGAAATTCTCCTAGCAGAGGTAATAGCCACTAAAAATATCTTCCAGGTCAGAAATTTAATGTCACATTTTCCTGCTGGTTTGAAGGGGGAGTGGATTAAGGCCAGCAACAGAAGATTCAAATCCCACTGAGGAGTAGGATCTTTATAAGGTGGACTTAATAGTACATCTTAGCAAAGAAGAATTGTCAACTCCTACATGAAAGTCAGAGATTGCTGCCAACTGAACTTCAATGGTAGAGGAACCAACTCCCTCATTAAAAATTTCTGCCAAAAGCTCTAGGACATTTTGTATAGCGACTGGAGAGAGATCAATATGTTTTTGATGCACCCAACAAACAAACCTCTTCCATTTATTGGTAGGTAGATACTAGGTTATCAGACCAAGGGCCTAAAAGTAAGCCTAGCCAACAGGGTTCCCTGGCTTATGCCACCCAAGAAAGTTATTTTCCTGTGCCCCTGTTGAGCAGAGACACAGAAGTGATCCCTGGGGTGCATGTCCCATCCACTTATCAAACTTTTTCATGAAGAGTGCTAATGAGGAACTTTCCTTTAATACAGATGGGTAAGCTCATCCTGGAGAATGCGAAGTCTCTGGGACAGGAATCTATCCCTCCAGCATGTCCTATTTATTGTGATGACAAGGTTTAGGCCCCTACAGTGTGTAGCTCGGAGGGGTTGGGATTTCTTTAGGTGTAGCGTGTCCAACAGCTCTTGGTTTGATATAGATTTATATGTTATACAGAGATCACCTCGGAGTAGGCGATATGCTAAGGAGTACAGCTGGAGATTTTTGAGACGGTCAGTGTAGGACATCTGTTTGAGGCCAGTAATCCTCTGTGAGGCACTTCTGTGGCCTTTCCAGCTGCTGCAGATGTCTTGTGAGGTACATTCCAAAAGGGGCGTTGTACTCTAATGGGTCTAATGTGTGTTGAGTAAAGGGGAACAATGACCTTTTTTCCTAGATGAGAACCCTGTTGTGATGAGGTGTGCCATGTAGAAGGATTTCCTGACTACTGTGGTGATGTGATCAAAAGAGAGACTACAGTCCCATCTGGGTCCCAAGGTCTCTTATCACACATTCGGCATTAAGTAGACTGACACCTATGTGGTAGTTCATGGGTACAGAGTTTTTACCAAAGGGGATGACAATGCACTTTTTGGCATTGAACTTGAGGCCATGGCTCTGACATCAGGCATCTGTCTCAGTGAGGCCCTTCTGTAGGATGTCCACATCATTTAGGGACTCAACTATAGCTCCTAGTTTGCAGTCATCTGCGAACTTTGTTAGCCAAAGGCCTTCTGTGTTAGCCTGTACTTCAGAGAAGTAGATACCAAACAGGAGAGGTCCCAGGACTGAACCCTGTGGTACTCCACTTATCACTGGTATGAAGTCAGACTTGGAGTCTGCAACTTTTACAGTGTGGGTTCTGTCAGTGAGCCAATTGGCAACCCATCTTGTGACGTAGGAATTTATACCTAGTTTAGTGAGTTTAGCTATAATTCCAGAATGGGGGATAGTGTTGAAAGCCTTGGCGAGGTCAAAATAGGCTGTGTGAACTACCTTACCCTCGTTTGTGGCTTTGGTGACTGCCTCAAAGACATCAATCAGGTTCAGGAGGCATGATCTGCCTTTCACAAACCCAAACTGGTAACTTCCAAACTCTGGACCCCACCCAATGTCTTTGTTTTAGGAGGATCTATATTATAAGATCGACGGTTGAAAATATCGAACATCATATGGTCAACACCATATGGTCAATGTCTTCAAATGTTGACCTTATAAAAATATAAAATAAAAAAGTACCCTAACAGGTTTAAGCAGGGGGGCAAGCCCCCCTGCACCCCCCCCCACACCTCCCGCTACTTAAATATACCAACTTCGAGACCACACTACATTGCAATCAACTGAAATCTCCCCTTACAGGGATTTCTGTTTACACGCTCGAGATTCTGAGCATTCGATATTCTCATGCAGACAATTTCAGATTCGGCATTGTTGGCTTTCTAGAATATAATACAGACCCGTTTAGGAGTACCATGATGATACGTTCCATGGCCTTACAGACCAGGCTAGTCAGGCTAATAAGGTGATAGTTCCCAGATCAGTGGTGGCTCCCCCTTTGTGGTGTCTGATAACTGTTGCTGTGCACCATTCAGTAGGCACAAAGCCTGACGTGAAACTATGATTGAACATGGTGCGGAGCCAGTTCGTTCTGAAGTTCTTGTAAAACGCAGCCTGGGATGTTGTCCGGTCCCATGGATGCTGTGTTTTTGGCTTTAGAGAGTGCAGCTTTTACCTGCATAGTTATGATTACAGGGACTCTGCATTATTCCTGTATTGATATGGGTCCTTTAGAGGGTGAGAGGGGGGTAAAGTTAGCACTGAACCTATCTGCCAAGATGTTGGCAATATTAGTTAGTTCTGTAATTTTCATGCCATTGTGCTGTAACTCAGAGCAGATCTGGGTGTTTCCATTGAGATTCTTGACATAGCTATAGAATGCTTTGTGGTTGTCCCTAGAACCAGTGCTGATTTTGTTTTTGTAGCTAGCTTTGGAGGATCTTATAAGGGATCTCAGCTTCTTACTGAGGCTGACCAGGGAAACTCCTCCACTCATGGGATTTTACTCTCTTTTGCAACAGTTTCTTCCTTCTGTTGCAGAGTTTGTTTATGGCAGGAAACCACCAGATTGGCTTCCTTTTTTTGGAGAATAGCGTCTTGGTTCTGTTTGGGAAGAGCACGATCCATGCACTCGTGTAAGTGCTTATAGAGTGCATTTGTGTAGGAATCAGCAGTTCTAACTGTATTGTCCATCTGCATGGGTGTCAAAGTTCACCACTTCTGTCTTAAGAAGCAGGAAGTTGGCTTTGGAGAAATTTTTTACCATGATTTCTTTAATGTGGGGTCGGGGAGGGATGTGGACATCTAGGATGATTAGCTTATGGTCGGATCTGACCTACAAGGATTTGACTTCAGGTGTGGAACATCGGTCACTCATGTTGGTAATGACTAGGTCTAGGATATTGTTGCCCCTGGTGGGGGAGTGGATAAGTTGATCCAGGGCATTATAATTTATGAATTCCAGAAAGTGTTGAGCGAAGGAGTTGGTACAGGAGTAGTTTCCCAGTTAATGGTGGGGTAGCTGAAATCACCCATTATTAGGGTGTTTGGTTAAACCCTAATATTTTCCAGTATATCAAGAAAAGAGGAGTGGGAATCCTGGCGCATGGTGGGGAGATCTGTAGCAAGGTACAATTTGGATTGCAGTTTTGCCCAGAGTTAGTTGCACTTGGATAACCTCGGATGCATTACGTTGAGCAACTAGCCAGGAGGTGTGGCTATCCTTAATGAATACAGACACACGTCCACCTTTGGTGTTCCGGTCCAGGTTAGGTGGCCGAAAAGTGTGGTATGAGTTATAGCATGGTAATGCAGGGGTGCTCTCTGTAGCCTTGAACCAGGTCTTAGTCACTGCATAGATATTGATGTTCTCCATTTTAAGGAGTGCCTCGAGGGAGTGCATTTTGAGATTTAGACTTCTAGCACTGAGTAGCATTACCCTCAGTTTTTGCTTGCCTGGTCTTGTTACGGTGGTGAATTTGTCATTTGAACCTTGCCTAAAAAGGCACTAAAGGGGCAGCAAGAACCTTAGCCAGTATCCGAATCCCAGGGGTGACAGGTGCAAGCCATCTCTAGCAAAGTATCGTGGTCTGTCGAACATGTCATCCCAGGCATAGAGACATTGGATCCCCTTAGAATGACACAAAAAGCTTAGTCAATTGCTGAAGTCAATCATTTTGTCCTTGTACTGCGGTATCATTCTAGGCGATGGCAAAATGCTACTCAGGGCTAGGGTCATACTTGCCTGGGCTACAAGATCTGAGAGCTCTTCCATGTCTCTTCATGTAGTCCAGGGAGGTACGTCTCAAGTCGTTCACACCAACATGGACAATGACAGAGTCATATTTCTACTTGTTGTGGAGTGACCCGAGTGCGTGGGTTATGTGGTGGATCTTGGCATCCGACAGGCAGCTGACAGTAACCTTCTCCTTGTTTAGCCTGGTGAATGGGACATCAGTGTGCCTGACTATAGATTCACCTATGACTAGTGTGTTGGGTATGCTGTTTTGCCTTATGGGCTGTGGCTGAATGGCACACTGAGTCTGTAGGCCGTGTGTCACTTGGGTTGTGTTGGGGGGTGGAGGTTGCTTGTGTTTCTGCTTTGGAGGTCTCTGTTGCTTGAACAGATTATTACGGAGAGCCTCCGCAAATACTTTTGTGTTTCTGTGTGTGGATTTTGGTGTAGGTTTAGTGGGACTATGTGACGAGTGTGGTGTGGTGCAAGTGTTTACCTTCTCCTCTTGACTGTCAAGTTCAGTCTTGGTTGAAGGGAGCTTTATCTCCAGTTTGGCTAGATAAGTGCATCTCTCACAGATTGTGGTGTTGGGTGGTAGGAGGAAAGGGTTGTCTGTGTACATGAGGCAATGCTACACTGCCCCAAGATGTCCATATTCATCAGATAGACACTGGGAGCTGACCCTTGGACATGCCTTTTGTAGATTTTCCTAATAGAAGTTTTATGGGAAGACAAAAGTATATGTAAGACAGGAGACAAGAGCATAGGGTGTCTGGCTATTAACAGAAGTGGAGAAACCACACTGTTAGCTTGAGGTTTGAGATATCTGGATGAATCACGCCCTGTTGGGTGAGACAGTAGATCTGGGATCGGAATAAGTATCCAAGGTGGGTGAAGAAGATGAGGACTAAGGAAAAGGAACCAAACCTGTCAAGGCCAGTAAGGTACAATGAGGATGACTTTGCTCTTCAACCTTGCAGCTTTCTTTTAGAAACTTGGGAACCAAGTGAGTTGGTGGATAAGCATACAGAAGACTGAAGGGCCAATCGTGGAGCAGAGCGTCCCTTGATGACTACTCGGTGGAAGGATTAGGGCAAAAAAGCTGCTGCAATTGTTGTTTAGGGGAGACACAAAAAGCAAGGCTGGCCTCACTGATGGAAAATCACTTCTGTCACTTTTCTTTTGAGAGACCACTCATGCTCAACTTGTCTGCTATCAAGATGAACTTCTCCAGAAGGTGCATTGCTATCAGAAAACAGCTGGATGACATTGCCCATTGCCCACACTCAGAGTACTTCTCAACACAAGGGGTAAAATCTGGTTCCTCCTTGTTTGTTGATATACCAAACTAATGACATATTGTCTGTTTGGATCGCAACTGAAAAGCTTTCAATGCTAAAAGCACTGCTCTCATCTCAAGGACATTTATATGCAAATTGGCTTCTTTGGGGGACCAATTGCCTTGGACTGTTTCCCCCAAGAAGTACTCTCCTCCCCATCCAATATGAGCTGTGCCCGTGGTCACTATGAACGGACGGCCTTGTAAAAGCTGACCTGACCTTATCCACCACCAAAGGTATTTTTTGCATGATCCTTATTTGAGCTGACACCAGCTGATAAAGAATTAACCACGGAGATGCTAGCATCCACTGAAGAATTCTCACATGAAATCTTGCTAGGTGGAGTAGAATTAGGGCTGCTGACATTGACCCCAAAGTGTGAAGAATCAACCAGGCTGAAATTCTGGTGTTGTGAACAACCTTTGTGACCTGGAACCTCAACATCTGTGTTCTGGTTACGGGATGTGAAGCTCTTGCAGATACAGTATTGAAAACTGCCACTTGAATGGTTGCAACTGAGACTTGTTGCAATTTATTGTAATTCCTAGAAGGGAGCAAGTTTGCAGTACCTGGTCTCTCACTATTATGAGTAGATGCCTGGTCTTTGGTTTTAATAAGCCAGTCTAAATACAACACCTGGAATCCCTGCATTCTCAAGTGAGCTGCCACGACTTCCATGCATTTGGTGAACACACTGGGGGCTATGGTGAGATCAGAGGGCAGGGCTCTGAACTGGGAATGAGTGGCTCGCAGCCAGAAATGCAAGAACCTTCTGGACCGCCTGTTCATTTTTATGTGATAGTACGTATCTTGAAGATGTACATCCCATCGTCCTTGCCTAGAAACGTCAGGATGAATTAAACTGTAACCATACAAAACTTGAGGGTCGAACAGACTTGTTCAATTTGCTGAGATCCAGAATCAGTCTCCAGTCCCTTGTTTTCTTTGGCACGGAGAAAAATCTCGAGTAAGTTCCAGACCCTTTCTGGTCTAGTGGGACCACCTGGAGGACTCTTTTTTAGCAGCTTTTGTATCTCCAGTGCTGCTGCTTTCCTCTGACTGGGTGGAACATATGGAAACTTTTGCGAGTATGGAGGTGGAAGGGAAAAGGGAATTCTATTTCCTCTGGAAATAATCCTCTGCACCCAAGTGTCTTTTGTGATATCTAGCCAAGCTCTCTGGTGCAGGGATAAACAACCACTGATTGCCTCCAAAAGGGGACAATTGGGCCTCCTTTCAGAAGTGTTGATAGGGCCCATAAGAGAACATCTTTCTAGACCCTTGGTTTTAAGGGCCACCTCTACCATGTGGGCAGTGTCTTCAATTAGTGTTCCCCCTCTTGCAAAGGACCTCAACATTTTTTTGATCTACATTTTCCATCCCCCTCTAGAGTTCCTACAGAAGGTCCTTTGAGGGGGTTGAAAAATGTACTCCTACAGCAGAGAGTCCTTCCATCTTTTTCACACATGGAGAGCATCCTTCACCCTGAGGTAAAGTAAAAAAATCCATCAATGGGAGAACTGACTAAAGACGACGAACGGCTCCAGAAAGTCAGACAAAGGCATTCGGGCATGCCTTCTTATTGAGTTGCCTGAAAGCACTGCCTTTGAGGTACTCTTAGCTGCATGAGAGAAGCCTCATGGATGAATCTGAGATAGACTAAAGTGTTGCCAAATACGAGGCTACTGAAGCTCGAGTTTCTGCAATAGTGGCCCCTGAAAGAGTACTTGACAGTTCCTTTATCAAATCTCTTCGCAACCTAGTGAAATGTGCCATACAGTTCAGCAACCTAAGGGCAAAGTTCACTGAAGTACAGACACCACAGACTCATTATTAGAGGGATGGACAGTGGAACTTAGTTTCACAAGTTCCTTCTTCAAGGCCACTGCCACAATCATGGCATCTACTGGTACTCCCTTGCACCAGAATTCCCTTCCTGTTGGAGGTGCCAGAAATCGGTCTGGTCTCTTGGCAACAGGTTCAACTCTATCAAGTTCCTTCCATGTCCGCTGAGAGATCAAATCAATGAGCTCATCAAGAGAAGAGTTATCCAGAAGGTAGATGGGTCAAATACAATCACCTCCAATCACCTCCAGGAACATACATTCCTCCGGAAAAGGATTCTGGGAGGATCAACCACCCTGTTCTATAATCTTCAGAATGTCTCCAAATTACATGTTTTTGGGTGGTGATGTAAGGGATCCTTCCCCTTCATCGAAACCAGTATCTTCTTTAATTCATTCATGTGGGGAATCCAACTGCCTCCTTCTGCACTTTCTCTTATGGAGTACTTCATTGGTGGGATGTTCTGGGGAAATCATTATTTAGTAACTTCAATTATCACTGATTTGCCAAAACCCACAAACCAAAACAAACTATAAATGAGGCAAAATGTGGGCATTCTGCAAAAATCTGGACAAGTGACAGCTATGACTAAAGAACACTTGCACAACAATTCTACAATGCACCTCTCTAATGCATTACTAACACTACCTTTTGAAGTGAAGCCAGCACTAACAATGCTTACCGAACAACACAGTTCCCACGGTTGGTAGCAAAGATGACAATGGGTGCAATTGTGGACTCCAGGGCTCGGTGTAGATAGGTAAAGCACTCAATGTCGAGCATGTGAACTTCATCAATAAACAACACACCAGGCACAAGCTCAGCAATACCTTGGTCAATATACTTATTCACCACCTTGTTAATTTCGCCACGTAATTTATCTGTAAAGATAAGTAGAAAACAAAGCCTTTTAATGCTCACTACAACAATCTTGACAAGTCATGATTTAAACACTTCCTAAAAAAAATATTCATTGGTCCATTAGTTGTAGAGTACTTCAATTTTTAATTTTGCCATCATTTACTCTGTAGTTTACTAATATTTACCTCACAAAATCATATTACCTGTAATTAAACAGTAAATGAAAAAATGTAGCCACAATAACAAAAACAAAAGGAATTTTTTTCTGATGGCATGGCACCAGTATCAATTTGTGTTACGGCAGTTCACACATTTCTGATGACCCAGAATGGGGGGAAAAAAAATTCCTCTATCGACATATGCACACACACATTTTATTATATATATATATATATATATATATATATATATATATATATATATATATATATATATATATATATATATATAAAAACACATACACATGTACACATATGTACGTACACACTTTATATATATATATATATATATATACACACACATATACATACACACACACGCATACACACCACACAGATATTAATATATATATTGCAATACCATGTTTCTTTGTTTCTTACAAGATATTGTAATTTTGTTGATAAAATACAAAACAGGCAGACTTTCTGTGGAATGAAAACAAATAAAAAGTCAATGAATCTCAAAATGACTTATCCATCCTGCAGGAAACTTTGTCTCAAATAAATAATGGATATCAAAATCATGGCCTGAAACTAATCTACCCCAGTGACCTACCACATTGACAATACACCACTGAGAGTTAACCCAGCTGTTTGGGATTTGGGAACTTGCGTGGACAGTGGCACAACTTTTGACCAACATGTGTCTACTGTTTTAAGAAAGTCCTTCTATATTGTACAGCTTATAAACAAAGGGACTGTGTCTAGATCTACTGATGCCATTGTACCCCTTTACTTAGCCCTCATTAGGCCAACCATTGAATATGCCTCCTTTAGGATGCATCTGTCCAGACACATGCAACTGTAACGCCCACAGAGATAACTCAGTACAAGGATACAAGAACTAAACAACCTGTCCTACATGGACCAACTCAAAGCCCTGTCACTAAACTCTATATCCAACCGACTGTTAAGAGGTGACCTGTGTATGGCATACAAGCATCCTCTAACCCAGTACTGCTGAATTTACTGCATATCAGTAATTCAAATGGCATCAGAAATACACTACCTGGGGATCTAAATATCTTGTACAACATCAACAGAATGGTTTGGAAAGACAGGTACATCTCAGACAGGACACCGCTGTTCTGGAGCAGACTCCCTATCCATGTAAAACAAAGCCCATCCTTGTCTGTATTCAAGCGCAGCTTGGACGTATGGATGAGAAACAGAAAATGTACCCAGAACTACACCTGATACTATTAATGGACAAAGAAAGTTATTAAATGCTTTATCCCATGCATGGGTCCCCTCAAATTATCTATGGTATGATTCCAGTTATTCTCATCACAGGTAATATATGATTTATCATGAGATAGATAAGCCCAATCTATAACTGAATGTAATAGGTTATTTTGAGTGCAAACAAGAGAAATTGGTTACACTTACAATGACTCACAAGGGCAATTAGCGTAGTACTTACCTATGAACCTCTAAACTGTTACAACAGGTAAAACAAACAGGAATATACTTACAATATAATACATTAAGGGCTTTAGCTGCCTTAGCAGCAGTACTTAAGGTCATAGGTTCATAGGCAAGAACTAGGCTAGCTGCCCTTATGGGACATTTAAGCCTAGTGAATTTCCTTTCCAAAGGTGAAAAACAAACCCTGTAGCCTGTGTCTGTGAGGTTAACACTGTAACCATTACACTAACCCCAGGTGCACAATACATTCTCAAGGGAAAACAGTCTTTAAAAATGCACCGTCCGGCAAGTCCGTTTTTCCAAAACAAAGTCTCCCTTGGGGAATAAAAGTCTTTCTCCAAAGTACTCTTATAACCAGGGCTGTCAGGGATGAAACAAAGTCTTACTAGAAATTCTCTGGTCATGCAATTCCAAACTTCCATTAACATATCACACACCTTGTACTGGACTCATTCCTCGAAGCTGGCAGCTCTGACCTTGGTTAGTCTCTTTCTTCACCAAATGTGGTCCAGACACCACTGGACATCCAATTCAACAGCTTCTCTCATAACAGGTTTACTTTGGCCTTAAAGGTGCTGATTAACAGCTGATGTTAAACTTAAGTCCACGTATTTCAACTTGAAGAACCAGTCTATATAATTTAAGTGCATTCTCTCATATACCCCCCAAAACAAATCTATTCTCCCCCTACCAGACGCACTCAAAGCCTAATCCTACCTCTAAGCTCCTTAAAACATCCCTACCCATGCCTGCCTATTTCCATTACCTGCTGGGCATTCACCCAGTGGAATCACCATCCCATGTTACAGTACACACATACAGGCCTTTTCTTAAAACGTATACAAAAAATATCACATAGTTTGCGCGCGGTGTGTGTGTGTGTGTGTGTGTGTGTGTGTGCATATACAGTGGATATAAAAAGTGTACACACCCCTATTAAAATACCAGGTTTTTGTGATGCAAAAAAAATGAGACCACAATAAATCATTTCAAAACCTTTCCCACCTTTAATGTGACATATAACCTGTACAATTCCATTGAAAAACAAACAAATCTGTTAGGGGAAAAAATATAAAAAATAAAAAAACTTACAATAAGCTGGTTACATAAGTGTGCACATCCTTAAACTAATATTTTGCTGATGCACGTTTTGATTTAATTACAGCATTCAGTCTTTCTTGGGTAGGAGTCTATCAGCATGGAACATCTTGACTTGGCAATATTTGCCCACTCTTCCTTGCAAAAGCACTCCAAATCTGTCAGTTTGCAAGGGCGTCTCTTGTGCAAAGCCCTCTTCAGGTCACCCCACAGAATTTCTATTTGATTTAGGTCTAGGCCATTCCAAAAAGTACAGTTGTGTACACTTACCATAAATGTAGAGGTTTGAATGTATTCACTGTTGCAGTCATCACACACTTGGGTTATTTGACTGCAGGTAGCCCTCAGTCAGCCCGAATACCAGAGACTTAGTATTTCTATGTTGGTTGCTGTCCCTCTAGGACAGATGTCAGGTTGTAAGGGGTATAAAAACAGGCAGCTGATGCCACTACATCAGTTTTTCTTGCCCCAAATGTTAAGACCACCTCCAAATGGGGAGCTAAGTTATGGTGGGGAAAACACCACCAGTAAAAAGTAAATACCAACACCCCAGAGGGGGATGAGTAAAGGACAGAGAGGAGAAAGGGAGACAAGGGGGCTGGAGGGAGGAAAACCTGGTAAGTGTACACAACTGTACTATTTTTTTTTTCGTGTTTCACTGTTGTAGCATCACACTTGGGTAGATTCTCAAAGCTGAAGAAGGGTGGAGGCAGTCAAGAAGAGTTGGGGCTGGCTAGTATGCCTTGCAGGACTGCTGTTGCAAAACCCGCCCTGGATTTGGAAAAGATAGGCAGGTGGTAATGTTTGGTGAATGTGTGTACAGAACTCCAGGTAGCAGCTTCCAGGATGCCCCTGGTGGGGACTCCACTGAGGAAAGCTGTAGATGTGGAAGTTGCCCTAGTGGAGTTGTTCTGACCCCCTGAGGGTTGTTTTCCAATGGTGCTTGTAGCAAAAATGGATGCAGTGTGCTATCCATTTGGAAACTGTTTGCTTTGAAATGGCCTTGCCCTCTGCCCCGATGCAAAGCTGACTAGTAACTGGTCAGATTTCCTGAAGGGCTTAGACCTATCAAGATAGAGTCCGAGTTGTCTTTGCACATCCAAGGAGTGCAGGATGCTTTCCCCTTTAAGAAAGTTGGCAAATGGATAGACTGGTTGAGAGCCACACTGGACACCACTTTATGCATAAAGGAAGGGTTGGTTAGTCCTGAGGGAAACCCTGTCAGCATGGAAAATAATGAAGGGTTCCACAGCCATAAGTGCTTGTAGCTCTGACACTCTGCTCGCTTAAGTGATGGCCAGAAGCAAGGCTGCAGGCTCAAAGGTGGGTAGTGTGAGCTTTTCCAATACAAAGTTAAGGTCCCAAGCAGGGGTGAGTACTCTCCTAGGTTGGCCTTAAGTTGTTTGCCCCTCTCAGGAACTGTTTGATAAGAGGGTGACAGAAGAGAGGTGGCTCAGTGTTGTAATAAGCCAAAATGGCAGAGGCATGGATCTTAATGGAGGAAAAAGATAGGCCTCTGTGGAGCAGATCTGCTAAGTAATCCAGGATTAGAGGCAGGGAGGGCAGAGTTGTGTTATCTCCTTTAGAATGAATCCAGGAGTGGTACCTTTTCCACTTAGCATAGGATTTCCTTGTACTGGGTCTTCTGGCTTCAAGAATTATGTCCAGCACCTGCTTGCTTAGGCTGATAACTGGGGAAGAGTTCAAGGAATAAGCCAGGCTGCAAGATTTAGTGTTTGCAGTTGTGGATGCAAGATCTTTTCCCCCTGCTGAGAGAGCAGAGTTGGGTTCTGGTGTAGGTGCCAGGGTAGCACCGGTGACAGGCTGCATAGGAGTGGGTACCAGTGCTGGCATGGCCAGTCCGGGGCAATCAGAATTGTCCTTGGTCTATCCTGTCTTATCTTGAGCAAAACTCTTGAGAGAAGGGGGGGGGGCACAGACAGAGATGTACTGGAAGGATAGGGCATCCACTTCCCAGGGCCTGCTGTGAGGTGTCCTAGTGCAAAATCTGCTAAGCTGGTGATTGCAGGGGAAGGCAAAGAGATCCACCTCTGGGGTCCCCCATTTCTGAATCAGAAGGTCAAAGGTGCTGGCCTCTAGATGCCAATCGTGTGGGTCTAAGATTTCTCCTTAAGTCATCTGGCTGGCAGGAATTGAGCTTGCAGATGGATCTGCATGTCCAAGGCCGTGTTCCACAGGGCCATGGCTAGTCTGCAGAGTGGGTAAGAGTGGGTTCCCTCCTGCTCGTTGATGTACCACACAACTGTGGTGTTGCCCGTTTTTATTAGCAGGTGTCCTGGTGAGAGTAGGGATCTGAAAGCTTTCAGATCGTGCTGCACAGCTAGCATCTCTTTTTGGTTGATGTGCAGATGAATTTGACTTTGGCTTTAGTGGCCCTGATTGCACTTGCCATCCATGTGTGCCCCCACAGGCATAGTCTGATGCATCTGTGGTTAGGGTCTGGGCGGCGTGGGGTTGAGTAAAGGGCAGTCCCTTGTTGTGGTTGCATGCTGCTACCCACCAAAGAAACTCTGCCCTTAGACAGGGTACTATAGGAATGACTGTTTCTGGATCCTGAGACTGTTGGCACCAAAGACTTTTTAAGTACCATTGAAGTTTCCTCATATGCAGTCTGGCATATGGAATTAGTAGGATGCATGAGGCCATGAACCTTAGGACCTGCAAGATTTTCCTTGCGGATAACTGGGTTCTGGTGGCCATTTGAGTAAAATAGTCTGACAGAAAGGCTTGTTTTACTGAAGCAAGGAATGCCATCTGGGATGCTGTGTCCAAGCTTGCTCCCAGGAATAAAATCTTTTGGTTGGGGACTAGTTTTGATTTCTTTTCATTGATGGTGTACCCCAGGGAGGTTAGAAGGTTTTTTTTTACAAATGTCAGGTGCTGCAACAGCATTTCCTAACTGACTGCCTGAATCAGGCAGTCATCCAAGTAAGGGTAAATATGAATATTTCTCTGTCTGCAGTAAGCAATGGCTGGAGCCAGGCATTTTGTGAATACTCTGGGAGCAGTGGATAAACCAAAGGGAAGTGCAGAGAACTGATAATGCATAGATCCTGCCCTGAAGCGAAGATATTTCCTGCATGACTCTCTTATAGGGGATGTGTAGATGGGTTTCTTTTAAGCCTAAGGTGACTAACCAGGTATCTTTGGTTAGCATAGGTAGAAGCTGCTGCAGGGTCAGCATTTTGAATTTTGGTACCACCAGGAAGGTGTTGAGAATTGAAAGATCTAGGATTGGGTGGCAAGTGCCCTCTTTTCTGGGTACCAGGAAGAGTCTGGAATACAATCCTTGACCTGTTTCGCAGGAACGTAATGAATTGCCCTTATAGAGAGCAGAGACTGAATTTGGTTTTGTGCCTGCTGCCCACTGGTTTGGAGGAAGGTCTGGGAACCCTTTTGGGGATGGCAGTGAGTGGAAGTAAAATTTGTACCCCTGGGATACAATGTTGTGGACCCATCGGTCTTTGGTGATGGAAACCCAGCACAAGCAGTTGGGCAGAGGTGGGAAGTGGAGTTGAAAAGTCATTGGGAATTCTTTCCATAAGGGGGTGGTTTAGCACTCCCTGCTTTAGAGGTGGAGGCACTCCATTGCTTAGATCTCTGCATACCCTGAGACTGTGGTCTAGGGGGTCTGTTTCCCCTGGGTCTAGTTTGAGATTGCCTAGAGGGGGCTGGAAAGGACCAATGCTTCGAGGGGCAATGTCTACTGAATCTAGGAGGCTGCTCTTGCAGGAATTCTTTAACTGTCTGCATAGATTTAGCTTTTTCTTCCATCTTTTTAAGAACCTCTTCTGCTTTGGTGCCAAACAGCTGGTCTTTGTTCAAAGGAGCATCTAATAACTTTGATTTGACATGGTCTGGCAGGGTCTGCTCCTTAAGCCAATCATGCCTTCTCAGTACAGTACCAGTGACTGCTGGCCTGCAAAATGCTTCTAAGGCGTCAAAGCCACACTGCAATGTACGCTTGCTGACTTGGCTTGTGGAATGCATAAGCTACTGCAATTCTTTACTTTCTGCACAGTCTGTAAAGGTAGCTATTTTTTAAGTTCCACAATATGTTGTTGGTATTTTAGCATGTGAAACTGACAATTCAAGGCCCTAATGGCGAGAGTTGCAGAGGTATATACTTTCTCACTCCATTTGTCCAGAGCTCTAGAATCCCTGTCCGAAGGGGTGGAATTCTTAGCTGTGGTTGCTTTGATACTTTTAGATCCCTGAGAGATGACCTCTGAATCAGCAGTAGGCTTTCTGAAAAGGAATTTGTGAGTCAGGTACTCTGTAATACCTATCCGGTTTCCTAGGAGCAGGGGGTAAAGTGTCAGGAGTTAAACTAGATTCCATAAAGACATCATCCACAACATCCATGACTGGGAGTATTGCTAAAGGCCTACGTTGTGGCAAATCTAGAAATTCTCCGAGTCTCTTTTTGTACTGAGGATAGTCTTGGCATTCCCAGTGGAAATGCTCTCAAAGTATGCAAGGTTTCATCAAAAGAGAAATCCTCTGGAGAAGCCAAGGGAATGGATTCCTCTGCATCTGAATCATCATAAGCAGACAAGGGTAAGTCTTCATAATCAGATACCTCAGAGTCGGACTCTTGGTCTGTTGAAGCTGCTGGGGAAGGCTGATTTCCCCTAATCAACATAATAAGGTCTTCAGTCATTCTAAGCATCTGATGTTGTG
The DNA here is from genome assembly GCF_019279795.1 of Protopterus annectens. Classification (NCBI taxonomy): domain Eukaryota; kingdom Metazoa; phylum Chordata; order Ceratodontiformes; family Protopteridae; genus Protopterus; species Protopterus annectens. The sequence goes on along the minus strand of NC_056740.1, from coordinate 29,273,904 downwards.
GCAGGGGAGCAGGTACATTCGCTTTGGTCATTTGTTTTTTTAGGCGTAGCGTGCACTCTTGGCCTTAGAAACTTTGGTAGTTTTAGACAGAACTGAAGACGTGAAAGAGGTCATCGGTTTATGTCGAGCATCGGTAGTATGAAGAACTTCCTCAGAAGCCAGTGCCTGCTCAACGGCTCCAGACTCACCCAAGGTAGAGACATCCGCAGGTTCCATAGTCAGAGAGTCTTGCTGCATACTGGACTCTGAACGGGTCTCTGTAGAGGCCTGCGAATCCACTATTGCCAGCAGACTGATGACTAGCTTAAAGGAAGCATTCGGCAGCTTTGGACCTGTGCAGTCTGTCTCTGTCTTTATCCTTTAGTTTTTTATGAAGATCTGTAGTCTGATGGCTTACCGAAGCAATTTCAGAATACGGAGATCGAGAAAGAAAGTATTTAGCAACAAAAATGGTCCAACGACGAATAGTGCGGGCGTTGAACAAGGCACAAAACTGACAGTGAGGTACGCCGTGGTCTGGGCCTAAACAGGTGATACAGTAAGAATGGAAATCTTGGTGTGGTATTTGCTTTTCACAGGCAAAACAATTGTTAACTTTTTCTGGCTTCAGTTAGAGCAAGAAAAAAGGGTCCCCAATGGGGTACTTAGCTTTAGAAGACTTCAGGATAATTCAATTCGGAATAGAAAACTGAGGTAGCAGCTGACCGGCACTTGCGAACTGCTTCTTCTTCAGGCTCCTCGGCAAGAAAGACTGATGTTATGGCATCGACTGCCTGCTTTTATACCCCTGATGACCTGACGTTAGTCCTGGAGCGACAGCAAATGACGCAGAAATACTAAGTCTCTGGTATTCGGGCCGACTGATGGCTACCTGCAGGCAGATAACCCAAGTGTGATGACTGCAACAGTGAAACACGAAGAGCATCTTAAGCCATTCTTTTGTTGATTTGGAAGTGTCCTTGGGGTCACTGTCATGTTGAAAGATGAAATTCTTCTTCATCTTTAACTTTCTAGCAGATGTCTTAAGGTTTTGGGCCAAAAGTGACTGGTATTTGGAACTGTTCATAATTCCCTCCATCTTGAATAAAGTCCCAGTTCCAGCTGAAGAAAAGCAACCCCAAAGCATGATAGTGCAACCACCATGCTTCAGCATGGGGATGGTGTTCTTTTGGTGACGTGAAGTGTTGTTTTTGCACCACATGTACCTTTTCGAATTGTGGCCAAATAGTTCAACCATGGTCTCATCAGACCATAACTCATTTTCCCACATGCTTTTGGGAGACTTGATGTACTGTTTTGCACATTTTAGCTGGGCCTGGATGCTTTTCTGTGTAAGAAAAGGCTTCTGTCTTGCAACCCTACCCCATAGTCCAGACATATGGAGAATATGGGAGATTGTCATATGTAGTACATAACCAGTACTTACCAGAAATTTCTACAGCTCCTTCAGTGTAGCTGTAGGTCTCTTGGCAGCCTCCCTGACCAGTTTTTGTCTGGTCTTTTCATCAATATTGGAGGAACGTCCAGTTCTTTGCAACGTCACTGCTGTCCCATATTTTCTTCACTTTTTGATGACTGTCTCACTTTGTTCCATGGTATACCTAATGCTGTGGAAATGTTTTTGCACCCTTCTCCTGACTGAAAACCTTTCAACACTGAGATCCCTATGATGCTTTGTAATCTTTCTGCAAACCAGGTCTTTTGCTGTAGCTGGCAACTGAGTAAAGGCCAGGAAAATCCTACTAGGACAGCTGAACTTTATTGGGGGTTAATCAGAGTCTCTTAAACTGATGGCAGGTGTGTACCCAAGAACACTGAATGTTGTAATTAAATCAAAAGGTGCTTCAAAGTATTACTTTAAGGGTGTGCACACTTGTGCAACCAGCTTATTTTTATATTGTTTTCCCCTAACATATCAGTTTGTTTTTCAATTGAATTGTGCAGGTTATAGGTCACATTAAAGGTGGGAAAAGTTTTGAAATGATCTATTGTGGTCTCATTTTTTATATCGCAAAAATCTGGCATTTTAATAGGGGTGTGCACACTTTTTATATCCACTGAATATACACACGCACGCACACACACACACACACACACGCACGCGCACACACACACACACACACACACACACACACACACACACACACACACACACACTATCTAAAGCTGAAACTCGTTTCCAGCACACAATAAACAAAGGCTGAGTTATGAATAAACTTTACAAAGGACGTCTACAATCATAGCATAGAACACAAGGATAATGTTCAAACACCGAGAACCAAATGGAACTAACATTAGTCAAAAACTAAAAAAAAAAAAAAACAAAAAAGGTAATGTACTCACCATAACATTCCGTCTGAGTTGTTGTTCTTCATTTGTTTTCAACCTGTGGGAACACGGATCCAGCACGATCTCACTCGGTCACATTTCTCCAGCATCTGATCCAAGCTCCTCCCCTACCCATTATGCCCCTGTCTCCTTCCTCCCTTCAAAAAGAGTTTGCTGCCCCCCATAGCAACCCAACCTGACATGTCTTACCTCCTGACACCAAAAACTCAGATAGCATCAACAGGAATAACAGTTTATGCCAAGGAAACAGTCATGTCTTATCCAGTCAGACCACAACACAGCCCATATGAGGTAGGGGGAAGGAGGGAGGGATGGTTGAAGACAAATGAAGAGCAATAACTCAGATGGAACGTTATGGTGAGTACTTAACTTCTTTATATGAAGTTGTTGTCTTCATTTGGTCTTCAAGCTGTGGGACAGAGTCCCCAGCTACCAAACACCTAGGAGGCCCTCATGGAAAGATATTCCATAATACAGCAGGGCCAAAGGATGCCCTGCCTCTGGAGAGAAGATCCAACCTGTAATGGGAGATGAAAGTATGTGAAAAAGCCCAGGTAGCCACAGAGCAAATGTCATCCAAGGAAACTCTGGACCAAAAGGTGGCTGAAGTAGACATAGATCTAGTATAATGTGCCTTAACATGACCTGGTGGAGGTAATCCTTTTGTTGAATACACCAAGAGTACACACCCAGAAACCCAATGAGCAATGGTGACCTTAGATACAGACTTCCCTAAGAAGGGCTTAGAATTGGAAATGAAAAGTTCATAAGACTTGTGGAAGGCCTTTGTTCTGTGTAAGTAAAAACGTAATTGTTTATAAACATCCAGCAGGTACAACTTGCACTCTCCCTTATACTGAAAGTTCGGAAAGAAGACAGGGAGGTTGATAACCTGACTGATGTCTGACTCTGAGGCCACTTTAGGCAAAAAGGAAGGATTAGTTCACAGAGAAACTCTGTCTTTATGGAAAATCATGTAAGGGGGCTTAACTGATGAGGCCTGAAGCTCTGACACCCTTTTAGGTGAAGTAATAGTAATCAGAAATGCTGTCTTCCAAGACAGGAATTGTAGACCCACTGAAGCAGTGGGTTCAAAAGGGAAAGAAACCAATGTTTGAAGGACCAACATAAGATTCCAAGGAGGTGTAGGGTCCTTAATCGGTAGCCTAAGATGAAATGTACCCCTCAGAAAAGCTTTGCAGAGCTTAGAAGAGGCTAGAGAAGACAAATTATCCCCTATGTGGAAATTAGAAATAGCTGCCAATTGAAATTTAACTGTAGAGAAACTTGCACCCTGCTAAAAAATGCTTGCCAGAAACTCTAAAATAACAGGAACTGGAGGCCCTGAAAGGATCCAAATCCCATTGAGCTGCCCAAATTGAGAAACACTTCCATTTACTGTAATAATCCTTCCTTGTAGAAACTCTATGAGCCGCTACCAAAATCTTCTTAACCAAAGATAATCTGGGAGTCCTAACTATCATGGGAACTGAAGCAGCCAAGCAGTGAGCTTCAGACTGGCCAGATCTGAATGTGGATCCCTGAGGATATGAAATCAGATCCGGAACTGGATCCAGCGTCCAGGGAAGACACACTAGCTCATCAGGCCCATCATAGAAGACAATGCCCCTTTTGGGATGTACCTTACCAGACACCTACAGCAATTAGAAAGACCCCAAAAGTATCTCACCAAGAGGATCAAGGGTCTCAAACAGATGCCATATGCTGCTCGGTTAAAAAAACTCCAGCTCTACTCAGTTGCATACCGCCTACTTCGAGGCGATCTATGCCTGACATACAAAGCTATGTCAAATCCAGAATTAATGGACATGCTCCACCTCAGTAAATCTAAATCCCTTAGAGCCACACGCTCGATGGACTTGAACCTCAGCACAGAAATAAACAGAACTTGCTGGAGGGACAGGTTCATAACCCAGAGGCTCCCTTCGCTCTGGAATAGAATTCCAGTTCATGTGAGGCAGAGCACCTCACTGAATCTCTTCAAGAAGAATCTCGATAAGTGGATGGGGGATCGTAGGTTTGTCCCAGGGATTACTCCCGTGTCACTATTAGACAGAGGCACAGTAAACTAAACCTTAAAAAGGGCACAGTATACTCAAATCAAGGGGTGGCGTAGGCCATACAGAATCGGGCTAGGCTTATAATTGCCCCAGGGCAGATAGCCTAGTATGAACCTATGAACTACATGACACCACAGAGAAGGGAATCATACTTGACGGGGCCAGAAGGGGGCGATGAGGATGACTGAGCTCCCCAGCCATTGTGCTTTCTGGATGAAGTTTGAAATCAGGAGAAGACAAGGATAAACAGAGAAGACCAGAGGGCAAAGCATGAACTAGAGCATCTCTGGGGGGACTTTCAGCAAAAAAACTCTCTGCACTTTGCATTGGAAGGGGAGGCGAAGAGATCACAGCTAGGCTGACTCTACTTCAGAAAGATCTGCTTCGCTACTGAAGGCTTCACAGACCACTCATAAGGCATCAGGATAGATCTGCTTAGCCTGTCTGCAAGAATGTTGGACCTCTCTGGAATGTGCATTGCCACCAGAAAATGGCCAGTGGAGATTGCCCACTCCCACAATCTCATGGCTTCATGGCAAAGGGGATAAAGACCTGGTTCCTACTGTTTGTTGATATACCAGACTATCGACATGTTGTCTGTGTGGATGGCAATCGTCCCTATGGGAAATGGTCATGAAAAGCTTGCAACACCAATAGCACCACCCTCATATCTAGGACAGTAATATGCAACTGGGTCTCCAGGGATGACCACGTGCCTTGAACTGTCCTTCCCAAACAATGCCCCCCCCACTCGAACAGGGAAGTGTCCGTGGTCAGAGGAGTGGGGAAAATAAAACGGGTGACCGCGAAGATGATCTGGGGAGCGAATCCACCAAAGAAGACAATCTTTGCATGCCCGGGACAGACTAATAAGAGGTGACAGAGGTAGATCCAGAAAGGACCACTGGACCACCAGAGTCCACTGGAGCGCCCTCATACATAGCTGAGGTGACGGGATGAGGGTGTTTGTGGAAGCCATGGACCCCAATACCCTTAAAACCAGCTCCGCAGGAAGAGATGGAACTTAAAAATGTACAAGCCATGCTGTTTGAGGGAGTTAAGTCTATTCGGTGTCAGGAAGGCATTGATCTAAATGGTGTCCAATCGAGCTCCAATGAAATGCAGCACTGGAACCAGTAATAAGAGAGATTTGTTGCGATTGATGGTGGTGCCCCAGCTGGTTGGTGGTTTGGATGAGAAAGTCCCGGGTTTCGCAGAGACCATGTCTGAAGGGGGCAGACAGGAGCCAATCATCCATGTAAGGGAAGACCTAGAAGCCCTGCAGCCGCAGGTGAGCTACTAACAACCACCATCAATGGTCAACACTCTGGGGGCTGTGATGAGACCCAAGGGAAGCACTCTGAATTGGTAATGATTGCCCCCCAGACAGAAGCAGAGAAACCTCAGAGAGGGTCTGTCCATTTTGATGTGATAGTACGCATCTTTAAGATCTACTGAGCACATCCAGTCATTCTGCAAAAAGGGCAGGAAAGACTGGAGTGTGACCATTTGGAATTTTGTCTTGGCAACTGACAGATTCAGGGCAGAGTGATCCAAAAGTGGCCTCAAGTGCCCCATTTTCTTTGGCATCAAAAAAGCCTGGAATAGATGCCTAATCTGGACTGGGCTTGGGGGGGGGGGTGGAACGGGCTGGATGACTTGTTTTTCTAGCAGCCTGGAAATTTCCTGTGCTGCTGCCATTTGCACAGGTGGAATGTATGGGAGGAACCTGGTCAGACTTGACCTTTGAAAGAAGGGGATTGAATATCCTCTGAATATGATTTGTTACACCCAATGATTTTCTGTAACTGACTCCCATGCTGATAGGTGTAGTGAGAGTCGACCCCTGACTGCCTCCAGAGATGAGCAGCTGGGCAACTCTTCAGGGCTGCTGCGTGGGTCTGTCCAAGAAATGAATCCCGAGACCCTTGATTCCTCCGGCCCCCTCACCCGCAAGTGCGGCATCTGTCGAATCACCCTCTGCCTCTGGGAGAAGGCGAGTCCACAGCATCTTGTGAATAACCTTGAGACTTCCGGAACCAAATCTTCACCCCTTGCTGATTTCTGGAGAAGGATCACTGAGGGGTTGAGAAACAGATTCTTCCCATCCTTCTCGCTCTGGACTAGTGTCTCATATACAATCTTTCCAAAATGTCTGTGGAACCATCAAACAGGACATTTGTAAAAGATGCCTTGAAGGTCTCCGAGAAGGTACAGAGATGGTGCCAGGTGTGACACTTGATGGCAACGCCTGCCCCAGAAGCTCTAGCGGTGCCCTCTATAGCACGAAAGAAAAGCTGCATAGAGGTATTGGCAATGGAGGTGAGGGTGGCCATTGAGAGAAGAAAACCTTCTTATCCTCCGCCAACATGGACCCTGGGGCAGACTAGCTGACGACCTTCACCATGTCTCACTGAAGCCTAATAACGTATGCCATATAGTTCAGTGCATGTAAGCCTGCTTCACAAAATGGTCCAGTGTCCTAGACTCTTGATCTGGCAGGCGGACCGTGGAGCTCTCCTGTGCAAGCTCCTTCTTGGTGGCCACTGCCACCATCATGGATCATGGAAATGAAAGGGGGTCACTTTGACCAATGTGGCTTGTCTGTGAGGGTGCTGAGGATCTTATCAGAGTGCTTTGGAAATAGGCTCCACCTTGTCGGGCTCCTTCCACACCTGAGATGTCACAAGATCCACCAGAGGATCCACGGGAGGGGACAACCACGACATACAGGGTCCTGTGCCAAATGCTTCCAGGAACACAGACTTCTCCTGGTTGGGTTTTTGGACAGATCCCCTCCACGTGATCTCCATAAGGTCTCCAAATGAGACATCCTCTGGGTGTGATTGGGGGAATCCTCTCTTTCCTCCAAGTCGGCATCTTCCGGGACAGACTCCAATGGGGAGTCTACATGCCTCCTTTTACACCTACGTTTTTGAGGAACCTCCTCAGGGGATTCTCTGGGGAGGACTATAAAACATCTAGCTGCTCCTGTGTGGGAGCTCCCTGGGGCAAGCAGGCTGCCCCTGAGGTAGCAGGATGGCGGAATCTGGATCAAAAACAGAGGGAGCCCAGACAGATTCTGAAGACGAGAGCATCAAGGGTCTCAATAGGACCGATAGAACCCTCTCCATTATGTCAAAGGCAGATGGAGAATGAACCGCCTAAGTTGGGGCTACAGACTGGTATCTGTAATCCTCAGGATCAATGGGGGAGCCAGAACTGTATCTCCAGGCACCGAGACTCTGATTTGAAGGCTCTGCTCTGAAAAACTCGAAGAGGAAACCATCCCCTTGGATCCGGTGCTGAGGCTACGACCTGCTCAAGGTAATGGCAGGGATCGTGGTACCAGGTACTGCCGGCGCCAACCCCTAGACTCAGAGGGTCCTCAGATCAGAGGACTCTGAAACTGGGGTCGGATAGGAGGAGTAATTGGGATGAAGGCGGATTGCATACCCCCCGCACCGGAAGGAGAGGGGGCAGACAAGACTACCATCTGTATCTGGGTGTGGATGAATCTCCGCATCATAGTGCCCACTTCAGCTTCAGAAAGGCTGCGGGTGGATCTGGAGGAAGAGGCCACAGACACTGGCCTAAAGGAGCAGTGAGGCGACGCCAATGCTGGGGAACGGCTCTGAAGCACCTCCGGCGAGAAATGAGAGGAAAGGAGTAGGGGAGACAATACTCTGAGCCCAGCGGAGCTTGACAGGTGGTCCTGCTGAGGACAAGCGGTCAGAGAACCGCTTCCTCGGCCTGCCCTTGTGTCTGTGCTTATCCCCATCTCCGGTCCCCTAAGCGGGAGGTTGAGTCCCACAAGGAGGGGCGGAAATAGAAGTAGTAGCTAGGATTGCAGTAGAAGGGGTGGCCTGGTCCCTCGTGGTAGGTGGGGGAGAAGGCCTTTCAGAATAAGTTTATTCCTCCTTTCAATCAATAAGTGGAGAATGAACCCCACGCAGACAGAGCAGGAAAAATTAAGGTGGGCATCTCCAAGACACTCAATGCACAGTGTGTGGCCATCAGCTGGGGAAAGCTTATGGCCACACTCCGTGCATTTATGAAGAACAGGTTTGACAGTTTCTGACATGGTCAAGACAGAGAGAGGCCCAAACTGAACACACACACACACACACACACACACACACACACACACACACACACACACACACACTCCTAGAGACAGGCAAGAATATATATATTTTTTTTACCGACGTGAAAGCAGAAGGAGAGGTGATAGTAAAGATATAAAAAGATAATTCTTAGATAGAAAGATTTAAAGCTGAAAATTTAGACACACTTCCCCAAAAATAGCTCAGAGCCAACAGATCACAATGCTTATACAAGCGTGGCAAACAAGATCTAAAGGGAAGATGGGGACAGGGGCATTATGGGTAGGGGAAGGGCTTGGAGCTCAGATCAGATGCTGGAGAAATGCGGCCAAGTCCAATCAGTGCTCCCACAGGTTGATGACCAAATGAAAACAATAGCCCTAGCTGAATGGGTTATATTCTGCCAAGGATGTAATAGCTGGCAAGCTTCCAAAGCTTCAGGCCACCTTCTACACATCCAAACTGTCATGCAGCTCAAGCCAAGCTGACTAAAAGACAAGTTTGGGTGACAAGCCATTCAGAGCTTTCCTGCTAACAGACTGAGCGAGACTGAGCAATGAAATGACAATGCTAGGAAGAATAAAAAAATAAACAACCACACCCTGGCATAAACGTAACAAAAAAGAGGAGGGTGGAGGGAGGGGGGAGCAGCAACTAAAGCAGCGATCATTCAAACACCTACTGTTATGGCAAGTTTACTTACACAGCTGAACTAAGTTACTCATATTTATCACTGTTGCAGAAGCCTTTGCTGTATGGATAGATTATCAAAGCTTACTACATTTGGGAGGTGGAAGGAGAAGGGTCTAGGAACCCCTGAAAAATGGTCCTTGCAAAACATGATCTAAACCTAGAGAAGGAATCAAGTTTATACTACTTTATAAAAGTATGTACAGAAGACCAAGTTGCTGCTTCTATAATACTTCTAGAACCCAACCCTTTCCAAAAAGTCCTAGAAGAAGCAAAGATCCAAGTTGAGTGGGTCTTGACCCTGCCTGGAGTAACTCTGTTGTGGTGACTATAACAAAAAGTAATAGCTGTAGACAACCACTTTGAAATGGTCTCTTAACACAGGCTGTCCCCTGCCCAACTTCACAAGAATTGAAGAAATGATTTAAAGATATGAAAGATTTAGTTCTGTCAAGACAGTACCAGAGTTACCCGTTGACATCCAATACAAGATATGGAGTATCCTTTTTCCATCATTATTTGGGTTCAGGAAAGAAAATAGGGAAAAGGACAGTTTTACTTAAAGTCTGACACTTAATTTAGGCACAAAAGATTAGTTCTCAAAGAAACCCTGTCCCTGTGAAGAATAGTAGGATTGACTCACCATGAGAGCTTGCAACTCAGATTTTCTTCTTGCAGAGGTCAGAGTAATCAGTAAAACGGTTTTCCATGTCAAAAACCTCAACTCAGACAGGTAAGCTGGCTCAAATGGCGCAAGTGTTAGCTTTACTAACACAAAATTAAGATCTCAAGGAGGGGCCACTCGTTTTCTTGGAAGTCTTTTAAAGGAGTGGCCAAATGCTTTCTTGGAGACCTCCTATATAAACTTCCTATCAAAAACATTTTGACATCAGCCTGCACTGCCAACATGCTGAAATGTACAATTAACTAACCTTGTTGGAGGAATAAGGAAGGCCATAGGAGAGCAACTCACACAAATATTGTAAAACCAGAGAACAACTAGCCCTAAATGGGTGCTGGTTATGTTGTTGGCACCAACTAGAAAACCTTTTTCCATTTGCTAATAGATGATTTTTCTAGTAGCAGCTTTTCTTGCCTCCATTAGTATTTGCTGTATGTCCCCAATAAAGAGATGCCTAAAAGGAATTAAGGCCCATCATCCAGGCAGTCAACTGAAGTTAACTGATGTTGGGGTGCATCAAGCACCCCTGCTCTTCTGAGAGTGGATCTAGTCTGTGAGGAAGCTTGTGGTAATTGCACCTGGCTGTTTCCAAAAGAAGGGAGAAGAAGAGGAGTTGCTTGGCCCAGACAGGAGTCACCACAACAATCTTAAAGGATTCTTTTGGAATCTTCAGAAGTACCCTATATATTAGTGGAAAGGGTAGAAAAAAGCATAGAGGAACATTCTTATCCAAGGAAAAGAAATGACAACCATCTTCCAGGCCTTCTTGCATGGACTCCTGGAGCAGAATTGTGTCAGCTAATTGCTCAGAGAGGAGGCAAAGGTCTACTTGAAGTCTGCAGACATGGACCATATCTTGGAGGACTCCCAATCTAGTTTCCATTCATGAGGGTCTGCCCTTGTCCTGCTCAGCATGTCTGCCACCGTTTTGCTCTAACAGAATGTAGGATACCTGTAGAGCAAGGCTGTGCTGTGAAACTACATCCTGAGCTAACATGGCTAGTATGCAAAAGGGGAAAGAGTCTGTGCCCCTTCGCTTACTGCTGTACCACATGGATGTGATATTGTCTTTAACAACTTGAAGAGGTCCTGGGGGCCAAAGATGATTCAGAGAGTTGAATGCCTTGATTAGGACAAGCATATTTTTTTTACATTTATGTGCTTGCATCTATCCTTGGTGTACAGTACACCTTACACTTGTATTCTTCCTGTAACTGCTTCCCAAAACAAAGTCCAAGGTGTTTGCGATGATTTACTGATTTGAAATGGGGAGGGAGAAGAACAGACCTGGATTTAGGTATATTTGTTGTCTCCAACAAGTGATTTCTCTTATGACAAACTGCAGCACTGGATTTGAAAAGAAAGGGTATTGGTGCTGTGACCAAATATCACCAAATCTCTCTCATGTGGAGTCTTGCCAGGGGTATCATGAGAATAATAGAAACCATGACTCCTAAAATCAAAATGTGTTCACCGTACAGCGACTGAAGTCTGACTGGGAAGCCCTGGAGAGAAACCTATTTTTTTTTCCTGTAGAAGTAAATTGAACTGTGGCACCTAGTTGCCACCCCAGAAACACAATCTTGTGAGGAGGAGTCAAGAAAGATATTTGACTGTTTTCTTGGAATCCCAGCTTGTGTTAACAGATCTCTCACCCAAAGATAAGAAAAATCATCTAAACATGGAAAATGTGGATATCCTATAGCCTGCAATAAGCTATAACTAGAGCTAGACATTTTGTGAGCAATGTTGGTGCATCCAGACACACAAAACCTTAATATATGCCTGAAATATGGATGAATAGGGATGTGATAAACATCTTTTAAATCTAGTGTTACCAGGAAACCTGAATAAGGAAGAGGAGGCAACAGGTTGTGAGGTGATATTTTGAAATTCTCTACTATCACAGGTTTAGGAAAAAAAGATAAAGAACTGGTCTCTGAGCATTTTCTTTCTACACACTAAAAACATCTTGAATTAAACCCTGTTTCAAACTGGGAAGGAGGAAATAGTTCCATCACTCCTTGGAACAGTGTGATGTTAGACAAGTGGAAATAAGAGTCTCTTGTCTGGAGGATAAGGAATTACCCCTTGGAAAGGAGGAATTTCCTTCCATTGCCATATCTAACCTTGATGAATTTGTATTATAATAATTTTCTTTAATTTCTCTATAAACTGGCTAAACTTTCTCTAAGTATTAAATCATTGTCATAACTTGAATTTGTTCTTTATCAGCGTTTTCACATGTCTAAATTTGATATAATTATTTAAACTGCAGTTTTTATTATTATTAGTGTGATGTCCCCTCTCTGGGCCAGTAATTAAGCAGCCTGAATCCTCACCAGTGACACTGGAGAGGACATTCACTTGGAACAAAAATGGATACACCCAGTATTTCCATATTCAGTTCTTTGCATAAAGCACAATTTCCCTAAAGAGCACACGGGGAACACACTCAAGTCCAGAGTCTGAATTTCCCTCTCTCTCCAGGCCCCCAGTGACACTCCAAACTGGCACAGCTGTAGAGTTGAGTCTTCAGCTGAGTGTCCAAGCCATGTCATCCAGCACCCTCTCTGTGAAACCAGTGCTTCATGTCCCGGCTCCAAGTAGCTGACACACACTGGGAAAGGCAGGCAAAGATTTACTGGCTATGCCCCCTTCTGCCCAGACTATAAGGTAGTTACGCTGCCACAAGACACTCCAAAGCCAGCCACTCTAAGGCTCTTAGAAGGTCACTCAAATATACTGACTGAAATTAATATTAATACCAATGATAGTATTTGACCAATACAGTAAGGCTTTCAGGAGTGGCCAGAGAATTACCAAAGAGATGCAAGTAGTCTCAAAGGTTAAAATATTCTTTAAACGATCAGCCACAATGAACAGTTTAAATATATTTAATAATAAAAGAACATGAAAATATGGAATATCTATTTACAATAAACACCAGAGTTTCAATCACAGGAAATATTAAAACAAAACAGATTAATAGATTCACAAAGATACAGGAAAAACAATACTCAACTAATCTCACTATACTTTCCTGTCTGATTTAAAAGAATTACTCTCCCATGGTCACTTGCTAGAGGAAAACAAGAGGAAGTAGGTGAGGGATCCTTCTAGGTCAGGTTTCAAAAAAAAAAAAAGTGTGCAATGAGACTCCAGACTCATTTAGTATTAAAACATAATTTTTGCTCTGGATTACAGAATGACATCACATACATCTGGTCATCTGACTTATGGTTCCCATACTACCTCTCTTCTCCTAGCAACTGACCCAGAATCTCACAAGTGTCAATAACACACACACAATACACAGCTTTGCTAAGATCTGTTGCAACTTCTAGAAGTCATAAAACAATTTCAAACTTCTACCTTTCCAGAGTAGAAAGTTGACAATGCAGAAGGCTTCCTAGTACTTGTTTTCTCAGACATTGTGCATTTGGTTGCAATCAGAACTGTAAGATACTATCTTTATGGTCTAAATTAAATTAAGCAATTTAATTTCACACTATTTTCAAAGTTAGCTGGACTGAGATTAACATCTTCTTTTCCAGTTTTCTCGGTCAACATATATGCATTTCCTCAGTTACAACAGTAGTCTGATATAAATGTATATTGTTTTCTGTCCAGCAGGACACGCTGCTGAGAGATGTTTAAATCAAGCAACTTTACAAATACATTTTTCAATACAAGCATCTGTACAAACCAGTTTGAAACACAAATGACAGAATTCTTTACAAAATTCCAGCTAGCTGTGCTGGCATATGTTACACAACCATTGCCCTACTTCTCCTGACATATCTGGCAATAACTCACATTGTCACCGATAGTAAAATTATTATTAAAATGTTTTGTAATACTTTGGAGCTTTTCTCCCCATGCCTCCGGTGAAAACGGGCTCCATCCCCTTTGATATTCTTGGCAATTAAATGTCAATAAATAAGTAAATATTCAGAACCCATTTGTCAAAAATTATCTATTGCCAAAGAGAGAAAAATGGAGATTCAAACTTTCTGGAAGACAAAAAGGGTGTGCCTTGGCAGAGAAGAGGAGCAGTCTTTTAAATAGTCATATTGACTTATTGGACTGTCCTTAGTTTTGGGAGTTTCCAGAATTCTTGGAATTTCTTTGCCATTTCTTCTTAAATTTTTACCTGCATTTTGTGGTGACTGTTTAGTCTGTTTCTAACCAAACTTTGATGAGGAGCTAGAAAATACCTTGTAAATTTTGGAAAAGGAAGACTGAAAAATATTAGAAATACCCTGTGTATCAGCTTACTCTTTTCACCACACTTTTTATTACCTCCGCAAAAGAGGGACCAAAAACAATTTCTAACCAAGAGAGAATATAAAACCACATTAACATCTAAGAGCTTCAGGGAATGCAGCCATGCAAACCTCCTCAAAACAATACCATTGACCATAGCACCTGAAGTATCAGAGTCATACAGACATTGTATACAATGTGTAGTGACTTGAATGATGGAAAGAATTATATTAATTAAAGCAGACGTTTCCTCACAAGAAGCTACAGAAAGAACATTACGCATTTTCATAATTACTCAGGACAAACCTCAGCATATGAGCCTACCAATTCGAAATTCTGAAAAATCAAGGTTGCAGAATGACACACTTTTTTTCACATACCTATCTTCCCATCTTTATCAAAAATAGTACGACTGGAATTGAGGGTGTGTTTAGCAGCAGAATTAACTAAAGATATAACTGCTAGATCAGGTTTGAGAAGAGTGCATATAAATGTAAGGAACATTATATATCCTATCTGCCCTTTTAAGGGCAATTGGCTGACCATCAGGAAAACTGCAGACAATAACACATCCTCCAAGGAAGATAAAAGTGGAGGAATGGGTGCAGGCTCTGGAAATTCCTGCTGCAACAGTTCATAGTAATTACTGAAGGACTGAGAATTCTTCAGCATTCTCCCACTAAAAACAATGGCACATTCTAGAAAGTCTCAAAGAAAAATAAACCCTCACAGTCAGAATCAGAAAGAGAGCTACCCAGAGTATAAATCAGAAATCTGAAGAGAACACCCTGTCTGTCCCTTCATCCTCCTGTCCAGATTGAGAATCTTGAATCTATTCAGGAAAATAAATATCCTGCTTTCTTTTACCAGAAACTACCCAATAGTGTCAATAGACTGAATTAAACCCTGAGACAGATCCAGTAAATTACTCCTGTCTAAGAAATAATTGGGAAGCCCAACTGGAATTAAGGGAGTTAATATGGCAATTACAGTTGGATGCTTGTAACCCACCGGGCCTCAATGACCATATTTCACTTGTGCCAGCACTTAGAATTAGAGCAAACAGATATTAAATATTAAATAATAAACATTTAATATTCAGTAATACATAAATACTGATGTATTAGCTATTTCGCACTATGTAAAAAGTGATTAAATATATGTAATGTGTTTTTGTATATTTTTTATATATATGGTTTGTGCATTACTTAACATGTTTATGCAAGTTTTTTTTTATAAAAAGTTATATAAAATTAAATAAGCATAATTGTTAAGTAGGGCGATGTTTTTTAAAAAAATGAGTTTCAATTAATTTATGACCAATGGGAAAGATGTTGGGACTATTTAAATGGTAAGGTGGGATGAGCAAGTTGACTCTGATGATGTTTCCAGGTTAGGAAATGAAAGCGCTAAGTCAGTTGAAGTGTATTTTATGGGGTTAGTGTGCATTTTTGTACAATAAAAGTGTAAGATATACATTGGAGGTGGCCTTCTTTGACCTTTGATAACTGGAGTATTTTGGACTTATTGGTTTGTGATTTTATGACTTCAGGTGTTCCACTTTGATTACTGGGTACACCTGTCTAAAAAATTTGAGGAGTAGATACATGCTTAGTTTTCTGACTTCTTTTTCACAGGAGAAATGGGGCCTACAATGTTATTAGTGGCAGCAATCGCATCCTTTGCGTTGCGCTCAACATTATGGCAAAACAGGGAAGCCCTCCCTGTTCCCTCCTCCCACGACTAATAAGAGCGTCTCTTTCCTGATCCACAGTAGATGAAGGTGCTACTACACAACAAAGTGATTCGGGATGAGTGGTCTGAAGTACAACAAATGGCTACAGCTGAGTCATCTACCTGCGACTGAGGCAAACTGCTAATCTGTTGTGGTAGCAAAGGCAGATTATTCATTTTTTTAATTTTGCGGCTGGGAGGAGGACGGACTGTAGGACAAAGTCTGTTCCATGGTCAAGCCAAAAATGGTGCCTCTTTCCTGAGGAAAAGCAGCAGTAAATGCTGGTCGGTTTTTCCCCAGACAGTATAACCCCCCCCCCCCCAAGTCATTTTGTCAGCCCCACAAAGTAAAACAAACGCAATCTCATCACAGAAAATGTTTTTTTTTTTTCAGTTAAACAACTTTTAAACTGCAGGAAAAAAGAGCTCTTCTGTTTAAAAGTACAGTTCAATCTGTGATGATGGGATATGTAACATATGCCAGCAAAGTGAGCTGGAGTTTCGTAAAGAATTATTGGCCATTTGTATATCAAAACTGATCTGTACAGATGCTTGTGCTGAAAATGTACTTGTAAAGTTGCTTGTGTTAAAAAGATACGAACCGTGGGTCCTGCGGACAGAAAAGAAATACACCTGCATGCCAGACTGTATTGTAAATGTTAAAATGAAGATATTCTAACAACATAGGATATTGGAAGAGAAGAGGTTAATATCAGTCCAGCTAACTGAAAATTAGTCTGAAATTACCTGGTTTAGGCCATAAAGATTGTATCTC
This sequence comes from Protopterus annectens, assembly GCF_019279795.1. NCBI lineage: Eukaryota > Metazoa > Chordata > Ceratodontiformes > Protopteridae > Protopterus > Protopterus annectens. Next base: position 29,257,218 of record NC_056740.1, on the reverse strand, counting down.
AAAGATCTGATTGCAGCCAGGGAGGAAATGTCTGGGAAAACCAGGACTAGAAATCCTACTGCACCATCCTTAGAGGTCAGCTAATTGCATCCATGGATGGGTGGAAGTTTTGAAATGATTTTATAGCTTCCAGATGCTATAATACATCTCAGCAAAGTCCTATCTGTGTGTATGGTAACACCTATGTGCTAGATTCTGGTTCTGTTTCTAGTAAGGGGCGGTAAGTATGGGAACTAGAGTCAAATGACTCGATGTATGTGATGGTATTTTAATATTAGATGAGACAGAAGTCCGACGGCAATCCGTTTGTGAAACTTGACAAGAAAAATCCCTCACCCACTTCGTACGGCCTTCCTTTAGTAAGTAACCAGGCAATAGCAATTCTTTAGATTTGTCAGGAAAATATAGCGAGATTAGTGAAGTACTTTTTTTTTGCACGTGTGTGAATAATTTCATCTGCATTAGTTTTAATGCTTCCTGTGACAAACTCTGGTGTTTATTGTACAAGTTATTTACTATTTTCACATTCTACCATTTATTATTAACTATATTTAAACTTTTCATTGTGACTGGTCTTTTAGAGAATATTTTAACCTTTGAGAGTACTTATATTTATTTAGTGACACTGTGGCTACTCCTGAAAGGCTAAAACACAATACCATCTGTATCAGTATTAATTTTACTCAGTATAACTGGGTACCCTTGTAACAGCCTTACAGTAGCTGGCTTTGGAGTGTTCTGGTAGCAGTACCTACCTTATAGTCTGTGCAGAAGGGGGCATAGCTGGTAAATCTGTGCCAGCCTTTCCCAAGTGAGTGCATGTGTGTGAAAATCAAATCTCAATGTGTGTGTCAGCTACTTGGAGCAGGACCACAGAGCTCTGGTTTCACAGAGAGATTGGTGCAGGACGTGGCTTGGAACCCTCTATAGCTGGCTTGGAACACTCTATAGCTGTGTCAGTAGGGAGTCTTACTGGGGGGTGCCTGGAGAGAGAGGGAACCTCAGCCCACGGACTGAGTATGTTCCTCCCTGTGTGCTCCTAAAGGAAATTGTGCTTGGTGCAGGAGAGCTGCATCTGAAAATACTGTGTGCATCTATTTTTGTTCCAAGTGAATGTCCACCACTGGCGTCAGTTTTGAGGATTCAGGCTCCTTGATTACTGGCTCAGAGGAGGGGTGTTGCACAGTCTTCTGACAGTCTATTAAAACACAACCCCCAGCTTTAAAAATAACTTAAATAATAAGCAACGTTATTAAACCAAGGAATTTATAAGCCCAACAAATGAACTGCACAAGCTAACAGCCAATCCTCAAAAGCCTCAGAGGAACTTACTCTTCGATGACAGTAAAGCTCTGAAGGGCTTGGCACACAAACTTGTCTTTTAGTTAGCTCGTCTCGATGTGCCTGACAGTTTAGGGACATGAAATGTGCCCTGAAGCTTTGAAAGCTGTCCGGCTGTTATATCCTTGGCAAGATATAACCCATACAGCAAAGGCTACTGCACCAGTTACCAATATGATGCACATCCATCCATTTCTTGTTTATAAACAGATGTTTAAACCCTGGACCCTTACAAATACAGAAATACACTTACTGTTATCAGCTGATCAGGGAGGGGGCTTCTCTACTTGATAATCTATCCATCCACACCCCCTTTTCACATTTTTTGCACATGGGGTTGCGGTGTCATTTAAAACAGTGACAATCTACAGCCATGGTTCACACCACCATGTGGCTAAGCCATACCACGGTTTTTCTTCTATACCAAATACTTGTATGCACACACACACAACTATGGCCAATTTAGTGTCTCCAATCCACCTACTGCACGTCTTTGAAAAGTGGGAGAAAGCTGAAGCACTCTGAAGAAACTCACATGAACACAGAGAGGACATGCAGATTTCACCCAGAAGGCACCTCAGCACAGAATGGAACTGGGGAACCTCTTGCTTGAGGCAAAGTACAGCTGTGTACACATCATAAATGTAGATGCTTGAGTGTATTCACTGTTGCAGTCATCACCTGTGGGTTATCCCTGCTGTGGTAGCCCTCGGTCGGCCCAAATACCATTGTCAGTGATTTGTGCACCGGCTACTGTCGCCTGTAGTCTGACGTCAGGTTTTCAGTGCTATAAAACAAGGCAGCTGACTTCATTACATCAGTTTTTCTTGCCGTGGAGCCCGTAGCAGAAGAAGTTTGCATGTGTGCTGGTCGGTCGCTACCAGAAGTTGAATTTCATCAGAAAGAATCTAAAGCTAAGTAGCCCGTTGGGGACCCTTTTTTCTTGCTCTAACCAATGTCCGAAAAAGTTAACAATTGTCTTGCCTGTGGAAAGCAGATCCCACACAGACACCTTCATTCTTACTGCATCACTTGTTTAAGCCCAGACCACGATGTCCCTCGTTGCCGGTTCTGTGCCCTCTTTAATGCGAGAACCATTTGCCGTAGAGCTCTTTTTGTGGACTATTTTCATGTTCCGTCTTTGAATTCCAATATGGCGCCCATCAGCTAACAATCTGTCGACATTCTGAAAAAACGTAGAGAGAAAGATACGAGACAGGCCACACAAGACTAAGCCTTCCGAGGACGCTACTGCTAAGCCAGTCGTCAGTTTTCCAAAATTCAGTGAGGAGCTTTCTCAGACCCAGATGCCTGACTCGCTTTCTATGCAGGCCTCTGCCGAGGCCCTTTCGGAGTCCAGTATGCCTCAGAAATCCACTTCATTTTCCAAGTCCATGGCTGGCTCTGCCTTGGTTGGGTCCGGAGCCATGCACCAGCTTCCGAAGAGGCCTTTTGCACTACCAATTCTAGAAAAAAAAGACGTCTTTGCATCAGACTACCGCTTCTCAGAGACTGACGGATTCTCTCAGGCCTAGAAGCTAGGCCACTCCTAGGAAATCTGCTTCTTGCTACCATCTTGCTACTGCTCCCCACCCCAAGCTGAAATGCTTAAAATGGTGGAAGATCTCATCTCCCTTATCTGAGGTAGTCATGCCCCCACTTCAAAAAGGAAAAGGCATCCTTCTCCAAAATTATGACAGACCAAGAGTCTGAGGAATCTGACTATTCTGCTTTTGAAGAGGAACAGCATCCCTTAACTGTTTATAAAGATTCAGATGCAGAGGAATCCATCTCTTCTGCCTCCCATCCAGGGGACTTCTCCTTCAGGGAAACCCTTCACACCCCAGGAAACATTTTCAGTGGGAATCTCAAGACTTCCCACAGTCAAAGAAACGACTTAGAGAGTTTTTGGACCTGCCCCAGCACAGACCCCTGGCCATCCCACCTATTTTGGAAGTGGTGGATGATGTTTTCCATGAATCCAGCTTAGCCCCTGATGCCCTTTCTCCTGCTCCAAAAAAAACCGACAGGTACTACAGAGTACCGGATTCTCAAAAATATCTGTAAAGCAATCCTGCTGCAGACCCTGAGGTCATTACACAGGGACCCAAAGGAGCTAAGGCTAGTTCTGCCAAGAATCCTCTTCCTTCTGACAAAGACTCCAGAGCTCTGGACAGATGGAGTAAGAAAGTATACACCTCTGTAACCTTAGCTATCGGAGCACTCAGTTGTCAGTTCCATATGTTAAAATATCAACAACACACTTTGGAGCAAATAAAACCGAAGATTGTGACCTTTACTGACGGTACCAACTTAAAAGAGCTGGCAGAAATACTACACTCTGCTTGTCAAGTGGTCAAACACACATTACAATGTGGATATGATGCCCTAGAAGCCTCTAGCAGGGCAGCAGTGACAGGATCTGTTGTCAGAAGACACGCACGGCTGAAGGAACAATCTCTCCCTGATCATGTCAAGTCTAAACTTATTGATGCACCCCTAGATAAGGGACACCTGTTTGGGGTAAAAGCAGAAGAGGTGCTTAAAAAGATGGAAGACAAAGCAAAATCTATTCAAACAGTAAAAAGATTTTTCAAGTTCAACCTTCCAGATTCAGCAGGAAATTTCCTTCTAAGTACTGAGCCTTTCCTGCATCTAGCAGACAGGGCCAAAGTAAGCCCCACAGGGCCAGGCCATCCAGGCCCCTATCCTAAGGCCAGCAAAGATGCAAACAATGGATCACTTCTGTCTCTAAGGGAGTTCTAAGCCAAGCTTCTATGGCAAGCACTCACAATGACTCTCCCTCCCCCCTCTGCCCTCCTTTCACTCATCAAAAACTAGGTTTGCCTCTGTAAAGTTGGCTATTATCGAGAACATGGATTCTACTCCAAAGAAGGCAGATGTCCCCTATGGAGGGTAATTACCAGCCATTGTAAAAGGACACCTCGAAGATCAATTTATATGCTTAAATATCTAACTTTTGGGGGCCTTCTGCAATTGGTAACTGTTGAGAAGTGTCCCAAGTAATGAAGTTAACCCTCCTAGGAGGCTAAAGCCAGAACATGATCAAAAGACAAACGCGCAAAAGACCAATCCTTTAAAAAAGTGATGATACAGAAGGCAGGACTCTTTAGAATCAGTATCCCAGCAATAAATGTCTAGAGAACATGTTAATCGGCAACCAAATGGCTAAAGCATAAATGCTCGTAGTGGAGGTATTTTTGAAGCCAGCAATGGAAGCAACCATGCTTCACATGAAGTGGTCCTTAGGAGCAACATTTTCCATTAAGCAGTATGCCACCTAATGTCAAAACACAATGCAACTACTAAACACATGTAGAGAGAGTTCACTTGTCTACTGTGAGCATCTCCCTTCCGAAAGCAAAAGAGAACTGCAGCTGCTCCATCTTCTGACATCTAATCACTCCCCTGCAGGTAAAACATGAGCTTGTGGTACACATAAAGGGTGTGAAGTGTTTCTATCTACAGAAAGAAGAGATAAATATTAATTGCTTGGTAAGGATACTTTATGAAAACTTTGGGGAGAACGCTTTAGTATTAAGGGACATCTATTCCTTGTAACAGATGCACCCTGAAGCCTCAAGATTCTTTGAACAGTGGTGATGACTACTTCGAAGTTGCTTTTAAGAAAATCTTCAGAGTTGCTAAACCAGCAAGTTTGAAAGGGGGGCTTAAAAGTCATCCTCTCCGTCAAGAAGTTAAGGTCACATAACAGCTTCTCAAATGTAAGTGTGTTAGGGGTTGTTTTCACTGGCCCAGTCATGCACTCAAAAAAAAAAAAAAAAAAAAAAATTTAAAAAGCTCTCAGTATTGCAGGATCGCTTCATATGGGGACAAGTACAGTTTATGTTGAGAAAGGCTTGAGATTAAAAAGAATTACTCCTCCTGGGCCTTTGCAAGTCAGTATGCAATCACTATGGAAAACATGAAGGGTTTTTCCTAAATAGCTGACAGCTTGAAGGCTGTGGTACAGAATGTATCTTCATCATTAATAATGTTAGAAGTGTTATTTATCTATATATCCAGGAAGACCATTTTCACACCTGCATGGAGTATACAAAAAAATCATTAAGTAATACAAATACAAAGCATTAACTTGGGAATGGACTTCATTGAACATTCTACGGAAAACTATAGGAGACATGCAGACTACACCCAACATCCTTTAATTTTATGCTGCATGTCTAAGTGGCTAGAGTTATCAGTGGCAGAAATAAAATGGAGATCTTCCAAGATCAGTGTACTGACACTGAACACAAAGCAGTGAAGAAAAAAAATCTTAGATTTGCTGGTGTGTTGGAGAAGTCAAGCATGGAGACTGCATGGGCTATAGTAAACAAACATATCTAATAACTTGTATAACTGTGTAAGTACTTACCACAACAGTTACAGTCCTACTTATCACTGTTGTAGTATTCCTCACTACTGGGATATCCTATCAAGGGTAGCCTTACTTTTAGCCAGCATACCAAAGCCTGGGCTCTTCCTGTGCTGTACGTCAGACGTAGGTCCTACATCTGAAAGCATGAGATACACCAGTGATGTACGACAGCAAAATCCTCAGAACTGAATTGCATCAGAAGAAAAGGAGCAGCAGATGCGGGACAAAACAACACTGTACCCAATACATTGAGAAAAAAGACAAGTTCCCTCAGCCAGGAAAAAGAAACCAAACAGGTGGAAGAAAAAAGGGAGGGACAGAACACTGCAATATTGATAAACAGGACATCAACTATTATGTACGTTCTTACACAACTGTACTATATTGCCCTTCCTTAATCACTGTTACAGTATTCCTTATTATTGGGAGAGTTCTAAAGCTACTTCAGAGATTGGGACGAGGAAGGAGGAAATTAGGAGCCCTCCAAAAAACATGGAGGATGAGCATAGCAAAACCTACTCTAGCTCTAGAAAACACATACCACTGATTATGCATAGAAGACAAGTAGCAGTTCCAGAATGGATCTAGCATCAAGGCCCTTAATAAAGCTCCAAAAGAGGCAACTATTATAGTAGAATGAGCCCAAACAGAAGGAAGCTGTTTCCCATTAAGAAGAAAAGGAAATAGCTTTAGAAATCTAAGAAATGGTTTGCTTGGAAAGTGCTAAACCAAATTTCTTACCCTGAAAAGAAACAAAAAAGCTGCTCAGATTTCATAATATATTTAGTCTTGGTCTTGTCTTAGTAGTATCTGAGCTGTATATGCAAATCTGAAAAATGAAGAATCCTCTCACTTTTATTTTGAGAAGGAAAAAAAAACTGAAGATAGTCTGATTCAAAGACATACCTTCACTGAAAAGATTTTTTGGGTTTTTTTTTTGGGTAGTTTGGTAAAAAATTTTTTTTTTAAGAAAATCCCTTTTTTTTTTAAAAAAAAGATTTTTTTTTTTTTTTTTTCCCCCTAAATCCCCTTTTTTTTTTTTTAAATTTTTTTTTAAAAAAACCCCTTTTTTTTTTTTTTCCTTTTTAAATTTTTTTTTTCCCCCCTTTTTTCCTTCTCTTTTTTTTTTCCTTTTTCCCCCCCCCTTTTTTAAAAAAAAACCCCCCTTTCCCCCCCCCCCTTTTTTTAATTCCCCCAAAAAAAAAAAAAATTTTGTCCCCCCTTTTCCTCCCCTTTTTATTTCTTTTTTTTTTTCCTCCGGTTTTGGGGGGGTTTTAAAAAAGGGAGGTGGGTCCCCAAAGTAAAAAAACCCCCCTTTGCGGGAGGGTGTTTAAGGGGAAAAAAAAAGGGGGGAAAAAAAATAAAAAAAAAAATTTTTTAAAAAAAAAAAACCCCCTTTTTTAAAAAAAATTTTTGAAAAAAAATTAATTTTTTAAATTTTTTTTAAAAATTTTTTTAAAAAAATTTTAAAAAAACCCCAAAATTTGAAAAGGAAAAAAAATATAAAAAGGGGGCCCACTAACATAAACATTGAAATCTACTTTTGTAAGGAAAATGTTTTTCGGTTTCACTGTTAGTTTTTTAAACCCCAAAAGTTGGGAGGAATAAAAGCAAGGGGTAAACCCCCTAAAAAAAGGGGAAATCCCTTTTTGGGGGGAAATTAATCTTTTAAAGGTTGCGGCCCCAATGACTTCAGAATTTTTGGTTGGCCCCGGAAAAACCTGAGGGGGGCCCCGGGGTTTTAAATCCTTGGGACAGGTTTCCAGGTGAAAGAAAAGTGAGGGCTTATTTTTAGAAATTCTTTTTGAATACCTTCCCCTTTTTTAAAAACCCGATTTCCAGTTTTTAAATTTGGTCCAAGAGCTTAGTTTTGTTAATGAATGCGAACCCCCTTTTGGGTTTTGGGGTAAAATTATAAAGGGTTGGGTTAAAACCACATATCCCCCTTAGGAAAAGGGGTTTGGGTCCTGAGGGCCCCTTGGAAAATTTAAAAAAAAAGGTCCACTGCCAGGAACCCTGAGCAAAACCCTTTTTAAAGTATAAAGAAAGCTGTTTTCAAAAAATTTTTTTAAAAAGGGGGGTTGGTTCAAAAGGAGGGGGGGTGAGTTTTCCACCTTGGGGCCCCATAATTGGTATTTTCTGGGGGGTTTTTTTGGCCCTCAAGTACTGTTTAAAAAGGGGTGGGGGGGGGCTCTTTTTAATGACCCAGTAGGGATATTTTAAAGAAAAATGGGTTTTTGCAAGATTCAAAGGAAAATTTAATATTTTTTTTTTTTTTTTTTTAAAAAATTTTATTTATAATAAATTTTTATATAGGTTTGGGTTAAAATGAAAAAAATGAGAGGGGGAAAAATTTAAAATAGTTTAAAATTTAATTTATGGGGGAAATTTATTTTTGTAAAGTAAAAAAATTTGAGGAATAATAAATTAAATTTTTTAGAAGTTAAGGGGGAGGATGGGAAAATTTTTTTTTTTTTTGGGACTTTTAGTAAGACCTTGGGGAGGGGAAAAAGGCAAGATGAATTTTATAAATGGGGCCCCAATTTTTTTATAGTTTTTAAAATTTGCCCAATAATTTTTTGGGGAGAAAAAAACTAGTTGGGACAACACAAGAGGGAAAGGGGGCCAAAAAGGGGCCAAGAGCCCAAAGAGCAAGTGTTTTTAACAAGGCGGGTTTTCCCAAAAAACCGGGAGTTAAAAAAATTTTTTACCCCTCTTTTTTATGAAAAATGGGGGGCCATTTTATATATTGTCCGGGAAAAAAAATCCTTAACTGCAAATTTCAACACATTTTTTCCTTTAATGCAACAGGGGGGCCCTTTTTGTAACACCCCCGGGGGGCCCCAAAACACTTGTATTAGGGGGGGGAAGATAATAACCTTTTTTACATGTTCTCCCAAAAGAAACCCGGAGGCGGGGAAGAGAGGAACAGAGAGGACAAGTTGACCCAAAATTTTTAGGCCCAGAAGCCCAAGAGCTCAAGGAATTTAAACAGGTGCCAGAAAAAGGCAGAATTTGTCTTAGAAAGGGGTTTTTGTTGATTTTTTTGAAGAGTTGGGGCCGTTTTTGGCAAAGGGCCTTGGGCAGGATTCAAGTTTCCCCCCCGGAATGAATTTTTTGGAAGGGAAGGGACCAAGGGTTACCCTAGGCAGGAAGAAAATGCCAGATTTTGAAAAAGGGCCCTTTGCCCCTTTTTGAAGAGAACCCAGAAAGGAAATTTTTGGTTTTTTTGGGAATAATTAGGTGCCGGCTTTTGAAAGACCCGGGGGAGTGAAAACCCAAAGGGGAGGGGGAAAAGGTAAAAAAAATGCTTAAGCAGGATTTTGAGTTCCCATTGGGATTCGGGTTCCCCTTTTTAATTAAAAAAAAATTCTTGAGCATGGAGAGGGAAAGCATTTTTAAATTTTTGGAATGTAGGGTGAAAATGAAAGAGAGGATCCTGAATTTTTTTGGGAAGGAAAAGTTTGTAAAAGCCCTTTTTTTTGGTGGTTGAATGAACCCATAAAGATTTTTCTGGGTTGATTTTTTTAGATAAATTTTGGAATTAAAATTTGGAAAAAAATCTGCCCGGGAATATTTTTAATAATTTTCCTGGGTAATTAATCCAATTTTGGATAATGCATTTTCCCCAAGGGGGTCCAAAAAGTGGGGGGGGGGGAAAAAAAAAACTTGGTGTTTGTTTTGGTTTGGGGAAAGGGGGTTTTTTCCCTAAAAAATTGGGGGTTTTTGGACCCTTTTTCCTGGTTTGTTTTGGGGGGGGAAAAAAAAAATTTTCCCCCGCCGGGGGGGCCCCAAAAATTTTTAAAAATTTTTTTTTTTTTCCCTTTTTTTCCCTTCTGCCTTATTACCAGAGTATCATGCTGCAAAGGAGCATCCAACAATTTAGCTTTAACATGATCAGGCAGATTTTGCTTCTTGAGCCAGGCATGCCTTCTAATCACAGATACAGAAACGGCGGCCCTACAAGAGGCCTCCAAGGAATCAAAACCACATTGCAAAGTATGCTTTCCAACCTGTTCTGCTGAATGCAATAATTCCTGTAACTCTTTATTTTCCACACAATCAGAAATCATCATTTTCTGTTTCAGTAAACCCATAACATGCTGTTGATATTTAAGCATATGAAACTGGCATTTGAAGGCCCCGATTGCCAAGGTTGCAGACGTATAAACCTTCTTTCCTCATCTAGCCAGCGCCCTGGAATCTCTGTCAGAGGGGGTAGAATTTTGGGCTGTAGAGGCCTTTACACCTTTGGGACCCTGAGAAATAGTTTCAGGATCAGCAGCAGGATTTTTGAATAGAAATTTGTGTGAGTCAGGAACCCTGTAATATCTGTCTGGCTTACTAGGAGCCAGAGGCAGGGAATCAGGAGCCATGCTTGATTCCTAAAACACATCAACAATGTCTAATACAGGAGGTATTGACAAAGGCCTATGCAGAGGAAGGAGGAGGAAATCCCTAAGCCTCTTTTTTTTGATTCAGAGAAGTCCTGACTCTCCCAGGAAAAATGTTCCCTTAAAGTATGCAAAGTCTCTCCAAAAGAGTAATCCTCAGGAGGAGATGCAGATGGGATGGATTCCTCTGCATCAGAATGCTCATAGGGTGGAATAGAAAATTCCTGATCAGAAGAGGGATCAGAAGAAACGGAAACCTGATCTGAAGATTCATAATCAGTGCCTTGCCTTTGCCTCTTAGCTGGGGGGGGGGGGGCCCTGATCAAGGTAATTAAATCCTCAGCCATTTTGATATTCTGTTTTTTGGGCATAGGAGCCTGAGCACGTGGCTCATGCGTCAGTTTTTTTAGACAAAGAAGATTTTGACCTTGTTTTGGAGGCTGGCGTCGGTTTAATATAAAAATGTTGAGGCCTGAAAACACCCTCAGAAGCCGGTGCCTGCTCAGCGGCTTCAGACCCATCCAAGGTAGAGACATCCGCGGGTTCAATAAGAATCTCGCGGCATACCGGACTCCAAATGGGTCTCGGCAGAAGACTGCGACTCAAAATTAGCGGGTATCAGGGGCTGCAAAAGCCCCTTACTGAGTACCGGCGACTGGCTTAAGAGAAGCTTCATTGTCAGTTTTGGACCTCAACGGTCTGTCTTTTTCTTTGCGTTTTTTGTGAACTCCGGTAGTCAGATCATTAAATCTTGAATCAAAATATTTAAAAGCAAAAATATACAGACGCTTAACAGTGTGTTGGTTAAATCTAGCACAAAACCGACAGCAAGGCACATTGTGATCTGGGCCTAGGCAAGGAATACAGTACAAATGAAAATCCTTATGAGGTATTTGCTTCCCACAAGTAATGCAATTAAAAAATTTTACCGACATCGGTAAGGAGCAAGAAAAAGTTTCCCCAACGGGGTACTTCGCTTTAGTTTGAAGACTTTGATTCTGAAACTCGAATGCAAAAATTTCAGGAGTCAGCCGACCGGCACATGCGAACTGCTTCTGCTTCGGGCACCGTGTGGCAAGAAAGACTGAATAAAATGGCGTCGGCTGCATGTTTTATACCCCTGACGTCATGGAAGAGGAGACAGCAACCGACGCAAGACCCAAGACTTTGTTATTCAGGCCGAATGAGGGCAACCTGCCAGCAGATTACCCAAATGTAATGACTGCAACAGTGAAACACGAAGAACATCAAGACATCACAACTGATCTTGTGGAATGTACTTTGACTTTAGATAGCAATGAGACTTTGTTCTGTCGGTAAATAAAACAAATACAGTCTCATAACCAATTAGACAAGGTAACTTTGGACGCCAGTCTCCCCAATCTTGGTCTTGAGACTGACCAGAATAAATGATGAGATTTTCATAATGGCTTAGTTCTGTCTAGATAAAAACATGTCAAGCAAATGCAGTGCATATTCTCCTTTGCTAGAAAAATTTGGAAAGAAAACTGGTAGATTTATGGTTTGATTAATAGTCAAATCTAAAATTACTTTGGGTAAAAAGGATGGGTTAGTCTAGAGTGATACTCTGTCTTTATGAAATGCTATGTAAGGACATTTTATGCACAAAGTTTGCAACTCTGAAATGCATTTTGCTGAGGTAATGGCCATCAAGAACGGTCTTCCAGGATAAAAATTTTAGACTGCAGTTGGCAGCCGACTCAAAGGGAGGATGAGTCAAGGACTGAAGAACTAAAGTTAAATTCCAAGACTTTATTGGCGGTTTGAAGGGGGAGGTCTAATCTATGTAACTCCTTTTAAAACATGTTGTAGATATGGTTTGAAATTAAGGAAAAGTCCTAGAAACCATTATGAAAATTGGAGATTGCGGCCAAATGTACTCAAACAGTTGATACTGCAGCCCCTGAATGCAGAAGGTCAGATAGGTAATCTAGCACTGCTGAAAAAGGTTCTATTGCATTTTTACGAGACCAAAAAATGAATCTCTTCCGCTTGCTTAGACAAAGTTTCCTGGTGGATGGTTTATAGGAAGCCAGAAGAATGTGACGTACAAGGGAGGAGGGGTTGTTTTGCCTGGCAATTACTAGAAGTGGAGGAGCCAAGCTGTCAGCCTGAGGCTCAATATTTTCGGATGAATCAACCCCTGTGGTTGCGACAGCAGACCTAGAGTTGGATCCAGAATCCAAGGTTGAGGTTGATGTAGTAGGTGAGGCCAAAGGAAGGGAAAACAAATTTGTCAGGGCCAGTAGGGTGCAATGAGGATTACTTTGCTTTTCAACAGTAGCGCTTTCTTCAAAGATTGTGGGATCAGAGGAAGGGGAGGGTATGCATAAAGAAGTCCAATGGGTCAATCATGCACCAGAGCATCCCTCCAGGACTCCCCCTGTGGGGAAATTAGGGCAAAGTAGCCGCAGCATTTGTGATTTGCAGGGGACGCGAACAGATCACAGCAAGGCTGGCCCCAGCGATTGAAGATCTCTGCCACTCTGACAGGATTGAGGGACCACTTGTGAGGCAGGAGAATGCATCTGCTCAATTTGTCTGCAATCGTGTTGGAATTTCCAGGAATGTGCATTGCTAACAGAAAGCAGTTGGAAGCCATCTCCCACTGCCAAATTCTCGTGGCCTCATGACCCAACGGGTAGGACTTCGTTTCTCCTTGTTTGTTGATGTACCAGACTTCTGACATGTTGTCAGACTGGATGGCAATTGTTACTGAAGGGAGAACCGATTGAAACATTTGCAATGCTAGAAGCATCGCCTTCAGTTGTAGAACACTGATATGCAGGTTGGCCTCTAAGGGTGAACAAGTGCCTTGGACTGTCCTACCCTGGAAATGCCCCCCTACCCAATGAGGGAGGCGTCCGTGGTCACTGTGGCTCTGGGATGAAGGGACAAGAAAGGGCGACTCCGTAGGTGCTCTTCTGGCTTCATCCATCAAATTAAATCTCATTTGCACCGATTTGTTATCCTAATTTGAAAGGACATGGGATACGTCAAATGGGACCACTGCATTAGCAAAAGCCACTGTAGGAGTCTCGTGTATTCTTGCCAGAGGAACTATCTTCATTGAAGCTGCCACTTGACCGTAACAGTTGCAAGATGGCCCGAGTCAGAGCTTTATCCTGACAAAGTTTCACCCGGAGTTGAGGTCCGAGTCTCTGCAGTCTGTGAAGTGGGAGGGAGACTTGGCAAGACTGAGTATCGAAATTTGCTCCTGTGAACTCTATTCCTTGACAAGGAGTCAAGTGGCATTTCTCCTTGTTTACTGTTATCCCTAAGTGTTCCAGTAGTCGTAGGGCATAGTGAGTGGCTGAAACCAGTAGATGCTTGGTTGGAGTGGTGAGGAGCCAATCGTTTAAATATGGAAAAATCTGGAATCTTTGCAGTCTCAAGTGAGCTGTTACCACTGACATGCATTTGGTGAACACTCTGGGGGCTGTAGAGGGACCAAAGGGCAGCACTTGGAAATGGTAGTGATTGGCGCCTTGCCGGAAGTGGAGGAATCTTCTGGAGTTTTTGTCCATTTTTATGTGGTAATACACGTCCTGAAAATCTATTGAGCACATCCAATTGTCTTTCTCCAGAAAAGGAAGTATAAACTGAATCATGACCATCTGGAAATTCGTTTGCTGGATAAATCTGTTTAGGATGCTGAGGTCCAGGATTGGCTTCCAGTCCCATGTCTTTTTTGGCACTACAAAGAACTGCGAGTAAAATCCAGATACTATCTGGTCTGGTGGGACTGTTTGGATGACCCTTTTTTGGAGCAGCTTTTGGATTTCTTGAGCTGCTACTTCCCTTTTAATGGGTGGGAATGTCAGGAATATGCATCAACTGAGCTGGGTAAAGGTCTAAAGGGATGTGGTAACCTCTGGTAATCATTGTCTGCACCCAAAGATCTGTGGTTATCATTTGCCAGGCAAGGTGATACAGAGAAAGTAGTCTCCCGACTGCTTCCAGAGGCAAGACATCGGGCCGCTCCTCAGGAGTGCTGATATGGTTGTCCAGAGAAGGAATCTCGGGATCCCTGATTACACAGACCCCCCCTCTGCGTCTTTAGGTGTGGCTTCTGGTTGAGTTTCTGTCCAAGGAGGAAAACTCGCCACGTGTGTTGCAGAAAGGACCCTGGGATTTCTTGTACCACATTTTCCCACTACTCTGATTCCCGGAATAGGATCATTGGGGAGTGGAAAAACATATGTCAACTAGACAAGATCTTCCCATTCTTTTCACACCTGGCTAACGTGTCTTTTACCTTAGGACCAAAGAGAGAGAAGAAGCCTCTATGGGGGCATTCAGGAAGGAGGATTTAAAGAGATCCGCAAAATCACATAGGTGCACCTAGGCGTGATGTCTCGTGACATTGCCTGTACCCGTTGCTCTAGCTGCCCCATCAGTAGAATGAGAAATCAACCGCATGGAATCATTAGAAATAGACTCCAGGGTGGCAAGCTGTAAGGCAACTTTGTCACGTATCCCATCAGCGACTGCTCCTGCAAGGGTTTCTGAAAGTTCTGCGATTAGATCTCTCTGAAGCAGAGTGAACTGTGCCGGGTAGTTCAGGGACTGAATGGCGAAGGTCAGTGAAGAGAACATTCACTTCCAAAGTCTATCGCCCAAGACTCCCTGGTTGGGAGATGGACAGTAGAGCGCTCCTCGGCTAGCTCTTTCTTGGTGGCCACCGCCACAACCATAGCATCTACTGGCAGGCTCTTGGACCAGTGTGGACGGTCTTCTGGAGGAGAAAGAAAAGAAAGAAAGAAAAAACCCAAACCCAAAACTAAGTGTTGTAGGCAGGGGCAAGAGCCACCCACTTGCCCCCACTTTAAATATAACAAATCTGAGACCGCACTACAGTGCATTAAGGGAAATCTTCCCTTTATCGTGTTATAGTGCAGTCTCGGAGTTGGTATATTTAAAGAGTGGGGGGTGTGGGGGGGGGGCCTGCCCCTCTGCTTACAACAGTCAGGTAAGTTCCCTTTCTTTTCTTTTTTTTAATCATATGTTCGATGTTTGAAACTTCGGACATTTAAATTCGATTTAATGTAACACTTGTAGTCCAAAAAATGGCAGGTAGTTCCAGTGTAAAAAACTCTTCTTTATTCAACCACAGACGTATAAGCTCTTTCACAGATAACTTCTGCTTCTTCAGATAAAAATGCATGCTGTCTACTATGTATCTTATATACCATGAACCAACTAATTAAGTCACAATCTTAAAGAAACATCCTTCATTAAGTAAAAATATTCAGTCCTTCACTGTGAAAATATGATTCTAAAAAGTATAATGCATAACATACACACAAAAAACACATGTATAAAATGCACATATAAATATACAGACAAACGTGCTCAAATATAAACACATACTGTTAAAAATCTCTAATACTTAATATAAGTAAGCATGTCATAAAATGACTTAACATTTCATTTATTCAATGGTCTTGCTTTTAAGTTTTGGTCTTATGGGTATCCTGTCATTTAACCCATGCTCAGAATCTGCTTTCACAGTCTTATAATCCCATTTTGCCTCAAGCTGTTCTGTCCTATTTCTAATGTCCCCCATTCTGATGTGGTCATATATTTTACCTATAACTAAAAAAGTAAAATTGTGTGTATTGTCATTCACTCTAACATGTTTAGATAATGCACTAACATCACTTTTCTGTATCTGGTACATGTGTTCCTTGATACAATTTCTAAGGGCTCTGTCAGTTTTTCTCACATAGAAACAAAAACATACTGAACATTGGGCTAAATAATGTGTTCTGAAGCACATGTAGCTGAAATGTTAAATACATATTCCCTGCCTGTGTCAGAATGTAAAAATGTATTACTGTTAGTTATATATTTACACATGGAACATCTCCCACATGGACAAGTCTGTCCATCCCTTTTCCTTATATTTTCATTTTTAAAATAACAGAGTCTTCTCTTTAAAGAGTGCATATTCTTATGTGCAAAACTTGGTCTAGGTTCCAGTAAGGAACTAACCTCTGTCTGTCATCAAAATTTCCCAGTGCTTCTCAATTATATTTTTATACATTTCTTGTATACACATCGTCTCAAATGCATGCATGAATTGTTTATTTTCAGCAAACAACATTTTCAATGTTAAATCTCTACAAAACATTTTTATATCAAAACTAACCAGTAATGTCAGAGCACCTACTTGGTATGAACAAAGGTCCTTTTTGCAAGATACTCATTTCTTCTGATGAAAGAGTAATGTGAGATAACTTCAAAACTATGCCTTCTTGTGAAAAAAGGCTTTCTTGAAGCTGCATGGGCCCGCAGTCTGTCCCTCGTGTTCCCTCTTCTGGCAACTTCTGACCCTGGTTTTGAAGTCCATCTCTCTTAAAGGTAGAGGAAAACAAAGTTTCTGTTGGACTAAAGGGCGAATGCTGGAAGCACTACATTCTTCATTTACTATTGCTTCCGCTGCTGCTGAACGATGCACCTGTGCTGAAACCAGAAATGTTTTTCTTCTGGCCCCAGTTCCACTGAATCCTTCATTGTGATTCCAAATGAAATTGGAATTGAAAGTACAGAAAAGTTTCTTATGACTTATTCTAACTTTGAAGTTAGGCAGATTTTACTTCAAAAGGCTTTACTTGAAATTGTCCTATGCTGTAATGTTTTTGTATTTGGAAAAACCTTTTACTGGCAGAGCAATGGCATACCTATGGGCACCTCGTGTGCCAATAGTTACGACACTGCCGTTATGGTGGTTTGGGAAGATGAATATTTGTTAAAAGGTCCTTATAGTAATTATATTTAATTTTTTAGAAGATTTGTGGAGGACCTTTTTATTTTATGGAATGGAACCAAACAACAGTTATCTGAATTTGTGTGTTATGTTAACAGTAGTACCACATTTTTAAAATTCAGTTCCATAAATTCTGCAGATGAAATCAACTTCCTTGATGTAGCGATATTGAGGGATGACACCAACAGGTTGTACACAAAACGATATAAGAAACCATGCCATGTCACATGACAGCATGCACCCTCAGCACATTTTTAAGAATGTTGTAAGAAATCAAGCTTTTAGAGCTTCTAGGCTTAATGGAAGGGAAGCAGACTTTATAGATTGCACTGACAATGTTATTAAAAATTTAATAGAGAGAGGTTATGATGAGAAGATGGTAAGGAATAATGTACAGGAAGTGGCCAAACTTAGAGATTCAGTTGCAAAACCTTATTTCTCAGACAGAAGTGCTTCTAGTAACATTAAAAACACTAATACTACAAGGAAACTTAAAATGCTCCTATACTACTCGTCTGATGTATATAAATATATGGGCATAGTAAAGAAAAAGTGGGGTATTTTAACCTCAAAGACATTAGTAATATTACTGACCATGAACCTAGGTTTTTGTTTAAGAATGAGCTGTCCCTTAAAAGGAAGCTATTTTTCCAAGGAATGAATTTAAAGCTTTAGAATATGACGGTTTACCTATGTGTGGACAGTGTAATTATTGTAGTTACTTGAACACCAGTACTAAATTCATGCACCCAGATGAAAAAAGGGGGATACACTTTTAAAATTTCTGCTACATGTAATACTAAACGTGGTATATCTTGCACGTTGCTTGAAATGTTTAAAATTATATGTTGGGAAAACTGATAGGGCACTTAAAGATCGAATCAGAAAACATATTTATTATATTAACAGGAGGGATAAAGTTAGTGCACTTTCTAAGCATGTCAGTGACAATGATGATGGACATATTTTTAAGTTTATTGTGATAGGAAGGGTTAATGAAAATAACAGAGGTGGTGCCGTCCGCAATAAAACTGAGGCCTTAGAAGCCAAATGGATTGTTAGACTGAAAGCAGACTGTGGGGGCATGGTTTAAACGACCATATACCTCTGAAGCCTATTTTAAAAGAGAGACCACTTTTTCGATGAAAACGTTTTTCATATGTGTTTATACTTAAACTATTAGTTTTTAATATATGCAGTTTTTAATGTATATTTTTTTAATACTTAAAATAAAGTTTAATGTGTATTTTCAATACATTACTATATATGCTTTTATATTTGTCCCACTTTCTTTAAGGAAATGTGTATGTGGCTTTGAGCAAAAATTTCATGTGACCAGTCACTGGCTGTTTTTGCAGCACTTCTAGAGTATAAAATGCTTAAATGAAACATTGTTACACCTGACGAAGTGGGGTACACACCTATGAAAGCGCTAGTGTTGTTTTGTGTATGGATGTCGTCTGTTCTGGAATAAACTACTTTGAAACTGGAATCTGCAGCCTGCTCCTGGTCCTTCTTTGGTTTGTTTACATTTGGACTACATTTGTTTCTTGGGCCTGGAGACTTCCATTTGGTGGTAGCTATTTTTCTGATTCTCATGTTAGAGTGAATGACAATATACACAATTTTACTTTTTTTAGTTATAGGTAAAAATATATGACATCAGAATGGGGACATTAGAAACAGGACAGAACAGCTGGAGGTAAAATGGATTATAAGACTGAAAGCAGATTCTGGACATGGGTTAAATGATAGGAAACCCCATAAGACCAAAACTTAAAGCAAGACCACTGAATAAATGAAATGTTAAGTCATTTTATGACATGCTTACTTTACATCAAGTATTAGAGATTTTTAACAGTATATGTTTATATTTGAGCACATTTTTATGTCTGTATATTTATAAGTGCATTTTTATATACGTATTTTTTACAAATGTTTTTTGTGTGTATGTTATGCATTATACTTTTTAGAATCAAGTTTTCCCAGTGAAGTACTGAATATTTTTACTTAATGAAGGAGGTTTCTTTAAGATGACTGTGACTTAATTAGTTGGTTTAAGGTATATAAGATACATAGTAGATAGCATGCATTTGTATCTGAGGAAGCAGAAGTTATCTGTGAAACAGCTTATATGTCTTTGGTTGAATAAAGAGTTTTTTTACACTGGAACTACCTGCCATTTCTTCGACTACAAGTGTTTTACATTTTACTGCAATTTTCCTGGTGGACTGAAGCCTCTAGTAAGGAAGGTGTGTTTTTTTTACTTGACATTTAAATTAGATTACTTAACGTTCAAAGTTTTCAAACTTCGAACACATGATATAGAGCCGTGGAAGGCTGTCTTGAGGTTCGCATATCCGATGTCCTTGAGTAGTGGGCTATGTCAACTGCAGCGGACAGGAAAGGAAGATAAGGGTCTCTGCACCGAAGGGTACCAGTTGACAGCCCGCTGAGGCAAGTGTCCTCACCATCACCTGAAAAGCATGTCCACCCAAAGAGGGACGGGAGCCCGGAACAGAGAAAGACAACCACAGGACTGGGGTCACACTCCGCTCCGACAAACCCACTTCCAAGGGAGAAGCCATGGGATGAAATGGTTCAGCCAAAGCAACCAGAACCACAGTAGATAGTGCCAAGGAAACAACAGGCACCATACTAGGGGTCACAGTGCTGATGGACCACTGTCGAACCAGAGGCATGGATTTGGAGGGTATTGGAAAACCTCTGGCTGCTAGGAGCTGGATCCACAAGCCTCACTGCATCCAGTTCCGAGAGGCTCCTGGAAAAACGGGTGGACATCCCCAAATGGGGAGTCAGAACTCTCTAGGAAGGGACGGCATTGCTGACCAAGAAACAAATCCACCAAAGGGGAATATAGGGTCTGAAACATTATTTCTCCTTTCAGCAGCGAGGTTGAAAGACCAGCATGAAGTACAGGTAGGGGGGGAAGTAACTGACATTGGGATAACTATTTTTGGTGCCGAATGGGAAGTCAGTATTGGTGTCTGTATTGGTGTGGAAGTCTGTAGAGAAGGTGCTGAAGTTGGCACCATAGTCGGCTGCTGAGGTGCTGGAACCGAACACGGCACCATGGAGGGGGTTTGAGGCCCCGATGCTGAGGGTGTTGGTGCCAATTTAAGAATTGTAGGTTTCGGTTCCGATGATTTAGGTTCACTCATGAGAGGAGAGGAAGGTAAGGACTTGCGCCTCTTTTTATGGTCTTTCTTTGGAGGGGATGAACCCTCAGACTCAGAAACTGCAAAAGGAGATTTAAGGACACCTTTCAGCGCAATTGTTTTTCCGCAAGCATGCAAGAACTAAAAGCCTTACAAATCTTACAAGGGGGTTTTCACAGAAAGGTGCATCACCCCTAGACAGTAGACACATGAAGTATGTCTGCCCGCATTAGGCATCTTCCTACTGCACTGATCACAGTGCTTAAAACCAGTTGTGCCCTTTTTCTCAGACATACTAGGTCAAACAGGAATAAGATTTAAACAGAACCGCAGTACAAAATCAAACACAAAGTCAAGGAAACACACTCATCCAACAAGTAGAAGAAAGGAGTTTTTTTTTGAGAAGAGACAGGGAAAGAGAAATACCAACAATGATAATGGAAAATACCTTAGACGTAGAGATAAGGGCCTGTACCAGCAATGGTACAAAGAGTACCAAAAACTTGGTAAAAGAGAAGGACACACACAACTAAATGCAAATATGCGACTAACAATAAGCTAACAATATAAACAGAAACAAATACAAAAAAAGAGTTTAACGAGAGATAATTTTGAAAAGCTTAAAGGAGTTAGCTAAGAGCTGGCTTGACACGTCTTAGTTTGTACGCAGCAAACAAGATCTGAGGTAATATAGAGAGGGGCACTACGAGTGAGACTTAGCTCGAGAGTTTTTTGGCTGGCATGAGCTTGTTATAATGGTCAACTCGGTTCCAAGGACAGAACTGACACCCATCAGTAAGGAACGAATGAAGATTAACAGCAGATCATAGTTCAGGTCCCAACAAGAAGGAAATAGGTTTTCTTTGGGGCCTGATATTTTGAAACTGTTTGACCTCAAATCTACAAGAAAATGGTGGACTCAGCAGCAGACATGCAGAGATGGCTTACAAATTGGCTTTAACAGATAAATATGCCAGACCAGAATTGAGCAACTCACACAGACTGGAAAGAATGTTGTGTTACAACTTACCATAATGATAGCTGTCCTTCTCTTCTCTGTTGCCGTATTCTTTACATGAGGGAGTTTGCCTGTCCATGTGGACCCAATGTCGGCCAGTACACCAAAGTCTTACAACTGCAGGTTGCGTGGTACATCTCATGTAGGCCATAAAGGAGACGTATGTGTGCATCATTCCTCAGAAATGATGCCCCAGGAAGACAGTCCAAGGAACAGAGTCAATACATCCAGGAACCACTGGAAGTGGGGAAGAATACTGCAAAACAGAAGAGAAGGACATCTATCATTATGCCAAGTTCTTACGCAACTATTCTTTGTCCTTCTATTCATCTGTTGCAGTGTTCCTTACATGAGAGAGACTACCAAAGTTCATGCAGAGAGAGGTGGAATTCGCTGTTGAACTTTCCAGGAAGCCATGAAGGATGGCCCTTGCAAACCCAGCCCTAGATCTGGAGATGGAATCTAGTTTGCAATGTTTGGTAAAGGTGTGGCCAGGGGTCCAGGTAGCTGCTTGTAGGATAGAGATTGTGCCTAGTCCTTTGAGAAAGGCACCAGAGGAGGCCACTGCTATGGTACAGTGAGTTTAACTGAGCAGGGAGGGGCTTTTCCATGGTAGGCATAGTAGAAGGTAATAGTTTTAGAAATCCAGTTAGAAATGGTCTGTTTGGACACATGCAGTCCCAGAGCCCTGGGGTGGAAAGAGACAACAGCTAGTCAGATTTCCTTATAGTTCTTGTTTTGTAAAGGTAAAATCTGAGTTGTCTATGTACATCAAGTGTGAGTAAAAATCTTCTCACTACTGTTTTGGGGAGAAGGGAAAAAGGTTGGTGAGTGAATAACCTGCTTTAAGGACAACTCTAGCTACTTTGGGCATAAAGGTTGTGTTGGTGCAGAGGGCAACCTTGTCTTTGTAGGGGAGAGGCCATCGCAGCCTGGAGTTCAGAGGCCCTTCTGGCAGAAGTTATAGCTAGCAGCAAGACAGTTTTCTAGGTGCAGTGTCTTAAGGAGGTAGAGGAAACTGTCTCACAAAGGGTGCAAAAGTCAGTTTCTCTAGCACAAAGTTAAGATGCCAGGGAGGAGCCACAGACCACCTGTGAGGTCTAATATGGAGGATACCTTTGAGGAACTGTTTAGCTTCAAATCTAGAAGCTAGAGGAGAAGAGGCAGACATGCAGAAATGGCTGACAGAGGTGCGTTAACTGAAGAATAAGCTAAGCCAGTATTGAGTAACTCACACACGTAAGAAAGAACCAGAGGAAGATCCACTGTTAGTGGGTCCAGGTTACGAGAGAGACACCAAATAGAAAATCTTTTCCATTTGGAGAAGTAAGATTTCCTGTTATTGGGTTTCCTGGCCTCCTGCAGGACTTGAAGCACATCCTCACAGAATAGGTGTCTAAAAGGTATCATTGCTCTATCACCCACACAGTCAGTTCAGGAGGTGCCAATTGTGGGTGGATGAGGGAAGCCTTGTGTGAGCAAGTCCACTCTGTGACATAATTTGTGATGATTGCCTTTGGATAGGTGCAGTAGGAGGGGGAATCGATGCTGTCTTGGCCAACAGGGAGTCACCAGCAAGATTTTTGGTCTGTGGTAGGACTTTTGGGATAAGCAGAAGGGAAGGGAATGCATACAAAAACTTCCCCTTCCAGGATATTAATAAGGCGTCCACTTTCCATGCAAGGGGGTGAGGTTCTCTGGCACAAAATTTCGGAAGCTGTCTGTACAGAGGGGAGGCAAACAAGTCTATTTGAGGAGTACCTACACTGATGGACTACATCCAGAACAGATCCCTGTGAAGCATCCATTTGTGGGCCTGTGCTGTGGATCTGCTCAGTGAGTCTACCACAGAGTTCTGACTGGAAGGAATGTAGACCGCCTGGCAAAGAAATCTGAAGTTGGAGGGCTAGTTCCCAAACTTGTAAGGCTAATCTGCACATGAGATGGGACTTGGTCCCCCCCCCCCCACACACACACACTTGTCTACATACCACAGAACAGTGATGTTTGTCTGTAGATCCTCAGCCAGCTTGGTTTGAGAAAGGACTGAATGGCTAGATCAATGCCTTCATCTCTTACATTTTTGTGATCCTTTCCCTAAGAGGGGGACCATCGACCTTGAAGAGTATGTGGTCCCCATGCACTCCCATCCTGTATCACAAGCGCCTGTGTACAGGTCTTGAGTTGGGGGCCGTGGGTGAATGGGAAGTCCCGGATTGATGGACAGTTGCTGTATCCACCATAGCAGCTCCTTCTTTAAGCAAGGTAGGAGCAGGATTTGAAATTCCAGAGTATGGGTGTGTTTCCACACTGACTTCAGAAACCACTGAAACCTCCTCATATGGAGTCTTACCATGGGCAGCACAGGTATGGTGGAAGCTATTAGTCCAAGGAGTCTGGGAAACTGCCTTGCTGACAAGAGGTGCAGGGGAAGGACGTCTGAAAAGATCTGACAGAGGTCTAGCAGCTTTTGAGGTGGAAAGAACACTATCATTCTATTTGGAATCTGCACCCCAGAAAGACATGATCTTGAGATGGTGTGCAGTTAGATTCTTTTTAAGTTGATTGTGAATCCTAGCTGTTGTAGGATAACAATGGTCAAGTGGAGTTTCCTCAGCAGTTCTTCCTGGAACAGGAGGGCATCCAGGTAAGAGAAAATCTGAATGCCCTGGAGTCTGCAGAATGCAACTACCTGGGCTAAAAATTTTGTGAAAACTCTTGGGTCTGTAGAAAGACCAAAAGGCAAGGCCAAGTACTGAAAGTTCCAGGATTAAACAAACAAAGACATTTCCTGAATTTGGGATGTATGGGAATATGCAAATAGGCATCTTTGATGTCTACAGATGCCAGAAAGGCCTGTGGGAGGATCAGAAGAAACCGGGTGTAAAGGGTGAGCATTTTGAAGGAGGGTACCTTTAGGAAGGTGTTGAAGGAAATATCTAGGATGGGTCTCCAGGGGCCTTCCTTTCTGGGAACCAGGAATATGCGTGCGCAGAAGCCTGTTCCTTTTTGGGGTGTGGGCACTGATTGTATGGTTCCCTATTGTAGCGGGTCTGTCAATGTTTGGGGGAAGAGGGGTACCTATTCTGCAGGTTGTTGTGGGATGTCCCCAAAGAAAGGCACAGAGTTCCATGTCATGAAATATCCATGTTTTATGATGCCCAGGCGTCTTGTGTGATCTTCCAAGATGAAAGTAACAGGGATAGGCACAGGGAGAGAGGGGTAGCACAAGGGAGTCCTGAGGAATCAGGAAGAACCTGCTCTGTCAGGAAAAGGCTGCTCAGTAGTGTGTGAAGAGGGGAGAGCTTAGAAGTGATGAGGTTTCTTGCTCCCCTTGGAGGGCTTGGATTTGGAGGGCTGGGAGGTTTGTCTGCAGATGAAAACCTGTTTGGAAGGGTAGTTTCTGTGAAATTATGGGATTGAAGAAACCAAGGATATGTTTGAGATCTTTTAACTCTTTGCTCTTTTCCTGCAGTGATTTGAAGAGATCCACTGAAGGCTTACCAAATAAGGCAGAATTGTCAAAGGGAGCATCCATGAGCTTTGGCTTGATGTCCTCATGGAGGGATTTAAGACTTAACCAAGCAAACCTCCTCAGCACTGCGGCAAAAGCTGCAGCCCTAGAGGTAGCCTCAACAGCATCACAGCTGCATTTTATAGAATGACAGGCCACCTGGGAGGATGCAACAATCAGGTAAGAGGGCCAAGGCCTTGTACTCTGAATCTGGCATGTCAGAAACAATTTCTGCTACTTGTGACGCAAGTTCCGGGGAATACATCATCATACAAGTCTGATAATTGAAAACCCTGAAAGCTAGAGTAGCTGAAGTGTAAATTTTCTTCCCCATCCTCTCTAGTTGCCCACCGTCTTTGTCAGAGGGCAGGAGAGAAGTGGAAGGAAGGGACCTCAAAGCCTTGTCTGAGGCCACAGAGATGACAGAGGGGTCCGCCACAGGAGCCTTAAACAGGAAACTGTCTTGAGGGTCTTTATATCTGTCCAGCCTCTTAGAGACTGGAGGCTGAGAGTTATGGTGAAGGGACGTGGAATCAAAGGCATCCAGAAAGGCAGGGATAACTGGAAGGATAGGTTCATAGGTTTATACTAGGCTATCTGCCCTAAGGCATTTATAAGCCTAGCCCAAATTTTTGTGGCTTACGCCACCCCTTATATGATAAAATACTGTGCCCATTAGTTTGTTGTGCCTCTGTCCAGCAGTGACACAGAGATGATTCCCGGGATAAACCTACGATCTCCCATCCACAGGTCAAGATTTCTCTTGAACAGAGCCAGCGAGGTGCTCTGCCTCACATGGACCGGGATTTTATTCCACAGCATAGGGAGTCTCTGAGTGATAAATCTATCCCTCCAGCACGTCCTATTTATATCCGTGCTAAGGTTTAAGTCGCTTGCTCTAGTAGTTTTGGTGGATTTGGATTTTTTGAGGTGGAGCATGTCCATTAATTCCAGGTTGGACATGGCCTTGTATGTCAGGCACATGTCACCTCTGAGCAGACGGTATGCAACTGAATAGAGCTGGAATTTCTTCAAT
Organism: Protopterus annectens; assembly: GCF_019279795.1. Lineage (NCBI taxonomy): Eukaryota > Metazoa > Chordata > Ceratodontiformes > Protopteridae > Protopterus > Protopterus annectens. The sequence continues at coordinate 29,231,541 of NC_056740.1, read as the reverse complement.
CTGGCAGCATATGACAGATTTTGGAGTCCCTTTATCCATTTGGTGAGGAACTTTTGGGGTCTCTCCAATTGCTGCAGATGTCAGGTGCGATACATCCCGAATGGGGCATTGTACTCGATCATTGGTCTGATAAGTGAAGAGTACAGGGAACAATGACCTCACTAGATCTGGATGTGAATCCCTTCATGATCAGGTGGGCAATGTAGAAGGTCTTTCTAACCACTTTAGCAACGTGAGTGTCAAAAGAAAGGCCACTGTCAACCTGGGTCCCCAGGTCCCTGATAACCCCTTCTGTGCTTAGTGGATTGCCACCTATATGGTAGCTTGGGGTTACCTTGTTTTTCCCGAAGGGTATGACTATACATTTTTTGGCGTTTAACTTCAGGCCATGGCTCTGGCACCAGCTATCTGTTTCCGTGAGTCCCTTCTGAAGGATATCCGTGTCCGATGCATTTTCCACTATGGCGCCCAGTTTGCAGTCTTCTGCAAACTTTGTCAGCCAAAGTCCTCCCATGTTGGCCTGTACTTCTAAGAAGTAGATGCCGAACAATACGGGGCCAAGGACCGAGCCCTGTGGGACACCGCTTGTGACCGGCTTGGAGTCTGACATAGCGCCAGCAACTCTAACCCTGTGGGTTCTGTCCTTAAGCCAGTTTGTAACCCATCTTGTGACATATGGGTTTACATTTAAGCTGGTAAGTTTTTCTACAATACCAGAGTGGGGTATTGTGTCGAAGGCCTTTGCAAGGTCAAGGTAGGCTGTATGGACTGCCTTTCCCTCATCAATGGCCTTGGTGACTGTTTCAAAAAGTCGACCAAGTTCAAGAGGCATGATCTGTCCCTTGACGGCCAAACTGGGTCGGGTCCAATGTCTGCAAGTCCCCTATATCTTTGTTTATGAGCTCCATTATGATCCTCTCCATAGCTTTGCAGACTAGACTTAAGCTTATGGGGCAGTAATTACCAGGGTCCGTAGAGGCACCGCCTTTGTGGAGTGGGACCACAGTTGCCGTACGCCACTCCTTGGGCACGATCCTGTGGTAAGGCTGAGATTAAACAGCTGCCTTATGTGCGGGTTTAATTCCTCATTTAGCTCGTAGCACACAGCCGGGGACACCATCCGTCCCATTGATGCTGTGTTTTAGCTTTAGAGACAGCAGCTTTCACCTGCGCATTTGAGATATCTGGGAGGCTACACTCTGCTGGGATAGTTATCTCTCCTTTGGGGGGGGAGAGGGGGGTGAAGTTTGCACTGAACCTGTCTGCCAGTATGTTGGCAATGTCTGTGGGTTCAGTGATTTTTGTATCATTTTGGACTAATTCTGAGCATATCTGGGAGTTTCCACCTAGGTTCCTAACATAGCTGAAAAAGGCCTTATGATTGTCCTTTGAATCCATGGCAATTTTTCTCTCAAAACTGGCCTTAGTTGATTTTATGAGTGCTCGTATTTTTTTTACTAATAATGATCAGGGGTGACTTCCCTTTTATGGATTTTGTTCCATCATGTAATAGCTTTCTCCTCTTATTGTAAAGTTTGTTAATGGCTGGGGTCCACCAGACTGGACGTTTGCCCTTTGTGGAAAGAGTCTTGGTTTTATTTGGGATTGCCTGATCCATGCAGTCCTGGAGGTGTTCATAGAAGGCATTTGTAAGGGGTTCCAGCTTGGCTTGTGGTTTCCACTGGCTCAGGGGCCTTGAAGGATACCACACCAGTCTTCAGTAGTGTGAAGTTTGCTTTAGAGAAGTTCTTCACTGTGGTCTTTTTTTGTTTGGGGTGGGGGCAGGATGTGGATTTCCAGTGAGATTAGTTTATGATCAGATCTCACCAATGAGGGATATACTTCCAGTGTGGAGCATTTTGTCCCCATGTTTGTGACAATGAGATCTAGTATATTTTCTCCTCTCGTGGGAACAGTGACTAGCTGTTCCATGGCATTTGAATTTATGAACTCCAGGAACCGTTGGGCTAGAAAGTTAGGGCTTGAGTAATGTTCCCAGTCTATATTCGGTAGTTGAAGTCACCCAATATGATGGTGTTTGGAGATACATTTATACCCTCCAGTGTCTTCAGGAAGGCTGTGTGGGGTTCCTGAGTTTGAGAGGGTGGACTGTAGCATGCTACAATTTGTAGAGCAGTTTTGCCTATGGTTAGTTGCACCTGGATGGTTTCCGGCTTCGTGCGTTGCCACCAACCTGGAGGTGTGGGTATCCTTTATGAATATGGCTACACCCCCTCCTTTTGTGGTGTGGTCCAGGTTTTGTGGCCGGAACGCATGATATGAGGTAAAACCTAATAGTGCCGGGTGCTCTCAGGAGCCTTGAACCAGGTTTCAGTTACAGCACAGACATCGATGTTCTCCATACTGAGAAGGGCCTCGAGTGCGTGCATTTTGAGATTTAGACTTCTGGCATTGAGCAGCATTACCCTCAGTTTCTTCCCATTTTTGTTTTCTAGGGTGGTAGGTTTAGAATTTGAGCCTTGCCTAAAAAAGGCACTATGGGGGTGGCAAGAGCCTTAGCCAATATCCGGAATCCCAGGGGTGACAGGTGCAACCCGTCCCTTGCGAAGCAGCGTGGCTTGTCAAGCATGTCATCCCAGGCAGACAGACACTGGATCCCCTTTGAATGACACCAGACATTAAGCCAATTGTTAAAGCTGATCATCTTGTCTCTATATTGTGGCATCATTCTTGGTGAAGGAAGGATACTGCTCAGGGTCAGGGTCATACCTGCCTGGGCTACATAATCAGAGAGCTCCTCTATGTCTCTTTTCATGTAGTCCAGGGAGGTACGTCTCAGGTCGTTCACACCAGCATGGACAATGACTGTCATATTTGTACTTGCCGTGGAGTGACCAGAGTGCTTGTGTTATGTGGTGGATTCTAGCCCGATAGGCAGCTTACTGTGACCCTCTCCTTGTTCAGCCTGGTGAGTGGGACGTCAGTGTGTCTGACTATGGAGTCACCTATGACAAGTATGTTTGGTGTTGTATTTGGCCTTAAGGGCTGTGACTGCTTTGCACACTGCTTTTGTGGTTTATGTGTTGCTTGTGGGGTGTCTTGAGGTAGCACTTGTTTGGGTTTCTGCTTTGGAGGCCTCTGCTGTTTAGGTAAATTTTTACTCAGAGCCTCCGAGTATGTCTTTGTGTGTTTATGTGTTTGATTCAGTGGTGTGGTAGCATTATGTGAGGCTGGTTTAGGATAGCTGAAGGGTTGGGGGTTTCCACCTGGGGAAGATTGTAATATCTCTTTTGTACCTCTGACATTTGAGAACTGTCCCACTTGAAGTGGCCTCTCATTTTTAAAAGGGTTTCCCCCAAATGAGATTTCCTCCATAGGGAGTCCATCCCACTGGAGTCTTCCTCAGGGGAAGCGTAGTCTAATGGGGAGAGAATTTGTGAGGAGTAAGCTAATGAGTCACTGTCATCATCTGAAGAAAGATCCTCATCAGAAGTAGGCTGTTGCCTTACCCTCTTTTGGTGGGAGTTAGGCCAGGAGAGAGGAGGAGCAGGGGACCCAGCAATAAGCCTCTGGGACATGAAGATCTTGAATAATCCTTGTGTAATATTTTGCCACTCTTTCTGAGGGTCTTGAAGAGGTGATGAATGTTTAGTTTTCTGCTTTTTCTTTGCAGGAACGTCCATAAAATGTAAGGTTAGGGGTTTGGACATAGGCCTGTATTCAAGCAAATCCGATTTGACTTCTTCCCTCACTAAGATTTGTGGATTCCCCTAGGACCTTCCGATGGGATCAGCCTTGGTTCCTCCTGGACATCGGTACCTGATGTCTGTGAGGCCTCCCTGAATGTGCTTGTGTCCAGTTCTAAAGTGGGATGAAACATAGGCTCAGCTTGAGGATCCAGATCCAAAGCAGAGCGGTCTCTGAGCTATCATGGACTTTGGAGAAATGTTCGCAGGGAGAGGTGAAGGTGAAGCTTCGGGCCTAGGCCTTTTGACCTTCTGCTTCATGGTAGACTTGGTTGCCAGACCGGAGGAACCCTCCAGTGAGCTTTTAGCAAGAATTTTCAAGCTCTGGTTTTCTAAGTATATGGTGAGGGGCGAAAGCTGGCTTTGAAGCGTCTTGGGGGCGAACTGGAGACAGAACAGTTCTTATGGTCATGGTAGGGCCCAAGACAAAAAAGGTACAGAGTGACTGTGTATGTGGAATCTGTCTTCCACAATCACACTTCCCTTTCTCGGATGACATTAACTCAAAACAAAGGCAGTACCAGCAGCAAAAGACACAAAAGGTTCCCCAACAGGGCACTTACCTTAATTAGAAAAACTCTATGACGGCAGCAGAGTGACATACGGGACTGGTGATATGACTGCTGGTAAAAAAAAGTTCTGAGGATGGTGCACCTGTATGTCGCCTTTGTGGCCTACGTCCGATAGCTGGCTACATGAGACATACCACTCACCCTACAGTAGTAAAAGACTTTGGTATACTGGCATCGGGTCACCTGGGCAGGCAACTCCCTCATGTAAAGAATATTGCAACAGATGAATAGAAAGACATCAGTAGGAATCTGCATAGAATGACGGTCCTGTTCATTGCTGTGACACAAAACAGAGAATTTTACTTTTAGAGAAAGTAGTAGATTTTCATGCCTCCTGTAAACGTGAAGCATATCCTCAGAAACATGGTGCCGGAATGGAATCAAAACCTTAACACCCAGTCATTTGTAGGGGGAGAAAATGAGGGTGAATAGAGAGACCTTGTCCTGTGTGAGCAGGTCTATGCTTTTGGGATAACTTGCAATGATTGCCCCAGGCCAGGTAAAAGGGAAGAAAAAAACAGTGCTGTCTGAGCCAAAAGGGACCAGCGGGTATAATGCTTAAGGTCTTTGTCTCCCAGGCACAAGATGCAAGGTTTGATCCTGACCTCGGGCCAATTCTTGTTTGGAGTTTGCATGTTCTCCCTGTATCTCTTGTCAGGGTTCCTCCCACCTCCAAAAAAATATGCTGAGTGTTTCCATCACAAACTCACCAATGATTGGAGCAGTGAGCAGCTTACAGACTGAGCGCAGTGGCAGGGCTAGCCATCTGACAGTATAAATTACTCTAGGTGATTTGGTGATGTTAACAGTGTAGTTTAGGCCAAAACAGTATCACCAACAAGATTTTCAGCCTGTCCAACAATCTTGTGAAGGACCTTTGGCAACAGAGGAAGAAGAGGAACTGCTTGCAGGAACATTCCTCTTATAGAAGGACACAGTGTCCAGTTTCCAAGTGACAGGACTGGGCACTCTGGAACAGAGCTTGCTGAGCTGCTGTTCTCAGTGAAGAAGAACATATCTACTTGAAGAGTACCCTACTGATAATGTTCAGGAATATATCCCAGTGCAAGATCCATTAGTGGCTCTGCTATCTTTATAAGTAGGCAAGACCACAGGGAGAGCAAAAAGTTTACTGGACTTGTCAGCTGAAAGACAAATGACAGAAGGATCTAAAGAATAATTCTTATAACAAATTTCTGAGCTTCAGGAACCTTACAGAACTTAAGCAGCAAGAAGTTAAGATTTAGGACCTTGAGAAGCAGACCCTAAAGGTATTCAACAGGGCATCAAGAACAGGAGGAATTGCAAAAGATTAAGGGACATCCATCTGAAGCAAACCATAATATACCTCTTCTAAACAACAGCCATCTGACAGTTATGTTACAATGGTTCATTTTAAAGACAGTATTCCCAAAGGAAAGGTCCTCCATAGGAGGAGTCAAGAGAAAGAATCCTCATCAGGGCTCACAGCAAGAGGAGAATCAATCAGAGGAATAAGTGGAAGACTCCTCACCATAATCTAATTCTTCTTCAGAAGAATCCCTAGCCCTTTTAGAGGAGTGAAAGGACTTCCTACAGGAGAAAGGAATGACAAACTAGGAGGTCTTCAAAGTCATCGAGGCTTTAAAAGGCCCTTGAGGAAAGACATGCCATTCTTTCTGGGGGTCCTTGGCAATCGGAGAAATATGCCTCATTCTGCTTTTTTTTAACAGGGACTCCCACCACTATAAACCTTAGGGGATCAGAGCCCTGATGTACCTCAATTAAGGAACCTGGGATTTCCTCCTGAATGACAATTTGCAGTACCCCCCTTTGTCCTTTCAAAATTACCAGCTTAGGTTCTCCCTTCTCATTCTCAGCAGGTGTTAGCTCAGCTCAAGTGGACATATAAGCAGCTTGTACCATATTGGCCTCTGGCGGGGTTGTGGGAGTGGAAGTAGAAGTTTGAACCAGACACTCTGCAATCTCATCATTAGACACAACAGATATGTCCAACAGGGGCTGGGCAGTAGAAGTCTCTGGTGTAAATTTCAAATTCTTTTTTAAAGAAGGCTTTACATCTGGGTAAGAAGATTCAAAAGACACAGTCCCTTGAGCAAGAAGCTTAAGATGTTGGTTTTCAAGGCAGACTGATAGAGAGAAGTAACGGCTGTGTAGGGTCTTAGGGATGAATGCCTGTCACACCTAAGCAAAACAGACACTTACCGTCTTGTCCTTATGGGAAATTTGTCTTCCACAATTCACAGTTCCCTTTTCTGGATGACACATACCTACAATAAAACAGTGCTAAAGAAAACAGAGTCCACACTGGGGTACTTATCTGCCCAAAGGCTTGGTAGACAGCACTTAGATGTATAACATAGAGACAAAAATGAAATGCTGTGTTCAGACAGGCAGCAAAGACATTCAGAGAGTTTTGAGTTCATACATCACTTATGTCCCATGTCCAAAAGCATGGGGTACACAAGTCTAATGTACAGCACATGGAAAGGCCCAAGCGTTGATATGCTGGCTAGACATAAAACTGCTCTTGGCAGGATATCCCAATAATAAGGAATACTGCAACAGTGATTAAGGAAGGTCAAGTGGTTCCCCAGTTTGATTCTTGGGTGGCGTGCCTTCCAGAGACTGCATGTCATCCCTGTGCTCACATGGATATTTTCCTGGGTGCTCCAGTTTCCTCCCCATTCCAAAGACATGCAGTAGGTGAAGTGGACACACTAAACTGGCCATTGGCATGACTGAGTGTGTGGTGTGGAAGAACTACTGTGGCAGAAATAGCCACCCAGTGGTGTAAACTTGGCTCTAGATGATTATCGCTGTTGAAGTGACACCCCGACCCCATGTGCAAAAAAATGGGAAAAGGGGTTGTAGATGGACGTTTGAAGGGATAAATACATGGCTTCAATGCAATGACAGCACTTTCTCTATACCAGGATTTAATGATTATTACACTTTCATGTCTTTGGATAACTGCAGAGAAGTATCTGTGTCAAACACCATCACCTCCTGTCAAATTACCTACAATCCTACAGTGAAGTCCCAGCTATCAAAATCACTCATAACAAATCCAACTACGACTCCATTCCTAGCCACAGATCCCCATTAATGTCTTCCAAAGGTCACAAAAAATACAGTAACACCATTGATTAGTTAAATAAACAAATACCGTGCTACACTTGCACCTCTAAAAATGGACATGCTCAACATCTCCTAGACTTTAATACCAATTAATTGGAAAAAATAAAACTACCTACTAGAGGCTCTAGCATCCTTGAACTGGTTCTTACCAACCTACCTCCCACTTATACACCACCCCACATCTTTACAACCCTGGTTACGTCTGAGCACAAATCAGTAATCTTCTCTGTCAGGTCCAATGGTAAAACGCACCACCAAATGAAACCCTTTATGGACTTCTCCAGAGCAAACCTACTCCAGCTTGTGGAAGGCCTAAGCAAAATTCCCAACAATCCCAAGCAAATGTACCCAAATTGAGAAGTCTGGCACATTCGCCTCCAACTTTTACCAGCTTCTAAACAGCTGCACAGAAATTATTATGGTCGATTCAGAAATAAACCTTTCTGGTAGGACTCTTGTATTAATAACCTCTAACAAAAAGGGGAAATTAGTGAAAAGTTGTAAGAAATCCCCCCTTCCTCAAAAACACACAAACAAATCAGTAAAGAACTTAAGAGCACTACTAAAACATATACAGTGAAATATAAACTTACGGGCACTACTCGTACCAAAGGTAACAAAGCAGTTTTTCTTCATTTATGTCAAGAAATTAAGGAAATTGTCCAACAATACTGTCACTTTATCCATAATATCACACATCCCTATCCCAGGGACACAACTAATATATTAGCAACCAAATTTAGTGTTTTATAGATTAGTACTACTGGTAACCATACCTCTGAAATGCACAGAATGTTGTAGAACATCCTTGATTTTTTTTTTTTTTATTTAGTATTTTACCCTCTGCCTCATAACATGTTAGTGCTGGAGTAGTAGAAAGTCTGGTTGCTCATCAAGACTGCAGTAGCCAGAATTTTTTCTACTGGGATAAGGTCAATTTACAATGGGCACTGACTGGACTTTCCACAATATGTGCACTTATTGGAATAAAAAAGTACAATTGTGCAAGTTCTACTTTCCTGTAACAGTACATATTCATGAAACACGTTGTCTTACTGGCATTTGAGTAGTAGTGCCTCTGCCACACACTTCTGGCAGTCTACCAAAGTTCAGCGTCCCTCCCACTGCCTGTCTGTGGGTGAGACAGACCAACTACCTGGCAGTATAGGGACTGCCTTACAAAGCCACAGACAGGAAAACCCTTCTCAGTTTTCTAGGGTCCAGCAGGAAGAGAATACACAAGCATACACTTTGTGAAAACCTGTTGCTCCAAACCAACACGCATGCATGCACATGCAATACAGGCCGTGGACCAGTGCTTAACAGCAACCCAAACACCAAACAATATACATCCAAAAAGGGAGATGGTGGACAAGTACTGACAGTAAGGCACTATTCTACAAACATCTAATGTTACAGGTAAGTAGGACTTACAAAACTGTACTATATTCAACAAACACACTACCTTGCTGGCATTCGGGTAGATTCCCAAAACTTACTCAACCTGAGAGGAGGATGGATAAGGGACCAGGAAGCCCTTGGAGAATGGTGCTAGTAAAGCCTAGGCATCTAAGTTTGTAGTGCTTCATAAAGGTATGAGCAAGGAACCAAGTTACTGCCTCCAATATACTTCCAGAGCCCACTCACTTCTAATATGCCAATGAAGAGAAAAAAGCAATGGTGGAATGCGCCTTTACCTTGCCTGGATTCAGCTTTCCATGGTGGATGTAATAAAAAAAAAAAAAAAAAAAAAAAGAATACCAGGAGACAACCAATGCGCAATGGTTTGCTTAGAGAAAGGCTAACCCTTTTCTACTCCTGTAAAAGAAATAAAAAGCTTTTCGGATTTTGTAAAGGGTTTTGTTCTGACAAGGCAGTACCTCAGCTGTCGGTGTACATCCAAGATATGAAGTATCCTCTCTCCCATATTCTTAGGTTCTGGGAAGAACACAGGAAGTTTGATAGCCTGACAGAGTGAATTCAAGACCACTTTCAGCACGAGTGAGCAACACAACCTTATACTTGTGAAAAATGAGGCAAGGTTGTCCCACTATTAGCACTTGCAGCTCAGAAACACGCCTTGCAGACATCACAATAAGTAAAATAGTTTACCATATGAAGAGTTTCAGATCAGCCTGAATGGCAGGTTCAAAGGTTAGCAAGGTCAATTTTTCCAAGACATAACAGAGATCCCAATAAGGAAGAATTTGGTTCAGAGGAGAATTCATACCCAATACTCATTTCAGGAAGTGTTTTACCAAAACAGAAGAAAGAGGGGGATCCTTTGGCAAATGGCCAATAAATGCACCTTAATGGATGCATACAATAAGCCATCCTGAAGTAGCTTACACAAATATTTCAAGACCAGAGGGATGTCAAGTCAACTACGAGAGACCCTCTGTTCCCATTTAGGCACATCTTTAGAAAACATCATCCATTTGTAAATACGAGATTTTCTAGTATCAGGTTTTCTGGCCTCCTTTAACATCTGCTGCACATCCTCATGAAACAAGTACTTGAATATAGTCAAGACTGAATCACCCAGGCTGAAAGTTGCATGTGCTCCAAGCTGAGGTGCGCACCAGTAGACCCAGGGACTGTGTGAACTTTACTATGACAGCGTGAGGATGTGAGTGATAATTCCTTTGGCCAATACTATTACAAGGGAGAAAGTACAGTTGTGTACACTTAGGTTCATAGGTAGGTACTAGGCTATCGGCCTTGGGGCCTATACAAGCCCAGCCAAAAAGGTACCCTGGCTTTTGCCACCCAAGAAAATTATTTTCCTGTGCCACTGTTGAGCAGAGCCACAGAAGTGATCCCTGGGGTGAATTTCCTATTTCCCATCCAATCATCAACATTTTTCTTGAAGAGTGCTAATGAGGAGCTTTGTTTGATACAGATAGGTAGTTTATTCCAGAATATGGGAAGTCTCTGGGACAGGAATCTATCCCTCCGGCATGTTCTGTTTATTGTGGTGACAAGGTTTAGGTTCCTAGAGCGTGTAGCTCGGAGGGATTGGGATTTCTTTAAGTGGAGCATGTCCAACAGATCTGGGTTTGACATAGCTTTGTATGTTAGGCAGAGATCACCTCTGAGTAGGTGATAAGCGACGGAGTAAAGCTGAAGTTTTTTGAGACGGTCTGCGTAGGGCATCTGTTTGAGGCCGGTAATCCTCTTTGTGAGGTATTTCTGCAGCCTTTCCAGCTGTTGATGTCTTGTGAGGTACATACTAAAAGGGGCTTTGTACTCTATAATGGGTCTAATGAATGATGAGTAGAGGGGAACAATGACCTCTTTTTCTGGATGAGAAGCCTTTTGTGATGAGGTGTGCTACGTAGAAGGATTTCCTGACTACTGTGGCGATGTGATTATCAAAGGAGAGACTACTGTCGGACCTGTGTCCCAAGGTCTCTTATCACACTTTCGGTGTTCCCCTACGTTATAGTTCATGGGTACAGAGTTTTTACCAAAGGGGATGACAATGCACTTTTTGGCATTGAGCTTGATGGCTTTGACACCAGGCATCTGTCTCAGTGAGGTGCTTTTGTAGGATGTCCACATCGTTAGGAGTTTCGATTATGGCTCCTAGTTTGCAGTCACCTGCAAACTTCATTAGCCAAAGACCTTCTGTATTAGCCTGTACTTCACAGAAGTAGATACCAAACAGGAGAGGACCCAGGACTGAACCCTGTGGTACTCCACTTGTCACTGGTCTGAAGTCAGATTTGGAGTCTGCTACTTTCACAGTGTGGGTTCTGTCAGTGAGCCAGTTGGCAACCCATCTTGTGACATAGGGATTTATACCTAGTTTAGTGAGTTTATCTAGGATTCCAGAGTGGGGGATGGTGTCGAAAGCCTTTGGCAAGATCTAGATAAGCTGTGTGAACCACCTTACCCTTGTTTACGGCTTTGGTGACTGCTTCAAAGAAGTCTATCAGGTTTAGGAGACATGATCTGCCTTTTACAAACCCGAACTGGGTGGGATCCAGAGTTTGGAGATTACCAATGTCTTTGCTTATAAGTTCCATGATGATACGTTCCATGGCCTTGCAGACCAGGCTCTTCAGGCTAATGGGGCGGTAGTTCCCGGGGTCCGTGGTGGCTCCCGCCTTGTGGAGTGGGATAACCGTTGCTGTGCGCCATTCAGCAGGCACAAAGCCTGAGGTGAGGCTATGGTTGAACATGGTACTTAGGTGGGGTGCCAGTTCGTTCTGTAGTTCGTGTAGAACGCAGCCTGGGATGTTGTCTGGTCCCATAGATGCTGTGTTCTTGGCTTTGGAGTGTGTGGTTTTTACCTGTGCAGCCGTGATTACAGGAACTTTGCATTCTTCCGGTATAGAGATGGGCTCTTTAGGGGGTGAGAGGGGGTTAAAGTTAGCACTGAACCTATCTGCCAGGATGTTGGCAATATCAGTTGGGTCTGTATATTTAGTGCCATTGTGCTGTAACTCAGAGCAGATCTGAGTGTTGCCATTGAGAATCTTGACATAGCTATAGAATGCTTTGTGGTTGTCTTTAGAATCAGTGCGATTTTGTTTTCGTAACTAGCTTTGGAGGATTTTATCAGGGATCAAAGCTTCATACTGAGGCTGACCAGGGAGCTCCTCCACTCGTGGGATTTTACTCTCTTTTGCAAGAGTTTCTTCCTTCTGTTGTACAGTTTGTTTATGGCAGGGGACCACCAGATTGGCTTCCTTTTTTTGGAGGATAGCACGATCCATGCACTCATGTAAGTGCTTTATAAAGTGCAATTGTGTAGGATTCAGTAGTCGTAACTGTATTGTCCATCTGCATGGGTGTCATGAAGTTCACCACTTCTGTCTTAAGAAGCATGAAGCTGGTTTTGGAAAAAAAATTTTACCATTGTTTCATTAAAGGGCGGTGAAGGCAGGGTGTGGATATCTAGGGTAATTAGCTTATGGTTGGATCGGACCAATGAGGTGTTGACTTCAGGTGTGAAACACCGGACACTCATATTGGTAATGACTAGATCAAGGATATTGTTGCCCCTGGTGGGGGTGTGGATAAGTTGATCCAGGACATTGGAGTTTATGAATTCCAGAAAGCGTTGAGCGAAGGAGTTGGTACACGAGTAGTTTTCTCAGTTAATGGTGGGGTAGTTGAAATCACCCATTATTAGGGTGTTTGGTTGAACCCTAATATTTTCCAGTACATCAAGAAAAGAGGAGTGGGAATCCTGGGGCATGGTGGGTGATCTCAAACTACAATTTGGATTGCAGTTTTGCCCAGAGTTAGTTGCACTTGGATAACCTCGGCTGCATTATGCTGAGCAACTAGCCTGGAGGTGTGGATATCCTTAATGAATATGGACAAACCTCTGCCTTTGATGTTCTGGTCCAGGTTACATGGCCGAAAAATGTGGTATGAGTTACAGCCTGGTAGTACAGGGGTGCTCTCTGAAGCTTTGAACCAGGTCTTAGTCACTGCACAGACATCGATGTTCTCCATTTTAAGGAGTGCCTCGAGTGAGTGCATTTTGAGATTTTGACTTCTAGCATTGAGTAGCATATCACCCTCAGTTTTTGCTTGCCTGTTACTGTTATGGTGGTGAATTTGTCATTTGAACCTTGCCTAAAAAAGGCACTATAGGGGCGGCAAAAACCTTAGCCAGTATCTGGAATCCCAAGGGTGACAGGTGCAGGCCATCTCTGGCAAAGCATCGTGGTCTGTCGACCATGTCATCCCAAGCAGACAGATACTGGATCCCTTTAGAATGGCACCAGAAGCTTAGCCAATTGTTGAAGTCAATCATTTTGTCCTTGTACTGCGGCATCATTCTGGGTGATGGCAGAATGCTACTCAGGGCTAGGGTCATACCTGCCTGGGCTACAAGATCGGAGAGCTCTTACATGTCTCTTTTCACGTAGTCCAGGGAGGTACATCTCAGGTCATTCACACCAACATGGATAATGACAGAGTCATATTTGTACTTGTTGTGGAGTGACCTGTGTGCGTGGGTTATGTGGTGGATCCTGGCACCAGACAGGCAGCTGACAGTAACCTTCTCCTTGTTTAGCCTGGTGAGTGGGACATCAGTGTGCCTGACTATAGAGTCGCCTATGACTAGTGTGTTGGGTACGTTGTTTTGCCTTATTGGCTGTGGTTGAGTGGCACACTGAGTCTGCGGGCTATGTGTCATTTGGGTTGTGTTGGGGGGGTGGAGGTTGCTTGTATTTCTGCTTTGGAGGTCTCTGTTGCTTGAACAGATTATTATGGAGAGCCTCCCAAATGTTTTTATGTTTCTATGTGTGGATTTTGGTGCTGTAGATTTAGTGAGACTATGTGATGAGTGTGGTGTGGTGCAAGTGTTTACCTTCTCCTCTTGACTGTCAAGTTCAGTCTTGATTGGAGAGAGCTTTACCTCCAGTTTGGCTAGATAAGTGCATCTCTCACAGGTTGTAGTGTTGGGTGGTAGGATGAGAGGGTTGTCTGGGTACATGAGGCAATTTCTACATTGCCCCAAGACCCCCAGATTCATCAGATAGACAGGAGAGAACACTGGGAGCTGACCCTTGGACATGCCTGAATAAAAAAACTATTTTCCTCTAGATAAGTGAGGAAAGTGATTACAAGAGCTGTTTTTCTCTAAGCAAGTGTGGAAAGTAAGTACCAAAACTGTTTTCCTCTAGGTAATGAGGAAGGTTGAGTGCTGTAGTAATTAGTAGGTTATTTAGTGCTTACAAGTTCTGAACAAGTGCTGATCACGAATAAGCAAATTCAAGTGCTAAAAGTAAGAATCTCTATCTGGACTAAACTAGTTACAGGAAAGGGAGAAAACAAGTACAAATGTGGGCTTTTAAATCAGAAAGTTGAGAGAGATGGAAAAACTGCCCAAACGGCCAATAACTACAATTTCTGGGCCAGAACACCTCCTTATGTGGTAGATAGGTTACCAAGTGCTTACCACTCCCACTGATAAGCTAGAAAGCTTCCCTCCAACACAGAAAGCTTGGGGGGGTGGGGGGCTCAGAAGCTTACATAAACAGTCCTGGATACAGCAAATCTGAATCTGGATTACACTATTTACAGGAAAGATATTTATTTATATATATATATATATATATATATATATATATATATATATATATATATATATATATATATATATACACACACACACACACACACACACACACACACATATATATACATATACAAAAGTAGCTAAAACAGCACTGAAAACAATTCAAATGCAGTGCAAGCTAGCACACTTGAGTATGTAGCAATGCTAGACCAAACAGTCTAAAAAGTGCAATTAAATTAAAAATGACTAAAAACAATGCAGAAGGAGTCTATTAGGGAGAATGAGGTAAAGAGATGGGACGGGAGGGGGGGGGGTGTCCCAGATCAAATCTACAGTGGGGGCGGGCAACTGCAAAAACCTCTAAATTTAAACACAGGAACAGGGAGAGTGGGTATGGGAAAACCAACACCTTCAGCAGAGATCTGAAAAACTATACAGTGAAGCAAAAATAACAGTGCACAACTCTGAAGTCAGCCAGCAATGATATAAAATTAGTCAAACAACAATTACCAGTACACAACTCTGAAGTGCCAAAAAAATATACTCAGTTCTGTATTTCTTCAGATAGTTTGAAGAGCACTCTTTCAGGACACAGGAAGGCTCCAGCAATTTATGTAGCTGTTCGAGTGTATTCACTGTTGCAGTCATTATATTTAGGTAATCTGCTGGCAGGTTGCCCTCAGTCGGCCTGAATTCCAAAGTCTTGGGTCCTGCGTCGGTTGCCGTCTCCTCTTCCATGACGTCAGGGGTATAAAACAAGCAGCAGACGCCATTTTCTTTAGTTTTTCTTGCTCCCGATGTCAGGTGCCCCAAAAAGGTAGCAAAAATATACATAAAAACTATATATACATGCATCAATGCAAGCTTTACCTTCATCTACATGCAAATACAACACATAGGTTGTAGAAGATCGAGAAGGAAAGATAAACTCCAGAATGAAAAGGGGATGGTGGGTGGATAACCTGGACTGCAACAGTGAATAAACTCGAACATCTACATTTATGGTAAGTGTACACAACTGTACTATGTTCTTCGTGTTTCACTGTTGCAGTCATTACATTTGGGTAGAATCCCAAAGCTATGGACGGGAGGCTGGAGCTAAACAGCATTAAGTGCGGCTATAAGGCCCTGCAGAACTGCAGTGGCAAAGCCTGCCCTGGACTTAAGAGTAGAGAGGCAAATGATAATGCTTTGTAAAGGTGTGAACAGAACTCCAAGTAGCAGCCTCTAGAATGTCTTTGGTTGGTACTCCTCTGAGAAAGGCTGCTGAAGTAGCTGCAGCTCTGGTGGAATGAGACCTAATGCCATTGGGCACAGGTTTGCCATGGTGCAAGTAGCAGAAACGAATGCAGTGGCTTATCCACTTTGAAATAGTCTGCTTTGAAATAGCCTTTCCTTCCGATCCAGCAGCATATGCCACCAGTAATTGCTCTGTTTTTCTTAGAGCTTTAGTCCTGCTCAAGTAGAATCTTAGCTGTCTGTGTACGTCCAAGGAATGCAGAATTATCTCCCCCTTGTTCTACGGATTTGGATAAAAGGTTTGTAGATGAATAGTTTGGTTAAGGGCCACAATGGAAACCACCTTAGGCATAAATGTAGGATTTGTCCTCAGAGACACCTTTGTCTGGGTAAAATATGATAAAAGGCCACACGGCCATGAGGGCCTGTAGCTCTGAGACTCTTCTTGCTGAAGTAATTGCTAGTAGCAGAGCTGTTTTTCATAACAAAAACTTTATATTAGCAGTAGCAGCTGATTCAAATGGAGGCAGGGTGAGCTTTTCCAACACATAATTGAGGTCCCATGCAGCTACTGGTGATCTTCTAGGAGGCCTTAAATTTTTGGCTCCTCTAAGATACTGCTTTAGTAAAGGATGAGAAAAGATTGGTGGCTCTGTACTGTAATGAGCCGAAATGGCAGAGGCATGGATTTTAATTGATGAGAAAGACAGGCCTTTCTCAAGCATCTCAGTCAAGTATTGTAATATCTGAGGAATATTTGGTTCTGCTGTATCAGTTCCTTCTTGCGGATTCCAAGCACAGAATCTCTTCCATTTATCAGCATAAGATTTTCTAGTACTAGGCCTTCTGGCTTCCAAAATGACATCCATCACAGCTTTACTGAGAGGTGTTGTTTGTATAACTACATGATCAGCCATGCTGCCAAGTTTAATGTCCTGAGGTGGCTGTGTATGATCTGATTGTTTTGCTGGGACAGTAGTAGAGGTATTTGAGGTAAGGTCCAAGCTGGGTATAGAGATAAGTTTCTTAGTATTGGATACCAGTACTGGCGTGGCCAGTCTGGGGCAATCAGTATCATCTTTGGCTTCTACTGTCTGACCTTTAGGAGCACCTTGGGGAGGAGAGGCAGTGCAGGAAAATCATATACTGATAGATTTTTCCAACTGAAAGATAAGGCGTCCACTTTCCATGCTTGTCTGTTATAAGTCCTTGTGCAGAATCTTTTTAGTTGGAAATTGAGAGGGGAGGCAAACAGATCTATGTCTGGGCATCCCCATTTCCTTGTTATCATGCTGAAGACTTATGGATCCAGCTTCCACTCGTGGGGATCCATGAGGTTTCTGCTTAGTTCGTCTGCCAGAGTATTTTCCTTTCCTGGCAGGAATTGTGCCTGCAGATGTACTTGGTAAGTCAAAGCTGTGTCCCACAAGGTCATGGCTAGTCTGCAAAGGGGGTAAGAATGTGTGCCCCCCCCGCTTGTTTATATACCCCATGACCGTGGTGTTGTCTGTCTATCAGTAACTGTCCTGGATGAAGTAGGTCCTTGAAGGCTGTCAGGGCATTTTGAACAGCGAACATCTCTTTTCGATTGATATGTAGATGCATTTGGTTTGAGGACCATGTGCCCTGAATGCATCTTCCTGCCATGTGGGCTCCCCAGGCATAGTCTGATGCATCTGTTAGTGTCTGCCTGGCTGGAGGTAATGTGAATGGCTGTCCCTTGTTCTGATGACAAGCCTTTGCCTACCATTGAAACTCCTGTTGCAGGCAGGGAATGAGAGTAGTGACTGTTTCCAGGCTGTGGCAATGTTGAGTCCAAACACTTTTTAGGTACCATTGAAGTTTCCTCATATGCAGTCTTGCATATGGAATTAGCAGGATGCAGGATGCCATGAAGCCCAAAGCCTGCAGAATTTTCTTGCAGATAACTGGGCCTTTGTTGCCAACATTTTGAAATAGGTAGTCAGTTGCCTTTGTTTGTCTGGCATGAGATAAGCCATCTGGGCAGTTGTATTCAAGCTTGCACCCAGGAATATTATCTCTTGTGAGGGTATTAGTTTTGATTTCTTTTTGTTGACTGTGTACCCTAGGCATGTTAGAAGTCCTTTCACAAACGCCAGATGTTGAAGAAGAATGTCCTTGTTCTCTGCTTGAATGAGACAGTCGTCCAAGTAAGGATACATTTGTATTCCTCTGTCTGCAGAATGCAATTACTGGTGCCAGGCACTTTGTAAAGACCCTAGGCGCAGTAGATACACCAAAGGGCAGTGCAGAGAATTGGTAATGCACTGAACCAGCCTTGAATCTTGGGTATCTTCTGCATGCTTGCCTGATTGGAACATGCAGGTATGCCTCTTTTAGGTCTAAAGTCACAAGCCAAGCATTCTTGTCCAGCATGGGCAGAAGCTGCTGCAAAGTCAACATTTTGAATTTTGGAATATCCAGGAAAGTGTTTAGAATAGATAGGTCCAGTATCGGCCTCCAGGCCTTGTCCTTTTCTGGGTACCAAGAACAGTCTTGAGTAAAATCCTTGTCCCCGCTCTTGCTCTGGTACTTGTTGAATGGCCCCCATGTCCATGAGGGATGAGACTTGCGTTTGTGCCTCTGCCCATTGATTTTTTGGCAGATCTGGCCAGCCATTTGCCTTTGGCAGAGTATGGAAATGGAACTTGTCGCCTTGTGACACTGCTTAGAACCCACTTGTCCTGGGTTATGATGTGCCAATTTTGAACAAAAAGTGCTAATATTCTCCCTAAGGGTGCTGCCAGAAGATAAGTGCTTGGTGCAGACAGGGGGAAGTCACTGGGACGGTTTTCTGCACGTCTGTGATCTATCTTCTCCAGCTTTGGAGGTAGAAGCACCCCCATTGCTTGTGCCTATAAGAACCTTGCGCCTGGGATCTGCCCCTTTGAGGTCTGTCTGACACAGGAAAGGACCAATTTTTGTAGGCCAGGGTCTACTAAACCTAGGTGGCTGTACGTGTAAAAATTCTTTGACAGTTTACATAGATTTAGCTTTGTCCTCCATTTTCTTTAACACCTCTTCTGCCTTAACACCAAACAAAGTATCATGCTGTAAAGGTGCATCTAGTAATTTAACATGATCAGGTAGATTTTGTTCCTTTAATCAAGCATGCCTCCTAATTAGAGAACCCATAACTGCGGCCCTGCAGGCGGCCTCCAAAGAATCAAAACCACACTGCAAAGTATGTTTTCCAACTTGTTCTGCTGCATACAATAAATCCTACATTTCCTCGTTTTCTGCACATTCAGAATTTAACATTTTCTGTTTAAGCAATCCCATGGCATGTTGCTGATACTTAAGCATATGAAATTGACAGTTTAAGGCCCTTATAGCCAATTTGCAGATGTGTAAACCTTTTTCCCCCCCATCTATCCAGTGCCCCTAAATCTTTGTCAGAGGGGTTGTTTTTTTTTTTTGCAGTGGAAGCTTTAACTCCCTTTGGACCCTGTGAAATAGTTTCTGGGTCAGCAGCAGGGTTTTTAAAAATAAATTTGTGTGAGTCAGGAACCCTGTAATATCAGTCAGTCTTAACAGGAGCTGGGGGTAAGGAGTCAGGGGTCAGACTAGACTCCGAAAACACATCATCTACAATGTCTAACACAGGTGGGATGGCTAGAGGCCTGTGCTGAGGTAGTAAAAGAAAATCCCTGAGCCTCTTTTTAGATTCTGAAAAATCTTGGCTCTCCCAGTGGAAATGCTCCCTCATGGTATGCAAGGTTTCCCCAAAGGAATAGTCCCTCAGGAGGAGATGCTGAAGGTATAGATTCTTCAGCATCAGAATCCTCATAGGGGGGAAGAGAGTATTCCTGATCAGAAGAGGAAGCAGAAGAAATAGAAACATGATCTGAAGGTTCATAGTCAATGTCTTGCCTAGGCCTCTTATCAGGAGGGGGATGGGAACCCCTGATCAAGGTAATCAAGTCTTCGGCCATTTTGAGCATCTGTTTTTTTGGCATAGAGGCCTGTCCATGTGGCTCTTGAGTTTGTTTCCTTGCTTTAGAAGGTGCTTTAGTCTTTGCCTTAGAAGCTGAAGTCGTTTTAATGTAAAGATGTTTAGGTCTGAATACACCCTCAGAAGCAGGTACCTGCTCAATGGCTCCGGAACCATCTGAGGGATTAGCGTCGGAGGCTCCAATACTTTGAGTATCCAGTGGCATGGCCGACTCCATGTGGGAGTCAGTAGCGGCCTGCGACTCTAAAGTAGCGGGCGTCAGGGGCCGCGAAAGCGCCTCACTGAGAACCGGCGAAACTGTGACTGGCTTAGGAGAAACTTTGTCGTTGGTTTTGGGCCTCGGTTGTTTTTCTCTATCCTTTTCTTTGCATTTTTTGCAAACTTCGGTAGTCAGATGTCTATCCAACGACATTTCAGGATAATTAAACGGGCGTCCAAAAAAGTTTAAAGAAAAATCATACCGATGCTTAATAGTGCGTTGGTTAAATCTAGCACAAAACCGACAACCAGTAACGTTGTGATCAGGGCCTAGACAAGGAATACAGTAAGAATGAAAATCCTTATGAGGTATTTGCTTTCCACAAGAAATACAATTATTAACTTTTTCTGACATCAGTCTGGAGCAAGAAAAAAAGTTTCCCCAACAGGGTACTTAGTTTTATTGAAGACTTCGGATCTGAAACTCAAACACGAAAATCTCAGGAGTCGGCCGACCAGCACTTGCGAACTGCTTCTGCTTCAGGCACGTGCAGCAAGAAAGATGGAAGAAAATGGCGTTGGCTGCTTCTTTTATACCCCTGACGACCTGACGTCAGGGAAGTGGCGACAGCAGCTGATGCAGGACCCAAGACTTTGGAATTCAGGCCGGCTGAGGGTAACCTGCCAGCAGGATTACCCAAATGTAATGATTGCTACAGTGAAACACGAAGAATATCTGCCCTTGCGAGCCATTTTAAGCATAGCCAATTATCCCTTGTGAGACTCAAACCCAGCACCCTGTGTTTGTAAAGCAAACACCTTAACCATTAGGCCACCCTCCCAATCAGATGAATTGGAGGCCAAGCATACAGGAGTCCCAGAGGATCGTGAAAATGTGCATCCCTTGGCAACTCCCCCAAAGGAGGGATTAGGGTAAAGTAGCTGCTGCATTTGGCATTGGCGGGTGAAGCAAAAAGATTGAGCAAGGCTGGCCCCATTTCTGGAAAATCTCTTCCACTACTTTCTGATTGAGGGACCACTCGTGTGGCCATAATATGTCCCTGCTCAATTTGTCTGCAATCACATTGGATTTCTCCGGGATGTGGACTGCAATCAGATAACAGTTGGAGGAAGTTGCCCACTGGCAAACCATCAAAGCTTCTCGACAAAGGGGCTAAGATCTGGTCCCTCCATGTTTATGTACCAGACCACAGACATATTGTCTGACTGAACTGCTAGAGTTCCTAGAGAGAGAGTGTACTGAAATGCCTGCAACACCAAGAGCACTGCTCTAATCTCTAGGATGTTTTATGTGCAAGTGAGCCTCGTGCTCCTGCCAGGTGCCTTGGACTGTCTTCCCCAGATAATATCCCTTCCCCAACCCCATCTGGATAGCCTCCATAGACACCATGGCCTGAGGTTGAGGGGGGATAAAGGGATGGCCATGAAATGCTGACGAAGAGTGAATCCACCACTCAAGATCCCTTCTGCAAGAACTGGTTATGAGAATCTTTTGTGCAACACTGGTAATTCCAGGATCGACCACTGCATGGAGAGTAACCATTGAAGAATCCTCATATGTAGGTGAGCTAGAGGAATAAGTACGATAGATGCTGCCATCTTCCCAAAAACCTGTAGCACTTGTTTTGAACTAGCTCATGTTTTCTTGATTAACAATCTCGCATGTAGATGAAGATCGTGCACTCTGTTGTGAGGGAGGCTTGCTATAAGCTTGGTTGTATCTATCGCTACTTCTCTGCAGTAGAATTGTTGTAATTTATGGTAATGCCTAGGGAGGAGCAAAGCTGAAGTGTATAGTCCCTGGCATGTAGCAGATGATACCTGGTCAAGGCGGTTATGAGCCAGTCGTCCAGATATGGAAACACCTGGAATCCTTGGAGTCTCAGGTGAGCTTCCACTACTGCCATGCATTTGGAGAATACTATGGGGGCTGTAGTGAGACCAAAGGGCAGTGCTCAAAACTGGAAGTGACTGGCTCCTAGCTGGAAGCACAAAAAAAGTACAGTTGTGTGCACTTACCATAAATGTAGATGTTAGAGTGTGTACTCACTGTTGTAGTCATTACATTTGGGTTATCTGCTTGCAGTTAGCCCTCAGCCGGTCTGATTATCAAAGTCTTGGATCCTGCGTCAGTTGCTGTCTCATTTTCCATGACGTCAGGTAGTCGGGTATAAAGCATGCAGCAGACGCCATTACATCAGTTTTTCTTGCCTCAGATGTCAGGTATCCCCATAATGGGAAGCAATAAAATATAAGGTTACACCTTCAACAAAAAGCAAATACACAAGAAAGCTTAAGTATAGTAAACAAGAAGAGAGGTATAGCCAAAAGAAGTCAGGGGGCTGGAGGGAGGGTAACCAGGACTGCGACAGTGAATACACTCGAACATCTACATTTATGGTAAGTGTACACAACTATACTATGTTCTTCGTGTTTCACTGTTGCAAGTCATTACACTTGTGTAGATTCCCAAAGCTAAGGAAGGGAGGAGGCAGTTATTGAGCATTGGGACTAGCTATTAGGCCCCTGCAAGACTGCAGTGGCAAAACCAGCTCTGGATTTAGAAAAAATTGGCAAGTGGTAATGCTTGGTGAAGGTATTACAGAACTCCAGGAAAGCAGCTTCTAGGATGTCCCTGGTAGGAACACCTCTGAGAAAGGCTGTAGAAGCAGACGCAGCACTGGTGGAATGGGGTCCTATCCCCTTGTGGGGTAGGTTTTCCATGGTGCTTACAGCAGAAAAGAATGCAATGGCCTGTCCACTTAGAAATGGTTTGCTTTGAAATGGCCTTCCCCCTCTGCCCCTGCAGCAAAGGCAACTAGCAGCTGTTCAGATTTACTGAGAGGCTTCGTCCTGTCCAAGTAAAATCTAAGTTGTCTGTGCACGTCCAAGGAGTGCAGTATTCATACCCCTTTGTTCTGTGGATTAGAAAAGAAGGTTGGCAAATGAATGGACTGATTAAGCACTGGATACCACCTTGAGCATAAAGGAAGGACTGGTCCTGAGTGACACCCTGTCCGCATGAAAGATGATGAAAGGCTCCACTGTCATGAGGACCTGTAATTCAGACACCCTTCTTGCTGAAGTGATGGTTAGAAGGAAGGCTGTTTTCCAAGAATGGAATTTCAACTCCGCAGTTGCAGCTGGCTCAAAAGGATGTAGAGTGAGCTTTTCCAATACAAAGTTAAGGTCCCAGGCAGGAGTAGGAGCTCTCCTGGGTGGTCTAAAATTTGGCCCCTCTGTGGAATTGCTCCAGTAGGGGGTGACAGAAGTGGGGTGGCACAGTATTATAATGTGCTAAAATGGCTGAGGCATGAATTTTAATGGAAGAGAAGGAAAGGCTCTTGTGAAGCATCTCTGTTAAATATTGAAGAATATGTGGTAAACTGGGCACTGTTGTGCCCATCCCCTGAGTCTGGCTCCAGGAACAGAATCTTTTCCACTTTTCAGCATAGGATTTTCTAGTACTAGGCCTCCTTGCCTCCAGGATGACATCCAGCACTTGTTTGCTGAGGGATGGCATAGGGGAACTCAGGTTCTTAGGCTGCCAGGTCCAGGGTTTGAAGCTGGGGGTAAAGAATCTGGCCATCCTGCTGGGACAGTAGGGAAGGAGTCTGAGGCAGGTGCCATGGTTCCAGTAGTGACATACTGAGCAAGAGGGGGTACACCAGTGTTGGTGTGGCCAGTCTGGTGCAATGAGTATTGTCCTTGGTTTGTCTTGTTTGAGCTTTAGTAAAACTTTCGAGAGGAGAGGCAGAGGGGGAAAGGCATAGAACTGACAGGCTTTCCCAGGTAAAGGACAGGATATCCACTTTCCAAGCTTGCCTGTGGGGAGTCCTTGTGCAGAATTTGTCCAACTGGTAGTTCTGAGGGGAGGCAAACCGGTCTATCTCTGGGCTCCCCCATTTGTTTCTCAAATGTTGAATATCTTTGGCTCCAGTTTCCACTTGTGTGAGTCCATGAGATTTCCGCTTAGGTCATCTGCCAGTGTATTTAGTTTGCATAGCAGGAATAGAGCTTGTAGGTGCGCATGGCAGCTCAAGGCCGTGTTCCACAGAGCCATGGCTAGTCTGCAGAGGAGGGTTTGAGTGGGTTCCCCCCTGCTTGTTTATGCACCACATAATAATGGTGTTTTCAGTCTTTACCAGTAACTGCCCTGGAAGAATGTGGCCCTTGAAGACTGTCAGAGAATTCTGTATGGCTAACATTTCTTTTTGCTTGATATGCAGGTGCATTTGATTAGGGTTCCATTTGCCCTGAATGCATTCTCCTGCCAAGTGAGCCCCCCCATGCATGGTCTGATGCGTCTGTTGTTAGGGTTTGAGCGGCAGGGGTTAGAGTGAATGGTAGTCCCTTGTTGTGGTGGCAGACCTCTTCCCACCAAAGGAACTCTGTCTTTATACAAGGAATGATAGGATTCATTGATTCCATGTCCTGAGAATGTTGACACCATTGGCTTTTTAGATACCATTGTAGTTTCCTCATATGCAGTCTTGCATACGGAATTAGTAGAATGCAAGAGGCCATGAACCCCAGAGCTTGCAGTATTTTCCTTGCAGATAGCTAGGTCTTTGTGGCCAGTAGTTTGAAGCAGGCTGTCAAATAAACTTGCTTCTCTGGCGTGAGGTAGGCCATCTGGGAAGTTAAATTCAAGCTTGCTCCCAGGAACACAATATGTTGGCAGGGTACTAGGTGAGATTTTTCTCATTTATGGTGTACCCCTGAGAGGTTATCAGTTTCTTTACAAATGCCAGATGACTTAACAGCATGTCCTGGCTTTCTGCCTGAATTAGACAATCGTCCGGGTATGGGTATATTTGAATATTTCTTTGCCTGCAGAATGCAATAACTGGAGTTAGGCACTTTGTAAATACCCTGGGCGCAGTAGATAAGCCAAAGGGCAGTGCAGAGAACTGATAGTGCATGTAGCCTGCTCTGAAGCATAGGTATTTCCTGCAAGATTCCCTTATTGGGATGTGCAGGTAAGCTTCCTTTAAATCCAATGTTGCCAACCAGGCATTTTTGCCTAGCATGGGAAGCAGCTGATGAAGAGTTAGCATTTTGAATTTTGGGATTACCAAAAAGGTGTTTAGGATAGACAAGTCAAGGATAGGATGCCAGATATTGTCGTTTCTGGTTACCAGGAAAAATCTCGAGTAAAAACCTTGTTCCCATTCCTCTTCTGGGACATGCTGAATAGCCCTGATACTTAGAAGATTGAGAACTTGCTGTTGAGCCTCTGCCCACTGATTTGGGGGTAGGTCTGGCCAACCGTTTCAGTAGAGGCCTGCGAATCTGAAGAAGCGGGCATCAGGGGCTGCAAAAGCGCCTCACTGACGGCGAACAGGTGACTAGCTTAACAAGAGAGTCATTGGCAGCTTTGGACCTATGAGGTCTGTCTTTACCTTTACGTTTTTTTCGGAATGTCGGTAGTCGGATGGCTTACCGAAGCCATTTCTGGATAACTGAACAGAGTACCAAAACAGAAGCGAAAATGAACAGATGACGAATAGTTAGAGGATTGAAGAAGGCACAAAACCGACAGCGAGGGATGTCGTGGTCTGGGCCTAAGCAAGGAATGCAGTATGAATGAAAATCTTTATGAGGTATTTGCTTTCCACAAGAAATACAATTGTTAACTTTTACTGACATCAGTTTAGAGCAAGAAAAAGGATCCCCAACGGGGTATTTAGCTTTTTCGAACACTTCGGATCTGAAACCCGAAAATGAAAATTTCAGGAGTCTGCCGACCGTCACTTGCGAACTGCTTCTGCTTCGGGCACCGCACGGCAAGAAAGACTGATGTAATGGCATCGGCTGCATGCTTTATACCCTGACTACCTGACATCATGGACAGCAACTGACGCAGGACCCAAGACTTTGATAATCAGGCGACTGAGGGCTACCTGCAAGCAGATAACCCAAATGTTATGACTGCAACAGTGAAACATGATCATCATTCTGGATTGCCTTTCCATTACGATGTGGTAGTATGCATCGTGAAGGTCTATAGAGTACATCCAACTGTTTTTTTTTTCGAGGAATGGAAGTATAGACTGCAGTGTCACCATCTGGAAAGTACAGTTGTGTACACTTAGCATAAATGTAGATGTTCGAGTGTATTCACTGTTGCAGTCTTTACAAAATGGGTTATCTGGCTCTCAGTAGCCCTCAGTCCGCCAGAACACCGAAGTCCTTGGTATACGACGTCAGCTGCCTTGAGTTTAAGCATGGTGTCAGGTACAAAGGAAGGCAGCAGACTCCATTTCCTCAGTTTTTCTTGCCTCAACTGTCAGCCCCCCCCCCCAAAAAAAAGGTTAGACCAGGAAAATAAAAATCCAGTCTGTGTCCTAGGAAAAAAAGGGGGATGGAAGGGGAGGGGACCAGGACTGCAACAGTGAATACACTCGAACATCTACATTTACGGTAAGTGTACAGAACTATATTACGTTCATTGTGTTTCACTGTTGCAGTCCTTACAAAATGGGTCGATTCCCAAAGCCCAAGAAAAAAACAAAAGGGAGGAGGAACACCCACTGTTTACGGAATGGTAAGGATGCCCTGCAACACTGCAGTGGCAAATCCAGCCCTGGAATTAGAAAACAAGGGTAAATTGTAATGTTTAGTGAAGGTGTGGACAGAAGTCCAGGTAGCTGCTTCCAGGATGTCCCTGGTATGTACACCTCTTAAAAAAGCTGCTGAGGGAGAAGAGAAGCTGCTCTAGTAGAATGGGTCCTAATACTCTGTGGATGAACCTTGCCATGCTGTAAGTAACAAACGTGAATACAATGAGCAATCCACTTAGAGATGGTCTGCTTTGAAATAGCTTTGTCCCGAGTTGCAGGAGCAACACTGACCAACAACTGATCTGACTTTCAAAAGGGGTTAGTCCTGTCCAGGTAAAATCTAAGTGGTCTATGTACATCCAGGGAATGCAGTAACCTTTCTCCTTTATTCTGAGGATTAAGAAAGAAGGTAGGCAGGTGGATAGACTGGTTAAGAGTCAGGCTAGAAACCACTTTAGGCATAAAAGAGAGATTAGCTCTATGAGAAACCCGATCCACATGGAAGATGATAAAAGGCTCCACTGCCATTAAGGCCTGCAGCTCAGAAACTCTTCTAGCGGAGTAATAGCCAAGAGAAAGGCAGTTTTCCAGGAGAGAAACTTCAAATCTGCCGAGGCAGCTGGTTCAAAAGGAGGCAGAGTAAGTTTCTCAAGTACAAAATTAAGATCCCAAGCAGTAGGAGATGCCCTTCTGGGTGGCTTTAAATTACTGTTTCATCAAGGGATGAGAGAAAATGGGTTACTCAAAGTAACAATGAGCAGAAATAGCTGAAGCATGAACCTTGATAGAAGAAAAGGAAAGTCCACCATTAAGTAAGCTTGCCAAATAGTCAAGAATAAGAGGAAGAGTAGGTTGAGAAGGGTCTTCCCCTCTAGTCTGCACCCAAAAGGAGAATCTTTTCCACTTCTGCATAAGATTTCCTAGTGCTAGGCCTTCTGGCTTCATGAAGGACCTCAACCACCTATTGGGAAAGGTATAAATTATGAGCCAGGCTGCCAAATGTAGAGTCTGAAGATGAGGATGCAGAATTTTTCCCCCATCCTGGACCAAGAGATCTGGTATCAGGGGAAGATGCCAAGGCTGAGACTGGGAAGTAGTGGAAACCAATGTTGCCTGGGCCAGTCTGGCTCTATGAGGATGGCCCTTGCTTTTTTGTCCCTTATCTTAACAGCATTCTGGGAAGAAGAGGAGGCCTAGCCACAGCAGTAGTCTGAGCCAAGGTTGGTCTGGATCTGGTCTCTGGGAGAGGAAAAGAGGCCTCAGAAGCAGGCGCATGCTTAGGACTCCGGATCCATCAGAGGCGGTGACTAACAGAGGGTCCGAAGATGAAGTGGAAGCCTGCGGAAAGGAGGTCTCAGAAAAGGTCTCCACAGACGGCGGTTGCTGAACATCCGCGGACTGCAGGGGCAATGAAAGCGCCTCACTGACTACCGCTGGGCCAACAACCAACTTAACAGGGACATCGTTGGCTAATTTGACCCTAAGCCCGTCGCGGTCCTTATACTTGCGCTTCTTAGTACATCTGAAGTCGGGAGACCAGAAGACACCATACCGATGAACTTAGGCCAAACACCGAAATGCTTCAACAAGATCTTAGCTCTAAGGCGAATGGCACACGGGTTGAAAGAAGCACAAAGAATACAATTAGGGGTGTCATGCTCAAGGCCCAAACAAGTGATACAACAGGAGTGCAAATCACGGTGCGGAATCTGTTTTCCACAGGCACGACAGTTATTAACTTTCTCTGACATTCGTTAAAGCAAGAAAAGAGGGTCTCCAACGGGGTACTTATCTGAGGATGTCTTCAACTAAGCAGTCGGAATACAAAAAGAGGTACTCGGCTGGCACTTGTACAAAAAGCTTCTGCTTCTGGCTCCGTGGCAAGAAAGACTGTGGAAATGGCATTGGCTGCCTTCCTTTGTACCGGACATCCTGACGTCAGGCTTAAACTGAAAGCAGCCAACGTCATATACCAAGGACTTTGGTATTCTGGCTGACTGAGGGCTACCGGGAGCCAGATAACCCATTTTGTAAGGACTGCAACAGTGAAACACGATGAACATCATGGTTTTCTTCACCAATTTGTTGAGGTTGCTGAGATCCAAGATTGGTCTCCAGTCCCCTGTTTTCTTTGGGACTAGAAAGAATTTTGAGTAAGTTCCAGATCATCTCTGGTCTGCAGGGACTTCTTGGACAACTCTTTCTTAGCAACTTCTGAATTTCTAAAGGTGCTTACTCCTTTTGACTGGGTGGAATTGTCTGGAACCAATTTGTTTACGGGACTGGGGAGAGAGAGAAGTGAATGATAAAACCTCTGGATAGGATGTCTTGCATCCACGTCATTTGTTATCTCTTGCCAAGTTTCTAGGTGCAGCGACAGTCGTCCCCAGACTGCCTCCAAAGGCGAGCAGACAGGCACCCCTTAAGAAGCACTGAAAGGGTCAGCCAAAGAAAGATTCCTGGATCCCTGATTTTGCAGGCCTCCTCTGCCATGAGGGTGATGGTGTTTTCCTCCAGGGGCAGAGGGGGAACAATAACGGAACTACTACCATGCGTGTCCTGGTAACACCTTTGACATTTCCTGAACCACATCTTTCCACTACCTCTTTGACCCTTAGGAAATGGTCTGATGGGAGTGGAAAAATGCACTCAAATGGCAGACAAGGCCTTATCCTCCTACTCACACCGGGTTAGCGTTTCTTTTACTTTGGGCCCAACAACAGTTGAGCCATCAAAGGGAGCATTAACAAAGGAAGATCTGCAAAGTCGCAAAAGTGCATCCCAGCCTGCCTCCTAATAGAGATGCCTGAACCAGCCACATAACTCGTTCCATCTGCTGCATATGAAACAAGTCTCATGAATGAACTGACCACAGAGTTGAGGGTAGCGAGCTGTACGTTGACCTTATCTGCCGCCACCTCAGCTACAACTCCCTGGAGGGAGTCTGACAGATGCCCTTGCATTCACTGCTGCAGTATTCTTACAAATGGGATTCCCTACTGTGAAGCCCACCGGTCCAGCCAGTTTACCAAAATCTACCATTGCTTTAAGGTGTGCTGAGCGTCGCATGCACTCCTTGCGTAGGGTAGGGCATAAAGTTGACCATCCTCAGTAAGTACAGTTGTGTACACTTAACATAACTGTAGATGTTCAAGTGTATTCACTGTTGCAGTCATCACACTTGGGTTATCCTGCCTGCAAGTAGACCTCAGTCAGCCCGAATACCAGAGTCTTAGGATTTCTGCGTTGGATGCTGTCGCCTCTTCCATAACATCAGGTCGTCAGGGGTATAAAACAGGCAGCCGATGCCATTACATCAGTTTTTCTTGCCCCAAATAGGAAGCTGGTATATGGTGGGGAACACCACCAGTAAAAAGTAAATACCAATGCCATTAGGAATGGCCATAGAGAGGAGAGGTAGAAAGTTAGAGAGCCAGGGGGCTGGAGGGAGGGAAACTAGGACTGCAACAGTGAATACACTTGAACATCTACATTTATGGTAAGTGTACACAACTGTACTATGTTCTTCGTGTTTCACTGTTGCAGTCATCACACTTGGGATGATTCCCAAAGCTGAGGAAGGGTGGAGGCAGTCAAAAAGTGTTAGGGCTGGCTAGTAGGCCTTGCAAGACTGCTGTAGCAAATCCAGACCTGGATTTAGAAAAATTGGTAAGTGGTAATGCTTGGTAAAGGTGTGTACAGAACTCCAGGTTGCAGCTTCCAGAATGCCCCTGGTAGGGACTCCCCTTTGAAATGCTGTAGAGGTGGAAGTAGCCCTAGTGGAATGTGGTCTGATCCCTTGTGGGGTAGGTTTTCCGTGGTGCTTGTAGCAGAAATGGATGCAGTGTGCTATCCATTTGGAAATAGTTTGCTTTGAAATGGCCTTACCCTCTCTGCTCCTGTAGCAAAGCAGACTAGCAGCTGGTTAGATTTTCTGAAAGGTTTAGTCCTGTCAAGGTAGAACCTGAGCTGTCTGTGCATGTCCAAGGAGTGTAGGATCCTTTCCCCTTTATTCCGAGGGTTAGGGAAGGTTGGCAAATGGATGGATTGGTTTAGAGCCACACTGGACACCACCTTAGGCAAAAAGGACAAATTAGTGCGGAAGGAAATCCTGTCAGCATGGAAAATAAAGAAGGGTTCCACAGCCATTAGTGGTGCAACTCAGGCACACTTCTTGCTGAAGTTATAGCTAAAAGCATGGCTGTTTTCCGTGAGAGGAATTTTAACTCTGCTGAAGCTGTGGGTTCAAAAGAGGGAAGCGTGAGCTTTTCCAGTACCAAGTTAAGGTCCCAGGCAGGGGTGCGTGCTCTCCTAGGGGGCCTGAAGCTGTTAGCCCCTCTCAGGAACTGTTTGATGAGAGGGTGAGAAAATAGAGGTGGCTCAGTATTATAATGAGCTGAGATGGCAGAGGCATGAATCTTAATGGAGGAGAAGGATAGGCCTCTGTGGAGTAGCTCTGCTAAGTAATCCAGAATTAGAAGTAAGGCGGGCACTACTGTGTCCTTCCCTTGAAAAGGATTCCAAGAACAATATCTTTTCCACTTTTCAGCATAGGATTTCCTTGTACTGGGCCTTCTGGCTTCAATAATGACATCCAGCACCTGTTTGCTGAGGGTTGCTGGTGGTGTATTCAAGGGATAAAGCCAGGCTGCAAGGTTTAGGGATTGCAAATGTGAATGCAAAATCTGTCCCTCCTGCTGAGACAGCAGGGTAGGAGTCTGGTGAAGATGCCAGGGTGGCACTGTTGTCAGACTGCGCAAGAGTGGGTACCAGTGCTGGCCTGGCCAGTCTGGGGCAATAAGAACTGCCCTTGGCCTGTCCTGTTTTATCCTGAGTAGAAGTTTTGAGAGAAGAGGTAGAGGGGGGGGAAGGCATAAACTGAGAGGTTTTCCCATTAAAAGGATAGGGCATCCACCTTCCAGTCACTGCTGTGAGGGTTCCTGGTGCAGAATTTGCTCAACTGGGCATATTGGGGCAATGCGGCAACTGCCTCATGTACACAGACAACCCTCTCCTCCTACCACCCAACACTACAACCTGCGAGAGATGCGCTTACATTGCCAAACTGGAAGCAAAGTTCTCTCTGGCCAAGATTGTGCTAGACAGTCAAGAGGAGAAGTTTAACACCTGCACTACACCTTAAGCAACTCATAGCCCTTCAAAACCCACACCATCAACACCCACACATAGCAACACTAAACCCACATATGCAGAGGCCCTTAACATTAACCTACCCAAGCAACAAGAACCTCCGAAGCTGAAACGCAAACAAACACCAGTCACAACCAAAGTGACATATAGCTCAAAACACCAGTGTGCCACCCAACAACAGCCCCAAAGGCAAGACAATATACCAAACACTTTAGTCATAGGTGACTCTATAGTCAGGCACACTGATGTCCCACTCACCAGGCTGAACAAGGAGAAAATTACAGTCAGCTGCCTGTCGGGTGCCAGGATCCACCACGTAACACATGCACTCAAGTCACTCCACAAGTACAAATAGGACTCTGTCATTGTCCATGCTGGAGTGAATGACTTGAGATGTACCTCTCTGGACTACATGAAGAGAGACATGAAAGAGCTCTTGGATCATGTGGCCCAGGCAGGTATGACCCTAGCCCTGAGTAGCATCCTGCCTTCGCCCAGAAGGATACCACAGTACAAGGACAAAATGATTGACTTCAACAACTGGCTAAGCTTCTGGTGTCATTCAAACGGGATCCAGTATCTGTCTGCCTGGGAAGACATGATCAACAAACCACGATGTGTTGCCAGAGATGGTCTGCACCTGTCACCCCTGGGATTCCGGTTACTGGCTAAAGCTCTTTCCACCCCTATACTGCCTTTTTTAGGCAAGGTTCAAAGGACAAAACCACCACCATAACAGATACAAGCATTCAAAATCTGAAGGTAATGCTACTCAATGCTAGAAGTCGAAACCTCAAAATGCACTCTCTCAAGGCACTCCTAAAAATAGAACATCAATATCTGTGCAGTAACTGAGACCTGGTTCATGGCTACAGAGAGCACCCCTGCAATACCAGGCTACAACTCTTACCACACTTTTTGGCCACAAAACCAAGACCAAAACACTACAGGTGGAGGAGTGTCCATATTCACCAAGGATATTCACACCTCCAGGCTAGTTGCCCAATACAATGCATCTGAAATTCTCCAGCTGCAACTAACACTAGGTAAGACTGTAATCCAATTTGTAGCTTGCTACAGACCCCCACCATGCCCAGAGATTCTCACTACACCTTTCTAAACATACTGGAAAATATTAAGATACAACTAAACACCCTAATACTGGGTGATTTCAACTACCCTGCCATTAACTGGGAAAACTACTCTGGTACTAACACCTTTTCCCAAGGGTTCTTGGAATTCATAAATTCCAACACCCTGGATCAACTAATCCATTGTCCCACCAGGGGCTCCAATATCCTAGACCTAGTCATTACCAACATGGGAGATAGATGCTCCACACCAGTGGTCACCCCTCATTGGTTAGATATGACCATAATCAAATTACCCCCTTGACATCCACATCCCACCCCCACCCCCCAGTAAGGAAACCTCCGTAAAAAAAAACTTCTCCAAAGCCAACTTCATGCTACTGAAGTCAGAAGTGACAAACTTCATGACACCCATGCAGACGGGATCTGAAAGTTCGACTGCTAAATCCTACACTAAAGGCACTGTACGAGCACATCCACTCGTACAAGAATCGTGCCATCCCAAATAGAACCAAGATGTTCTCCTCCAAAAAAAGGAAGCCAATCTGGTGGTCCCCCTGCTATAAACAAACAAAGAAAATCCCAGGATGCAAAAAACTCCCTCACCAGCCTCTGTAAGAAACTGAGATCCCTCATAAAATCCTCAAAAGCTAGTTATGAAAATAAAATTGCCAAAGATAACCACAAGGCATTCTATAGTTATGTCAAGAATCTAAATGGCAATGCTCAGATTTGCTACAACAGAATGGCATTAAATATACTGATCCCAAGGATATTGCCAATATCCTGGCAGATAGATTTAGTGCCAACTTCACCCCCCTCTCACCCCCTAAAAGGCCCATCTCAATACCAAATTCCAGTAATCTCAGCCACACAGCTAGAAACCGCACTCTCCAAAGCTAAGAATACAGCATCCATGGGACCAGATGACATCCCGGGCTGTTTACTACATAAACTACAAAATGAACTGGCACCTCACCTAAGTGTCATGTTTAATCATAGCCTCACCTCAGGCTTCGTGCCCACTGAGTGGCGCACAGCTACAGTTATCCCACTCCACAAGGGGGGATACACCTTGGATCCCAGGAACTACCATCTCATCAGTCTGACGAGCCTGATCTGCAAGGGCATGGAACGCA
Source organism: Protopterus annectens (assembly GCF_019279795.1). NCBI lineage: Eukaryota > Metazoa > Chordata > Ceratodontiformes > Protopteridae > Protopterus > Protopterus annectens. The sequence continues at coordinate 29,197,692 of NC_056740.1, read as the reverse complement.
TTATCATGGAACTTATAAACAAAGACATTGGCAACCTTCAAACACTGGACCCCACCCAGTTTGGGTTCGTGAAATGACGAACTTGTTTACTGAACCTGACTGACTTCTTCGAATCAGTTTCTAGAGCTGTGGACGAGGGTAAGGCGGTCCACACAGCCTATCTGTATCTTGCCAAGGCCTTCGACACCACCACCCACCCTGGAATCATAGATAAACTTAAGCTGGGCATAAATCCCTATGTCACTCGATGGGTTGCCAACTGGCTTACTGACAGAACCCAGACTGTAAAAGTAGTAGACTCCAAATCCAGCTCCAGACAAGTGCAGTACCTCAGGGTTCAGTCCTGGGACACTCTTGTTTGGCATTTACTTCCCTGAAGTACAGGCCAACACTAAGGGACTCTGGCTAACAAAGTTCGCAGATGACTGCAAACTAGGAGCCATTACTGAATCCCCAAATGATGTGGATATTCTACAAAAGGGCCTTACAGAAACAGATGCCTGGTGCCAGAGCCATGGGCTCAAGCTTAATGCCAAGAAATGTATAGTTATCCCCTTTGGAAAAAAACATGTACCCATGAATTACCACATAAGTGGCAGTACACTAAACATCGAAAGTGTGATGAGAGACTTAGGGACACAGGTGGACAGTGGTCTCACCTTCGATAACCACATCTCCACAACAGTCAGGAAATCCTATGTGACACACCTCATCACTAAGGGTTTTTCATCCAGAAAAAAGGAGGTCACTGTCCCACTGTACTCATCCCTCATTAGACCCATTATAGAGTATAACGCCCAGTTTGGTATACACCTCAAGACATCTGCAACAGCTGGAAAGGCCACAGAAATACCTCACTAAAAGAATCACAGGCCTAAAGCAGATGCCATATGCTGACAGTCTAAAAAAACTCCAGCTATACTCTGTGGCATATCGTCTACTCAGAGGCGATCTCTGCTTAACATACAAGGCCATGTCAAACCTTGAGCTGTTGGACATGCTCCAATTAAAAAAATCCCAATCCCTCAGAGCCATATGCTCCAGGGATCTAAACCTTGTCATCACAATGAACAAAACATGCTGGAGAGAGAGAGGCTCCTGACCCAGAGACTCCCTATACTCTGGAATAGACTGCCCATACATGTCAAGCAGAGCGCTTTCCTCTTCAAAAGGAACCTTGATGATTGGATGGGAGATAGGAAATTCACCCTGGGGATCATGGCAGTCACCCTGCTAGACACGGGTCCAGGGAAGTAAATATTGTGGGAAGAAATATTCAGGGAATTGTTATGGCTAGGCTTGTATAGGCCCTAGGGCCGATAGCCTAGTACCAACCTATGAACCTATGAACTGGTGGTTCTCGGGGGAGGCAAATTCCACCTCCGGTGCCCCCCACCTCTGGATCAGAAGGTTGAAAGTGTTGGGCTCCAATTTCCACTCGTGTGGGTCTAGGAGATTTCTGCTTAAATCACCTGCCAGTGAAGTTTGTTTGCCTGGCCGGAATTGAGCTTGTAGATGCACTTGGTTGCTCAAGGCCGTGTTTCACAGGGCCATGGCTAACCTGCAGAGTGGGTATGAATGTATTCCCCCCTGCTTGTTTACATATCACAACTGTGGTGGTCTGTTTTTATAAGCAGTTGTCCTGGAAGGATTAGGTATTTGAAGGCTGTCAGAGCATTCTGTACAGCTAGCATCTCTTTTTGATTGATGTGCAGGATAATCTGGGCTGGGCTCTAGTGGCCCTGAATGCACTTGCCTGCCATGTGAGCCCCCCATGCATAGTCTGATGTGTTAACATAATACATGAGGCCATGAACCCTAGGGCTTGCATTATTTTCCTTGCAGATAGCTGGGTTCTGGTGGCCATTTGTTTGAAGTAGTTTGTCAGATAGACCTGTTTTTCTGAAGTAAGAAATGCCATCTGGGAAGTTGTGTCCAAGCTTGCTCCCAGGAGTACAATCTTTTGAGTGGGCACCAGTTGTGATTTCCTTTCGTTGATGGTGTACCCCAATGAAGTGAGAAGGCTTTTTATAAATGCCAGGTGCTGAAGTAGCAATTCCTGACTGTCCGCCTGAATCAGACAGTCGTCAAGTGTGTGAATATTTGGATATTTCTCTGCCTGCAGTATGCAATGGCTGGAGCCAGGCATTTTGCGAATACTCTGGGCGCAGTAGATAAGCCAAAGGGAAGTGCAGAGAACTGATAGTGCATACAGCCTTGCCCTGAAGTGTAGTGGGGATGTGCAGATAAGCTTCTTTTAAGTCTAGAGTGACTAACCAGGCATCCTTGGCTACCATAGGGAGAAGCTGTTGCAGGGTAAACATCTTGAAATTTGGGACCACCAGAAAGCTGTTGAGACTTGATAGATTCAGGATTGGGCGCCAAAAGCCCCTTTTTCTGGGCACCAGGAAAAGTCTGTAGTAGAAACCCTGCCCCCTTTATTCTACTGGAACAGGTTGAATAGCTCTGATATTGCACAGGGAAAGTACTTGCTTTCGAGCCTCTGCCCACTGATTTGGAGGAAGGTCTGGAAACCTGCTTGGGGTTGGCAGTGTATGGAAGTAGAATCTGCACCCCTGTTTAGGACCCTTCTCTCCTGAGTAATGGACATCCAGTTTTTTGCATGAAGTGCAAGGTTTCCTCCTAAGGGCCAAGTAATTGGGCAGGGCTGGGAAGCATAACTTGAACAGTCATTGTGAACTTTTTCCATAAGGGGATGGCTTACCTCTTCCTTGTTTTTGAGGTGGGGTCACTCCATTGTTTAGATCTCTGCATACCCTGAGACTGTAGTCTGCGTAGCCCATTTCCCCTGGGTTTGGTCTGAGAAGGCCTGGAAGGGGCTGGAAAGGACCAGTTGTTAGAAGGCCAATGCCTACTGAATCTAGGTGGTTGCATTTGTAAGAATTCTTCAACACTTTGCATAGATTTAGCTTTTTTTTTGTCCATCTTTTTAAGAACCTCTTCTGCTTTGGTGTCAAATAAACAGTCCTTATTTAAAGGAACATCTAGTAATTTGGATTTGACATGAACTGGCAAGGTTTGTTCCTGCAGCCAAGCATGTCTTCTCAGTACTGACCCAGTGACTGCAGCCCTGCAAGATGCTTCTAGGGCATCAAAGCCATACTGCAAAGTATGCTTACTAACTTCATTTGCAGAATGCATTAGCTCTTGTAAGTCTTTATTTTCTGCACAATCTGAAAGTAACACAAGTCTTTGTTTAATTAGTTCCATAATATGCTGCTGGTACTTCAACATGTGAAGCTGGCAATTCAAAGCCCTGATGGCAAGAGTTGCAGAGGTATATACCTTCTTACCCCATCTGTCTAAAGCTCTGGAATCCCTGTCTGAAGGGGTAGGATTTTGGGCTGTAGTTGCTTTGATACCTTTAGGTCCCTGGGAAATGGTCTCTGGATCCGCAGGAGGATTCTTGAAGAGAAATGTGTGGGAATCAGGTACTCTTGTAATACCTATCAGGTTTCCTAGGGGCCGGGGGGTAAAGTATCTGGAGTAAAGACTGGATTCCATAAAAAACATCATCTACATCTAGGACTGGGTGTATAGCTAGAGGCCTGTGCTGAGAACTCTAAAAATTCTCTGAGTCTCTTTTTGGACTGAGGGTAGTCTTGGCATTCGCAGCAGAAATGTTCTCTTAAAGTATGCAAGGTTTCACCAAAAGAAAAATCCTCTGGAGGGGAGGCAGAGGGAATGGATTCCTCTGCATCTGAATCCTCATAGGTTGATAAGGGCATGTCCTGATAATCAGAAGGGTCAGAGTCATCAGACTCCTGGTCTGTAGAATCAGAATGAAACTAAATTCTTTGTCTCTTAGCAGGGGAAGGCTGGCTTCTCCTAATGAGTGTAATAAGGTCTTCAGCCATTCTAAGCATTTGTTTTTGTGGCATGGGAGCTTGAGCATGCGTTTTGGTCGTCAGTTTTCTAGGAGTAGTGCATACTCTGGGCCTCAGAAACTCGGACGTTTTAGCTAAAAATGAAGTGATGTAATTTGAACATTGGTAGGTCAGAATACACCCTCAGAAGCCGGTGCCTGCACAGTGGCTCTGGACCCATCCAAGGTAGAGACATCCGCAGGTTTCATAGTCGAAGAAGCATCTCACGGCATACCGAACTCCAAATGGGTCTCAGCAGAGGCCTGCGAATCTGTAGAAGCGGGCATCAGGGGCTGCAAAGACTTATAGGTAGGTACTAGGCTATCGGCCCAGAGGTCTAAGTAAGCCTAGCCAACAAAGTTCCGTGGATTACGCCAACCCAAGAAAGTTAATTTCCTGTGCCCCTGTCGAGCAGAGCCACAGAAGTGATCCCTGGGGTGTATTTCCTATTACCAAAGGCACCTCAATGAGTACCGGAGGAGTGGCGACTAGCTTAATGGAAAAGTCGCCGGAGGTTTTGGACCTATGCGGTCTGTCTCTGTCTTTATCTTTACATTTTTTCGGAAGATCGGTAGTCGGATGGCTTATCGAAGCCATTTCGGAATACGGAGAACGAGAGAGAAAAAAATTAGTGACAAAGATAGCCCACTGACGAATGGTTTGGGTGTTAAACAAGGCACAAAAGCGACAGCGAGGGACGTCGTGGTCTGGGCCTAAACAGGTGATGCAGTAAGAATGAAAATCTCTGTGAGGTATTTGCTTTCCACAGGCAAGACAATTGTTAACTTTTTCTGATATCAGTTAGAGCAAGAAAAAAAGGGTCCCCAACGGGGTAATTATTTAGCTTTAGAAGACTTCAGGATTACAAACTCGAAAACAAATATTTCAGGTAGCAGCCGACCGGCACTTGCAAACTGCTTCTGCTTCGGGCTCCTTCTCGGCAAGAAAGACTGATGTAATGGCATCGGCTGCCTGTTTTATACCCCTGATGACCTGACGTCATGGAAGAGGCAATGGCATCCGACACAGAAATCCTAAGAGTCTGGTATTCGGGGCGACTGAGGGCTACCTGAAGGCAGGATAACCCAAGTGTGATGACTGCAACAGTGAAACACTAAGAACATCTTCTTTACCGCCAGTCCGAACACTTAACCATTAGTCTGTTACCTCCATCCATTTTTTTTTCCGTTTTTGTTTGTTGGCATTCCTGTGCTTACTCCTGTTTGCTGGAGTCCTCACAGCTGCAGATAAGTACCCAGTTGGGTTTTTGCTTACTTTTTCTGTTTGTTTTGTGTTATTTGGGGTTAATGTCATACAGGAAGGGTAAAAGCCAGTGTGGGAGACTGATTCCCCATAAAGACTGCCACAATAAGTGTCTTTTGCCTAGGTGCTGCTCATGACCATATGTCTTGTTCAATTTGTCAGGCGTTTGTCCCCAAAACTCTTCATAGTTGGCTTTCTTCCCTTTCCTTGTGTCTTAAGAACCAGCGTCTTAAGCTTCTTGCTGCAGATACTATGGCTGGAACTTCCTGCCCCGAGGGTCAGCCATCAGGAAAGAAGGTGTATAAGGTAAGACCGGAATCTTCCGCTGTCCAGCTGTCCAGCCTCTGCCGGAAGTTTCTCTTGAGGTTATTATGAACCGGAGGCTCACCCAGTTGTTTTGTCAGATTCTTCTACCATGTCTGGGTTGGAGGCCGGTGAGTCTCTGGCGGGCAGCATGCCCAACGAGGCTTTGCAGGCATCCATTTTGGGCATTCAGAGGGATCCACGGCTGACTGCTTCCTAGGGGTCTAGAGGGGTTCCACAGTTGCTCTTTAGGGAAGAGGTTCTTACTGCAGTTGTGGAATGCTGTCCCAAGTCTGGGCCTTCTCAGGTTTCTAGGACAGATGTCCTCTTAAAAAGAAACAGAAAACTAATCATGTTCCTTCTGCTCCTAGGGATCCACACAGTGAGTGGCAGGCCTTTACTAAGGGGTTATTTAATGCTTCAGTCATTGAGGCCTCGTCAAGGGGGTTCAGTTCCTGCTCTTTGTTGGTCCTCTTCTTCTCCTAAAAGGCCCAGAGAATTGCATTCTTCTGAGGTGGATTCTGATGATGACTCCCTTGCTTATTCTACCCAGATTCCTTCTCCTTTAGACTGCGGGTCTGAAGAGGAGGATTCTCATACTCTAGATAATCCTCTACTGAGGAAATTTCCTTTGGGGACATGATCTCGAAGATGATGGAATTTAAGTGGGATTGTGCCCAGGTTTAGTATAGCCATAAGAGGTACTATGAGTTACTGCAGATGGAATCTCCTTCACCTGCTGCCATTCCTTCCGTCTTGCCTGCTTTATTGGATGTTTTCTCCCCTGCCTCTAAAGCACCGGATTCTCTGTCCCCTGTTCCAAGGAAGTCTGATAGATTTATATGGTGCCTAAGGATTGTTCCTTTTTGTTGAAATGCCTGCTGCTGACCCCCCTGTGGTGTATGTAGCCTCGGATAAGCCATCTCAGTTGCTTCCTTCATCCAAGTTACTGCCTTCTGACAAGGACAATAGAACCATGGACAGGCTGGGTAAGAAGATTTATACTTCGGCTACCCTAGCTTTTAGGGCTATTAATTATCAGACCTATATCTCTAGATATGTCTTGGCTCTTCTTTCTTAAGCTTGTCAGATTCTTTCTGATCTTCCAGACAGAGTAAATCTTCTGCTCTTTCCTTGCTTGGGACTTCCTCATCATTCAATCAAATGTAGTTATGATGCAGCAGATGCCTCTTCTAAGGCTGCTGCTTCTGTTTCAGTTCTGGAGAGATATTCATGGCTTCATCCTTCAACCTTTGATGATATTACGGCTAAGTTGATAGATGCTCCTCCAGATAATACTCTTGTTTAGTGAAGAGGCGGCTGCTGCTTTAAGTCTTCAGGTCAAGGGAAAGGCTTTACAGGAGCTTAAGCACATCTTTCTTCTGTGCCTAAATTTCAGGAAAAATACCCTTCTATGCCAGCCTTTGTTCAGAGGCAGTCTTGTCCTTCTTCTAAAGGTAAAAAGGGTAGTAAAAGGACTCATCCTGTTAAGGCCACTCAGACTGGAGAGATTCTTAAGCCTTCCTTTCCTGACAAGCCAGGTGCTGAATGACTATCTACCCATTCCCAGCCACATGCCTCTTTCTCTTAATCTTTCTCTTCCTGTTTGGCTCCGAATCACCCAGGATTCTTGGGTTCTGTCAATCATTCGACAAGGGTACTTCATGGTCTGGATTTCTTGTCCTCTTTTTATGGGCATTCCTCAGCCTCTTTGGGAAAGCTTCTTTTTTTTTTCCCCAGAGGTTCTTCGAGACCTCTTGTCTCAGGGTACTATTCAAGAGGTGCCTGTGTCCCAAAGGGGAAAGGGTTTTATTCAAGAATGTTTCTAGTGCCCAGTAAAGAAGGTACTTGAAGACCTATTCTAGACCTCTCCCATCTAAACACCTTTCTAAAGGTGCCTTTCCTTTTGGATGTTGTCCCTTCAGTCCCTTTTTCCTCTCTCTCCCTCAGGCCTTCCTGGTGTCTCTGGACCTCAAGGATGCTTACTTCCATATTCTGATCCAGCCTCTTTTCAGGGGAGTTTTGGGTTTCTCTGTTGCTTCCTGGCATTTTCATTTCTGTGCTTTGCCCTTTGGCCTTTCTACTGCCCCAAGGGTGTTCACCAAATGCCTTGCTCCGGTGATTGCCTTTTGGAGGCTTCAAGGGATCCAAATCTTTCCTTATTTGGACGACCTGCTAATTCAGGCATCTTCTCTAGAGATCTTTTTGCAAAAATCTTCATTTTACCATTTCTCTTCTTCAAAGCCTGGGGTTCACAATAAACTGCAAAAAAAGTGTTCCCAGACTCCTTCTCAGGATCATGTCTTTCTGGGTTGCAGGTTTCAAATGGTGCCAAATGTTGGCATCCCTGCCTTCTCCAAAGGCATTAACTCTCAATTCTTTCTTTCAAACTCTTCTTCCCCTGGCCTCCATTACAGCCAGGAAGTTTCCGAGAGCTCTGAGGTTCATGGCTTCTACCATTCTGATGCTCCCTCTGGCCAAACTCCACAGGAGGAAGTTCCAGTGGTTTCTGAAGTCAGTGCGACTTCAGCAAGAGCATCCTCTATATTTACCTGTTCCTCTTCTTCCATGTCTCAAGAAAGAACTTCTGTGGTAGATTCAGCAGTTGTCTCTGAATCCAGGGCTCCCTTTTCAGCCTCTCTTCCCCCTCAGGAGCTGTTTACAGACACTTCAGAAGTGGGATGGGAAGAACATTTGGCTCCCTGAGGGTTCATAATGTGTGGTCTCCTCATCAGCGGAAGGAGCACATCAACATCATAGGGATGAGGGCACTTATGCTGGCACTTCAGACTTTTCATCCTCTCTCCTCTGCAGGACCTTTCAAGGTATTTGCAGACAATACCACAGTCATGTGGTGTATCAACAAACGGGGGGGGGGGGGGGGGGGTACGAGATCTTACCAACTTTGCAAACTGGCACTTCTAGCATGGTATCTGCCCATCCAATATTGAGCGACTTCAGGCAGTTTACATTCCTTCAGATAGGAACATTATGGCAGACAATCTGAGCAGGCCCTTCACTCAATCCCATGAATGGATGCTTCACAGGGATGTGTTTCTGGACATTGTTCACCAGTGAGGTACTCCTCAAGGAAATCTCTCTCTCCCCTCTAAACAGACAGCGTCCTCAGTTTTGTGCCAGAGTCCCAGGTCCTCTGGTATGGAAGGTGGATGCCCTCTCATTTTCTTGGAAGGGGATATTTCTTTATGCATTCCCTTCCCTTCCTCTCATTCTGAGAGTCCTGTTCAAGATTCAACACTATGCTCACAAAATCTTGCTGATGACTCCCTTTTGGCCACAACAGCAATGGCTCCCTCTATTTTTGCATCTAGCCAGGGGCAATCATCACAAGTTACCTCACAGGGTGGATCTCCTCACACAAGACAAGGAGTCTCTCATCCATCCCCACCTGTCCACGCTTCAACTGACACTGTGGGAGATAGGGTTTTGATTCCTCATAAAGACGCCTTTTTTTTGAGGATCTGCTGTAGGTCCTGCAGGAGGCCATGAACCCTACTACTAGAAAATCCTAGTTATCTAAATGGAAGAGGTTTTCTATTTGGCGTCTTTCTCATGACCTGGACCCACTTTCTGTGGATGTTCCTTTGGTTCTCTCGTGTGAGATGCTCAATGCTGATTTGGCCTATTCTTCTATTAAGGCCCACTTATCACCTCTTTCTGCTTGCCTGCCTTTAACTCCCCCGTTAGCTTCTATATTTGAAGCTAAGCAATTTCTTAAAGGCATCCTTAATATTTAGACCTCCCAGAAAGCCTGTTCCTCCTCCCTGGGATCTTAATTTTGTTCTGGAAAAATTGACTCCAGCTCTTTTTGAGCCTGTGGTTTCAGCTTCCTTACAACATTGTTCTTGGAAGACAGTTCTTTTGTTAGCTCTGGCGGAATGGTGAGATCCAAAAGCCTTCAAATACTCAGACTTCTCTGAAGAAGGGTTGGTGGACTTCCAGCCACCTCTCCAAGTACTTCAAAGACTTCATAAGTCTGCAATGCAGATGAAAGTGCTTACCAGTCTTTAATCAATTTTTTTGTGTATTAATAAATACGTTGCTTTCATCCTTGTTCGATTCCTATTCACTATTTGACTGGATAACCTAGCAGAGACGGGTTACTGTCTCATTTTTTCATTCTGTTGTTGTGTTTATTCGTTGGGGTTTTAGTACCCGTTTTAGAGATAGGATATATGAGCACCTGCTGGACATTAAACATGTTAAATCTACTAATGTAGGTTAGAAACCAGGCTCTGGGGTGCATCTGGCCGTCAAACCTTGTGGGAATTCCTTGGCTTAGATTGGGATTGAGATATGCACTGCCAAGAAATTTGTCTTGCAGTTGTTTACAGGATTAAGGAGCTGTTAACTAGCAGTTTTCTGTGATTCGGGGGTGCAAGGTTGGATTCCCTCAGACTTCATTTCCTAACTGTGCAACTTTGAGTAAGTCACTTAACCAGACACTGCTCCTGGGCAGAGTCTTAAAAAAGGTCCATGGAGATCAGTACTCTACCCCAGAAAAATTTAAGTTATGTACTCACCATAACTGGGCATTTGTCTTGTCCATTTTCATTCTTCCAAAACAACTGGGTTATGGATCCGGCCATGGATCAGACGCAGCTACTTTTCACAGACTTTGGGATCCATATCTCAAGCTCCTCCCTCTAGCCATACTAATCTAAATCCACCCCAACACCTCAGATCAAGTTTGTTGCATTAAGTTTTTCTACAAAAGAGAAAGAGAAGAAAATGAAAGTATGGCTCAAAACTACAGTTGTGTACCTACCATAAATGTAGATGTTCAAGTGTATTTGCTGTTGCAGTCATTACAACTGGGTTATCCTGTTGGCAGGCTATCCGCAGTCGGCCTGAGTTCCAAAGTCTGGGTCCGGCGTCGGTTGCTGTTGCTTCCTCCCTGACGTCAGTGCACCAGGGGTATAAAAGATGCAGCCGATGACATTTTCTTCAGTTTTTCTTGCCCCAGATGTCAGGGTGCCCCTAAAAAGGTAGGCTAAATTATGCCAATAAGCTTGCATAAACAAAAAAACAACTTTTCCTTCATCTACAAGCAAATACACCACATAGGTTGTATAGAATAGAGAAGTACAGATAAGTCCCAGCAAGGAAAAGGGGGATGGTGGGTGGGTAACCTGGACTGCAACAGTGAATACCCTCGAACATCTACATTTATGGTACGTACACAACTGTACTATGTTCATCGTGTTTCACTGTTGCAGTCATTACAATTGGGTTGAATCCCAAAGCTAAGGTTGGGAGGCTGGCTAAATAGGATTAGGAGAGGCTATCAGCCCCTACAGAACTGCAGTGGCAAAGCCTGCCCTGGATTTAGAGTAGAGAGGTAAGTGATAGTGCTTTGTAAACGTATGCACTGAACTCCAAGTTGCCGCCTCTAAGATGTCTTTGGTTGGTACTCCTCTGAGGAAGGTTGCTGAAGTGGCTGCTGCTCTGGTTGAATTTGGCCTAATGTCCTTAGACACTGATTTGCCATGCTGTGAATAGCAGAAATGAATGCAGTGGCCTATCCACTTTGAAATAGTCTGTTTTGAGATAGGCTTTCGTTGTGATCCTGCAGCATATGCCACTAGAAGTTGTTCAGTCTTTCTGAAAGCTTTGGTTCTATCCAAGTAGAAGCATAGCTGCCTGTGAATGTCCAAAGAATGCAGAAGTCTCTCACCGTTATTCTGTGGGTTTGGGTAAAAGATAGGCAAATTAATTGTTTGGTTAAGGACCAAACTGGACACTACCTTAGGCATAAATGTAGGGTTTGTCCTTAGAGAAACCCTGTCAGGATGGAAAATGATAAAAGGTTCCACAGCCATGAGTGCCTGTAACTCTGAGACTCGTCTAGCAGAGGTTACTGCTAGGAGCAGAGCTGTTTTCCAGGATAAGAATTTTATATCAGCTGCATAGGCTGGCTCAAACGGAGGCAGTGTGAGTTTTTCCAAGACATAGCTGAGGTCCCAAGCAGGTACTGGTGCTCTCCTTGGAGGTCTTATGTTTTTGGCGCCTCTGAGGTACTGTCTTAGCAATGGATGAGAAAAAATTGGTGGTTCTGTATTGTAATGAGCTGAAATGGCAGAGGCATGAATTTTGATTGATGGAAAGGAAAGGCCTTTATCCAGCATCTCAGTTAAGTATTGCAAAATCTGAGGAATACTTGGAACAGTTGTGTCAAAACCTAGTGCCTGGTTCCAAGCACAGAATCTCGTCCATTTTTCTGCATAAGACTTTCTGGTGTTAGGCCTCCCGGCCTCTAAAATAACATCCATCACTGCTTTAGAGAGAGGTGTGTCTTGAATGGCTACATTATCCGCCATGCTGCCAGGTTTAAGGTCCTGAGTTGGTTGTGCAGTATCTGACTGTCTTGTTGGGTCAATAAGTGAAGAATCTGAGGTAATGTCCAAGCTGGGCATTGAGACAAGCTCTTTAGGATTGGGTAACAGTGCTGGCGGGGCCAGTCTGGGGCAATCAGTTTCATTTTTGGCTTCTCTTGTCTGACCTTGAGGAGTACCTTGGGGAGGAGAGGCAGAGGAGGAAAGGCATATACTGTTAGGTTTTTCCAGCTGAAATATAGAGCATCAACTTTCCATGCTTGCTTGTGATAAGTCCTTGTGCAGAATCTCTGTAATTGGCAGTTGTGAGGGGAGGCAAATAGGTCTATGTCCGGGCATCCCCAGTTCCTTGTTATCATGATGAAGACTTGTGGACTCTATTTCCACTCGTGGGGATCCATTAAATTTCTGCTTAGTTCGTCTGCCAGAGTATTGATCCTTCCTGGCAGGAATTGTGCTTGCAGATGTACTTGGTAAGTCCGTGCTGTGTCCCACAAGTTCATGGCTAATCTGCAGAGGGGGTAGGAATGCGTGCCCCCCTGCTTTTATGTACCACATGACTGTAGTATTGTCCATCTTCATCAGTAGTTGTCCTGGATGAAGTTGATCCTTGAAGGCTGTCAGGACATTTGAACAGCTAGCATCTCTTTTTGATTGATATGTAGATGCATTTGACTTGTGGACCATGTGCCCTGAATACATCTTCCTGCCATATGGAACCCCCAGGCATAATCTGATGCATCTGTTGTCAATGTTTGCCTGGCTGTGGGTAAGGTGAATGGCTGTCCCTTGTTGAGGTGACAAGCTTTTGCTCATCATCGAAACTCCTGTTGCAGGCAGGGAATGAGAGTAATTGTTTCCAGGCTGTGGCAATGTTGAGTCCAAACACTTTTCAGATACCATTGAAGTTTCCTGATATGCAGTCTTGCATATGGAATTAGCAGTATGCAGGATGCCATGAAGCCCAAAGCCTGCAGAATTTTTCTTGCAGATAACTGGGTCTTTGTTGCCAACATTTTGAAATAAGTAGTCAGTTGTCTGTGTTTGTCTGGCGTGAGATAAGCCATCTGGGCAGTTGTACTTAAGCTTCCACCCAGGAATATTATCTCTTGAGAGGGTATGAGCTTTGATTTCCTTTTGTTTACTGTGTACCCTAGACCTGTTAGTAATCTTTTTACAAACGCCAGATGCTGTAGTAGGATGTCCTTGTTCTCTGCTTGAATAAGGCAGTTGTCCAAGTAAGGATATATTTGTATTCCTCTTTGTCTGTAAAATGCAATTACTGGTGCCAGGCATTTTGTGAAGACCCTGGGTACAGTAGATAAGCCAAAGGGCAGTGCAGACAACTGGTAGTGCGTTGAGCCAGCTATAAATCTGAGGTATCTTCTGCATGATTGTCTGATTGGGACATGCAGGTATGCCTCTTTTAGGTCTAAAGTCACAAGCCAAGCTTTCTTGCCCAGCATGGGCAGAAGCTGCTGCAGAGTTAACATTTTGAATTTTGGAATATCCAGGAATGTGTTTAGGATAGACAGGTCCAGTATTGGTCTCCAGGCTTTGTCCTTTCTGGGTACCAAGAATAGCCTTGAGTAAAATCCTTGTCCCTGTTCTTGCTGTGGTACTTGCTGAATGGCCCTCATGTCCATGAGGGATGAAACTTGCTTTTGTGCTTCTGCCCATTGATTGCGTGGCAGGTCTGGCATACCATTTGGCCTTGGCAGGGTGTGAAAGTGGAACCTGTAGCCTTGAGATACGATATTTAAGACCCATTTGTTCTGGGTGATCATGTGCCAATTTTGTGAAAAAAGTGCTAGTTTTCCCCCAAAGGAGCTGCCAGAAGATAAGTGCTTGGTGCTGGCGTGCTTGGCGCTGGCAAGGGAAAGTCATTGAGACTGTTTCCTGTACGGCTGTGATTTTTCCTCTTTGCTTTTGGAGATAGAAGCACCCCATTGTTTAGGCCTGTATGAGCCTTGGGGCTGTGATCTGCCTCTGGGGCATCTGTATCTGCCTCTTTGTGGCCTGTCTGACACTGGAAAGGACCAATTCTTTGTAGGCCAGTTCCTGCTAAATCTGTGCGGCTGTACCTGTAAGAAATCCTTCACTGTTTGCATAGATTTAGCTTTGTCCTCCATATTCTTTAACACCTCTTCTGCTTTAACACCAAACAAGGTATCATGTTGTAATGAAAATCTAAAAGCTTTGCTTTAACATGATCGGGCAGATTCTGTTCTTTTAACCAAGCATGCCTCCTAATGACAGAACCTGTAACTGCGGCCCTCCAGGAGGCCTCTAGAGAATCAAAACCACATTGCAAAGTATGCTTTCCCACTTGTTCAGCTGCATGCAATAAATCCTGCATTTCTTTGTTTTCTGCACATTCTGAATTTGTCAACATTTTCTGTTTGAGTTGTCACGTAAGATATTGCTGATATTTAAGCATATGAAACTGACAATTTAAAGCTCTTACAGCCAAGGTAGCAGAAGTACAAATCTTTTTCCCCCATCTGTCCAGGGCCCTTGAATCCCTATCAGAGGGGATAGGGTTTTTTGCAGTGGAAGCCTTGACCCCCTTGGGACCCTGAGAAATAGTTTCTGGGTCAGCAGCAGGGTTTTTGTAAAGATATTTATGAGAATCAGGAACCCTGTAGCATCGGTCTGGCTTAACAGAAGCTGGTGGTAAAGAATCAGGAGACAGACCGGACTCTGAAAATACATCTACAATGTCTAAAACAGGAGGAATAGCAAGGGGCCTGTGCTGGGGTAATAAAAGGAAGTTCTAGATGGAAGGGGTAATTCTTGGGTCTCCCATAGGGGGGAAAGGAAAACTGTCAGAAAAGGTCAAAGAAATAAACCTAGGGGGGTTTTTATGTCTTGCCAGCCTCATGGGGGGAAGGAAACCCCGTTTAAAAAAAGGTAAAATAACCATCTGGTAAATTTCCTGCCAGGTCTTAAGGGGGAAAGGGCCCGACGTTTAGGGCTTGCCTTTTAAGCATTTTTTTTAATGGAGGCCTGCCCGGGGAAGCGTACTTTTTTCGCTTGACCTTTTTTTTTTGTTTGAAGCAAATGGTTTCAAAACTTGGGGGCCCAAAAACCCAAAGGTGTGAGGGGGCCCCGGGGGTTTTTTCCAAACCGGTTTCCGCCCTTTGGTCCCTGGGGTGGAGGCCGTCTTTCCTATAAACCCATAGCCGCGACAGGCCTAAAAGATCTTTACCGGGTGTGTTTTTTTTTTCTTTGGCTTTTTAAATCCAGACCCCACTACGGGTTTTAAGTTTCCAAAAGTAAGAAAAGAAAATTTAAAAGTTTGCTTTAAAAACAAAACCCCGCAACGGGAGGGTCAAGGTCTAAGAATGAAAATTTTGAATTTGTTTCCCCCCGAAAAAAAAATTAACTTTTTTGCTCAGCTGGCAAAAAAAAATGGGGTATTTTCTTTTTTAAACGGACTGAAAAAAAAAAAGGGTCCCAGCCAAAGCTTTTGGGCCCCAAAAAAGCTGAAGAAAAACCCCATCTTTTAAAACCCTGACCCGGAAGGCAAGCAAAAGGCCACCCAGATTTGGAAGGGGATGAGGAGTGAGCGGAAACCCCAAAAAGCTGCCAGTAAAATGATGCATCCCAAAACAGGTTCCCGTTCCTCACACTGAAGGCAGGGGAAAAAGGGGGTTTTTGGGAAAATTAAAGGACAACAACGCCCGTTTTGAGGCTAATTAAAAATTTATGGTTTTTATTTTTAACAATGGGGCGGTCCCCCTACAAATTTTCCTTTTAAGGATTTTCAAAAACGAAACGAAACCAGTCTGTTTGAGGATTTTAATTTGTTAGTAAAAAGGATCAATTAACCGGGTGCAAAAATATCTTTTGGAGCAACCAAAAAAATGGGGGCCTATCTAGTTGAATGGCCCCCAAAAAGGGTTTTTGGGGGAAACCCTTCTGAAAAAAATAAGAAATGCAATTATTTCCTTCCCAAAATTTTGAAATGTTTTTATCTGTATTGTTAAAAAAACCTTTTTTGAAGGCAATAAAAAGATGTCAAAAAATGAATGTATTTCCCCTTTTTTAAAATTTTTAAAAATTGAAAATAGCAGTTAAAAACCCTTTTGGGGGGTATTTAAAGCCAGTTTAATAAAATGAAGTATAGCTTTCAAGAAAACCCGGACAAAATCCTTTTCAAATAAAGCCCTAAAAACCTTTTTTAAAAGAATTTTAACATTTTTTAAGGAAAAAAATTGTTGAGAACCCTCTATTCTTTTCCGCTTCTGGGCAATTCCTTTAATAGATTCACAAAATAAAATTAAAAAGAACAAAAAATTTTTTAAAAAAATTTTGCTTGCAGGGTACCTTTAATTCTATACTTTTTTTTTATTCAAAAATTTTTTCCCCCTTTTTCCTGAAATTTTAAAAATGCACTACCCAATGAAATTTTTGTACTTACATGAAGACCCTTTTTTAAAAAAAAATATAATCCCGTGACATTTTTTTTTCCCCCCTGGGGTTCCAAAAAAAAACCTCACAAAAAAGGGGGGGTTCCTTGCATAGGGGAAAAAAATAAAGTATATTAAATGCCTGGACCAAGCAAAATTTTTGTAGGAAGCACCCGGGAAAAATTTAAAGACCTTGAACTGTGCCATTTAGTAAAGAACTGTTAAAAAAACAAAACTAAGTTCTGATGGACCCTGATTGGGAAATTTGGGGGAGCAAATGAAAAAATTTTATAACTTTGGGTTTTGGGACCCGGGGGAAGAAACAATTGTTTAAAAAAAAAAAAACTCCAGGCCTGGCAGTTTATTTTAAAATTATTTAACAAAATTGAAATTTGGGATATAGCCCGGAGCAAATGGGGGGTGAAAGCCAATTTTTTAAAGGAAAAAAACCGTTCATTTAAGTACTAACCATGATCAATTGGAAAATTTTGGGGCTGAAACCAAAGGGAGGGCCCTTTTTAAATGACTGGAAAAAAGCACAATTTTTGGACCTTTTTTTTTGGGGGTTTCCCCCAAATCCCAAAACCAACCTCTTGAAAGGGAAAAGCTGAACCGACCATTCAAAGGGAAGCCTTTTTTTTGGGGGAAAAAGGAAAAATGCCCCAAAACATTTTGCCCAAAAACTTTTGTTTTCCCCCTTTTAAAACAAGACCCAAAATCCGAAGCGGCAAGTCAACCCCGGTCCACCCGGAAACCCCCAAAAAAAGGGCTCAGGGGGAAAATGCTTAAAAATTTGGCCCCCATCCAGCTGCAGTTTCCTTTGGGTTCTTCTGCTAAGGGCGGCCTGGGCGGAATCCCGGTCGTGTCTCTTTCCCAAAACCCCTCCCAAAGGGGCCCAAAATCAGTTTTTCCTCCAAAAAGTAGTGAGAGGAATACATATATAAAAGGGTTTCCCCCTTTTTTTGTGCCAAATTCCAAATTTTCCCCTTTGGTTTTTGAGAGCCAAAAGGGGAAAAAAAAAGGAGATTTTCTTCAGTTTTTTTTCCCCGACATCCCCAAAGGAAAGGGAAACTAAATTTTTGTAATCTGCAAATAATCAAAAACAGTGTTTAACAAAATTTAAAAAGTACCCCCTAGGTTGATAGGAGGGAGCCAAAAGGTGCCCAAGAGGGGGGGGGGGAAAAACCCGGCTCAGTTTTGATTTTAATTTTTTGGTAGGTAAAAAGTTTTGCACTCAAAGCTGCTCAAAAATGGGGAGAATCCCAAAGCTGAAAAGGGGGGGTGGCCTGGTGGAACTAGGAGGACCCGGTCCCTGAAAGCAGGGGAAAGCCTGCTTTTTTTGGAGTTTGGATGGTTTTGGGGGGGTATGCAAGAAACCCCCGGGCTGTTCCTATTTTGGAGGTTCTGGGAAAATAATACGGGGCCCCCGTGGATGGTCAGTGAGGTCTTTTAAGAAAAGGAAAAAAGTAGAGTGGGTATCCTTTTAAGCTTTTGGAAATTCCTTCCCAGCCCTTGTGGAAA
This sequence comes from Protopterus annectens, assembly GCF_019279795.1. Taxonomy (NCBI): domain Eukaryota; kingdom Metazoa; phylum Chordata; order Ceratodontiformes; family Protopteridae; genus Protopterus; species Protopterus annectens. Next base: position 29,179,947 of record NC_056740.1, on the reverse strand, counting down.
AACTGTTCTGTTTTTGAAAGGCTTTGCTGCCTAATCGACTGCTGGGTGTCCAAGGGAAGAACCCCCCGTTTTAGGAAATTTTGAAAGTGGAAACTGTTTAAAGACCCGGTCCCCTTTCTAAAGGGGGTTGATTCAAGGAAATTTCCTTGGGTTAAAATCCAAACCTGAGGGTTTTTTAAGAAGTGAGGGATAAGGGAAAAGTGTTTTCCGGAAAATTTGAAATTTTGAGGAGGGTTAAAGGGAGGGGGGCTTTTCTAGAATGAAATTGAGGTAAAAGGGGTTTTTGGGGTTCCTTTGGGGGGGTTTTATTCAGCCCCCAGGCTTTAAAAGGGGGGGGGGAGAAAATTTTGGTCTTTTTATTCTGCAAAAAAACTGGGATGGTTTTGTGGAGGAAAAAAAATCCATGCCGCCAGAAAAAATGTTATGAGGGAAAAGTTTTAGGTTTGGCCCCTTTTTTAAGGCAAAAAAGTTTTCCCTTTTGGGAAGCTTTTCTAGAGGGCCTTCTGGCCTCCAAAAAGAATCCATCCTTGGGGTGGGGCTGTTTGTTTAAGGGAACTTTGGGGCCCGAGAGGCATTACTGTAAAGGGTTTTAACTTTTAGAAAGGAAGGCTTGAGGAGGGGGTGGGGGAATGGCAGGTTAGGAGGGGACCAGTTGCTTCCCCCTCTGGGGAAAAAAGGGAAACTTTGGTCTTCTCTTGGTTTAAAAAACTTTGGGGGGGAAAAGGGGGCTCTGCAGTTGTCCCTGAAAAAACCCCCCTTTGTATAAAAACCTTTCAAATTTTTTCAATTTGGGGATTTTTTGGGGGGGAAAGGTCTTGTTGGTTCCCCATCTTGTTTTCTCTTTAAAAATTGAGGATGCAATTCCTTTGGGACTTATACTTTATTTCTGCCAGTTTTTTTGTGGAAGTCTTCTTGGGATTTGTAATTCCGACCTGTTCCAAAAAGCGGTAGCCGAAAGGGGGTTTTGGGTTCCCCCCTTTTTTGTTTAGTCCCCAAATGGGGTTTTTTGTTTTCAAAAGTTGACCACAGAATCTTTAAAACTTAAAAAGTTTATTATGTCACCCTTTTTTTTGTGGAATGTTTTCGGGACCATTTTGGGAAAACCCATTGCAGTTGCCCCCGGGTTTGTAGGTGCGGGGTGCTTTATTTCAACCTGTAGCCTTGAGATACGATATTTAAGACCCATTTGTTCTGGGTGATCATGTGCCAATTTTGTGAAAAAAGTGCTAGTTTTCCCCCAAAGGAGCTGCCAGAAGTTAAGTGCTTGGTGCTGGCGTGCTTGGCACTGGCAAGGGAAAGTCATTGAGACTGTTTCCTGTATGGCTGTGATTTTTCCTCTTTGCTTTTGGAGATAGAAGCACCCCATTGTTTAGGCCTGTATGAGCCTTGGGGCTGTGATCTGCCTCTGGGGCATCTGTATCTGCCTCTTTGTGGCCTGTCTGACACTGGAAAGGACCAATTCTTTGTAGGCCAGTTCCTGCTAAATCTGTGCGGCTGTACCTGTAAGAAATCCTTCACTGTTTGCATAGATTTAGCTTTGTCCTCCATTTTCTTTAACACCTCTTCTGCTTTAACACCAAACAAGGTATCATGTTGTAATGAAAATCTAAAAGCTTTGCTTTAACATGATCGGGCAAATTCTGTTCTTTTAACCAAGCATGCCTCCTAATGACAGAACCTGTAACTCGGCCCTCCAGGAGGCCTCTAGAGAATCAAAACCACATTGCAAAGTATGCTTTCCCACTTGTTCAGCTGCATGCAATAAATCCTGCATTTCTTTGTTTTCTGCACATTCTGAATTTGTCAACATTTTCTGTTTGAGTTGTCACGTAAGATATTGCTGATATTTAAGCATATGAAACTGACAATTTAAAGCTCTTGCAGCCAAGGTAGCAGAAGTATAAATCTTTTTCCCCCATCTGTCCAGGGCCCTTGAATCCCTATCAGAGGGGATAGGGTTTTTTGCAGTGGAAGCCTTGACCCCCTTGGGACCCTGAGAAATAGTTTCTGGATCAGCAGCAGGGTTTTTGTAAAGATATTTATGAGAATCAGGAACCCTGTAGCATCGGTCTGGCTTAACAGAAGCTGGTGGTAAAGAATCAGGAGACAGACCAGACTCTGAAAATACATCTACAATGTCTAAAACGGGAGGAATAGCAAGGGGCCTGTGCTGGGGTAATAAAAGGAAGTCTCTGAGCCTTTTCTTGGATTCTGAGTAATCTTGGCTCTCCCAATGGAAATGCTCCCTTAGTTGCAGGGTCTCACCAAAAGAATAATCCTCAGGAGGTGAGGCGGAAGGGATAGATTCTTCAGCATCAGAATCCTCATAGGGAGGAAGGGAATATTTCTGTTCAGAAGAGGAATCAGAAGAAATGGAAACCTGATCTGAAGATACATATTCTATGTCTTGCCTAGGCCTCTTATCAGGAGGGGGATGGGAACCCCTGATCAAAGTAATTAGGTCTTCAGCCATTTTAAGCATCTGTTTTTTAGGCATGGAGGCCTGTCCAGGAGAATGCTGTACTTGTTTCATTGTCTTTAGAGCTGCTTTAGTCTTTGCCTTTGAAGCTGAAGATGGCTTTACATATAACTGTGTAGGCCTGAAAACACCCTCGGAAGCCGATGACTGCTCAACGGCTACGGACCCATCTGAGGGAATAGTTTCTGAGTGTCCAATACCTTGAGTTTCCAGCGTCCTAGTCGGCTCCACATGGGAGTCGGAAGCGGCCTGTGGCTCTGAGGTAGCGAGCATCAGGGGCTGCGAAAGCGCCTCACTGAGAACCAGCGACAGGCCTAACGGAAGCCTCATCGGTCTTGGACCTTGGATGACTGTCCTTTTCTTTTTCTTTGCGCTTTTTATAAACTCCAGTAGTCGGCTGATCTGACGGCATTATATAATTGAATCTTCTACCAAAGTAATGAAATGCAAAATTGTACAGATGCTTAGTGCGTTGGTTAAATCTAGCACAAAACCGACAACTAGCAACGTCGTGGTCAGGGCCTAGGCAAGGAATACAGTAAGAATGAAAATCCTTATGAGGTATTTGCTTCCCACAAGAAATACAATTAACTTTTTCAGACATCAGTCTAGAGCAAAAAAAAGGTTTCCCCAATGGGGTACTTTGCTTTTATGAAGACTTCGGATCTGAAATTCGAATTTGAAAATCTCAGGAGTCGGCCGACCGGCACTTGCGAACTGCTTTTGCTTCGGGCACCGCGTGGCAAGAAAGACTGAAGAAAACGGCGTCGACTGCATCTTTTATACCCCTGGCGCACTGACGTCAGGGAGGAGGCGACAGCAACAGACGCCGGACCCAGACTTTGGAACTCGGGCCGACTGCAGGTAGCCTGCCAGCAGGATAACCCAACTGTAATGACTGCAACAGTGAAACATGATGAACATCCTGGAACAACAGGTTCCAAAGTTCCATCAGGTCACTCCAGAAGATGTCAGGAAGGGGGATGGAGGGAAGAGAATTGTGGAAGACTGTAAATGGACAACACAGCTGCCCAGTTATAGTGAGTGCATAACTTAAATATCTGATGATGTTTTTTTCATTCGTTCCTCAACAACTGGGACAGAGTCCCCAGCTACATATACCTTGAGTGTTCCTTTTGGAAGGATATTTCAGAGAACTGCTTAAACGAAACCAGCTCTGTTCCTGCAGGCTATGTTCAATTTGTAATGAGTAATAAAGGTATCAGCATTAGACCAGGTGGCTGCTACACAAATATCTTCAATGGATGTTCTAGACCAGAAACAACTGAGGTGACCATGGATCTAGTTGAATGGACCCTCAATAGGTTTAGATAAGGAGAGACCATGCTGAAAATAAATACAGAAAATGCAATTAGTTATCCATCTGGCCAAGGCAACTTTTGAAACTGTTTCTTTCTCATCTAGTCGATTGGGCCTAACAAACAGCTGGTCTGTCTTTCTGAACTCTTTCTGTGCAAGTAGAAAAGTAGATGTCTATGAATAGCTAACAGATGCAGCATGTATTTTCCTTTATTCAAAAATTTTGTAAAGACGACTGGTAAGTGAATAGCTTGATTTATATTTGATTCAGAAGCCACTTTTGGTAGAAAAGAAGGGTCGATTCATAAAGCCACCTGTCTTAATGAAAATGAATGTATGGAGCTTTCAATGAAAGAGCCTGGAGTTCAGAAATCCTTTTAGCAGAAGTAATAGCCAGTAAAAAAGCCGTTTTCCAAGACAGGAATTTCAGATCAGTTTTTTCTGAAGGTTCAAAGGGTTGTTGAGTTAAGCCCTGCAGTATTACTGTTAAGCTCTCCAGAACAAAATTCTGGAACAACCTCCCTGCCAATTTACATAGCATTACACAAACTAACAACTTCAAAAAAGAACTAAAACATTTTTTTTTCCAGAAAACATGGTTATGCTCTGCCAGGACCCTACCTAATTCATATTCTATCATCTGTCTCTCCTTCTATTGAGCAGTAAGTTTTCCGGCTCTGTTTAGGTAATGCTACTGAACTATATTAATATGTATGACTGTACTATGCTGATTATGTTACAACTATTTCTGTACTATAAGCATGAATGTACCATGTTTATAAATACTATAACTACCTGTGTAGTTTCATGTTTTATTCTCTTTCTCCTACCCTGGACTGTCCTTCCAAAGAAATGCCCCCAAACCTCACCGCAGATGGGAGGTGTCTGGGGTCACTGTGGCTACTGAGGGCAACAAAATAAAGGGGTGACCTATGTAAATGTCCGACTGGATCCACCAGCGAATATGATTTTTGCATACCTGAGTACGTTTGACTGGGCAGGATAAAGACTGTCGAACAGACCATTGAACATCCAGTGTCCATTGCAAAACACACAGTAACATGTTAAAAAGACTAATACTATAGTTGCTGCCATGGACCCTAGAGTCTGAAGAACATGTCTGGTGGGAGGAGCAACATGATAAAGAATTTGATGAACTTGAGACTTGGTTGTGGGCACCCAATGAAGGGGTAAAGAAGCAATCCTGTTCAAAATAAGCACCGATGAACTCCAGGTTCTGTACTGGTACAGACTTTGATTTGGAAATGTTGATTGTAATGTCTAAAGATTGCCAAATTTGGAGCATATAGTCCCTGGATTGTACTAGGAGATGCTTGGTTGGGTAGGTGAAGAGCCAATTGTCTAGGTAAGGAAACATCCAGAAACCTTGCAGTTTCAAGTGAGCTACTACCACTGCCATACACTTGGTAAACACTTTGGGGGACTGTAGTAAGACCAAAGGGCAGGGCCCCGAATTGACAGTGACTGGCTCCAAGCCAAAAGCACAAGTGTTTTCAGGAGCATCTGTTCATTTTGACGTGATAGTACACATCCTGAAGATCCATCGAGCACATCGAATCCTCTGTGTAAAAGAGGTAGAACAGACTGAACCATGACCATTCAGAACTTTGGGAAGCTTTCTTCTTTTGGAAGTGAGCGCTTGGAAAAATGGTAAAAAATAGCACCCAAATACTACTTTTTGCACCCAAAAATCTTTTGTTCTAGCAGCCCAAAAATCTGGGTGCAATAACAAGCATCCCCCTAAGATCTCTGAAGCAGGCAAGTCATGACCCCGCCCGGATCCATGTCCCAAGGAGGGAGCCAGGCCCAAGCTAAATAACAGTGAGGCTCTGAGGGGCAAGGATGGCTCTGACAACAGAGACCATCTTGGCCCCCTGGATCCGATGCTGACAGTTTGGCTCTGGGATTCATTCTGATCTAAGGGAACAGGAACCAAACTGGTCACGGATACGGTCCGGGTCAAAGATGCAACTCTCTTTGGCTCCAACACCAGTACTCTCGGGACTGACAAATCCTGGGGCTCCAAAAAGTACAGTTTTGTACCTACCATAAATGTAGATGTTAGAGTGCTAATACAGCTGTAGTCATAACAGATGGGTTTTCCTGCCGTCAGGCGGGTCCCTCTGTCGGCCAAATTCCAAAGTCTAGGTCCGGCGTCGGTTGTCGTCGCTTCTTCCCTGACGTCAGTGCGACAGGGGTATAAAAGAACCAGCCAACGCCATTTTCTTCAGTTTTTCTTGCCCCAGATGTCAGGTGCCCCCAGAAGGTAGGCAATACATAAATTTATGTAATAAAGCAATGCAATATAATCAAAATATAGTAGTTGCAAGCAAATATACCATAAATGAATACCCCAATCAGGTTGTATGAGGAGGTGTTAGCCAACAGGCCTGTCCCAAGAGGGGAAGGAGGGAGGGAAACCTGGACTGCAGCTGTATTAGCACTCAGTAGGTACAAAACTGTACTATGTTCATCGTGCATACAGCTGCAGTCATAACAGATGGGTAGAATCCCAAAGCTAAGAAAGGGGTGGTAGGCACTAGGTGGAACTAGGAGGAGCCAGGATGCCCTGCAAGACTGCAGTGGCAAAGCCTGCTTTGGTTTTGGAGTATAATGGTAGGTGGTAGCGCTTGGAGAAGGTATGCACAGAACTCCAAGTGGCTGCTTCCAAAATATCTTTGGTAGAAACTCCTCCGAGGAAAGCTGCAGAGGTAGCTGTGGCCCTTGTGGAGTGAGATCTGATGCCTGCAGGTACAGTTTTACCATGAAAAGAGTAACAAAAGCATATGCAGTGGGCTATCCATTTTGAGATTGTCTGTTTGGAAATTGCCTTCCCTTGAGCTCCTATAGCATAGGACACAAAGAGCTGTTCTGTTTTTCTGAAAGGCTTTGTTCTGTCCAAATAATAACGCCGCTGTCTGTGGATGTCCAAGGAATGTAGTAGTCTCTCCCCTTTGTTTTGAGGATTAGGGTAAAAAGTAGGCAAGTGGATAGTCTGATTCAAAGCTACCCTGGATACCTCCTTTGGCATAAAGGACGGGTTGATTCGTAAGGAAACTCTGTCCTGATGGAAGATGATAAAAGGCTGCACAGCCATGAGGGCTTGTAGTTCCGATACCCTGCAAGCTGAGGTGATAGCCAGAAGAAAATCTGTTTTCCAGGACAAATATTGCGAATCTGTTGAGGCAGCTGGCTCAAAGGGAGGCAAGGTCAGCTTTTCTAGAATGAAATTGAGGTCCCAAGCTGGTATTGGTTGTTTCCTTGGGGGCTTTATATTCTTAGCCCCTCTTAGGAACAGTCTTAAGAGGGGGTGAGAATAATGGTGGATCAGTGTTGTATTCTGCAGAAATGGCTGAGGCATGGATTCTGATGGAGGAAAATGAAAGTCCACTGCTTAACAGCTCAGCTAAATACTGTAATATGAGGTAAATTCAGTTTTCCAGGATTATGGCCCTTTTTCTCATTCCAGGCACAAAACAGTTTCCATTTTGCGGAGTAAGCTTTTCTAGTAGACGGCCTTCTGGCCTCCAAAATTACATCCTGTACCTCCTTGGAGAGTAGGGTCTGTTGTGATGTTAAGGAATCTTCCATGCGGCCAGATCGAGTGTTTTCAGTTGACTGTGAAAAGTTTTGAAGCTGTGCCGAGTCAGAAGAAGAAGAGGCATTAGAGGTAGGGTCCATGGTGGGGAATGCGTCAGGCTCCTCAGGAGTGGGTGCCAATGCTGTCTTGCCCAGTCTGGAGCAAGGAGAATCATCTTTGGTCTGTCTGCTCTGGTTTTTAATAGAACTTTGGGCAGCAGAGGAAGAGGAGGAAAGGCATAAACTGTCATTGTTGTCCAACTGAAAGAAAGAGCGTCCACTCTCCAGGCCTGTGGATGAAAAGTCCTTGAGCAGAATTTTGTCAATTGGTGAGTTTTGTGGGAGGCAAAGAGATCTATGTCTGGCCTTCCCCATGCTTGTATTATCTCTGTAAAAACTTGAGGATGCAACTTCCATTCGTGTGGATCTGTCATATTTCTGCTTAGGTTGTCTGCCAGCGTGTTTTCCTTGCCTGGCAAGTACTGTGCTTGAAGTTCGATTTGTAATTCCAGAGCCATGTTCCAAAGTGACATTGCTAGCCTGCATAGGGGGTATGAATGGGTTCCTCCCTGTTTGTTTATGTACCACATTACTGTGGTGTTGTCTGTCCTTATCAATAGTTGACCTGGATGCAGAAGGTCTTTGAAAGCTATAATAGCATTTATTACTGCTAGCATTTCCTTTTGATTGATGTGAAGGTGCTTTTCTTTTTGGGACCATTTGCCCTGAATGCACCGATCTGTCATGTGTGCCCCCCAGGTGTAGTCCGAGGTGTCTGTAGTGATGACTTGATTTGCTTGAGGCTTGCAGAATGGGAGACCTGTGTTTGTTTGGCATGCTTGAGCCCACCACAGAAATTCCTTCTCAAGACATGGAATTAGAGGTATTATTGTTTCCAAACTGTGGCTGTGTTGAGACCATAGGTTTTTTAGGTACCATTGAAGTTTCCTCATATGCAGCTTTGCACATGGGAATAGTAGGATGCAAGATGCCATGAACCCCAGAGCCTGCAGGATTTTCCTTGCAGTCAGCCGGGTGAAATTTGCTAGTTCTGAAGTATTGAGTTAGTTGCCCCTGTTTCTCTGGCGTGAGGTAGGCCATCTGGGTGTTTGTGTCCAAGTTGGCACCCAGGAAAATGATTTTCTGAGAGGGTATTAGCCTTGATTTCTTTTTGTTGACCGTGTATCCCAGAGAATTCAACAACATTATTACAAAAGCCAGATGTTTCAGAAGTATGTGCTTGATGTCCGCTTGGATCAGGCAGTCCAAATATGGGTATATTTGTATCCCTTGACGTCTGTAGTAGGCAATTACTGATGCCAGGCATTTCGTGAATACTCTGGGCGCAGTAGATAAGCCAAAGGGCAATGCAGAGAATTGATAATGGGTTGAACCTGCAAGAAATCTGAGGTATCTTCTGCAATTTTGTCTGATTGGGACATGCAGGTATGCCTCCTTGAGGTCCAATGTTACCAGCCAAGACTCCTTGCCCAGCATGGGAAGAAGCTGCTGTATGTGAGCATCTTGAATTTTGGTACGAGTAAAAATGTGTTTAGGATGGATAGGTCCAAAATAGGTCTCCAATCTTTTCCCTTCCTTGGTACCAGGAATAGTCTGGAATAAAAACCTTGACCTTGTTCTTGAGTAGGTACCTCTTGAATAGCTTTCATGTCCATGAGATCTGAAATTTGTCTTTGTGCCTCTGCCCTTTGATTGTGTGGCAGGTTTGGCATGCCTCTCATTTTTGGAAGGGTGCGAAAATGGAATCTGTAACCTCTGTTTATAATGTCTAGGATCCATTTGTCTTTTGTGACAATATGCCAATTTTTCAAAAATAATGCCAGTTTTCCGCCTAAGGGTGCTGCCATTTGAGCCTTGCTTGGCATGCAAAGGGGAAAGTCATTGGGCTTGCTTTCTGAATGGCTGCAAACTATCCTCACCACCTCTTTGTGTAGAAGCTTGCCATTGTCTGCCTCTAAACGATCCTTGAGATTGCATTGCACTCTGCCCCTTGGGCGCCTGTATCTACCTCTTTGAGGTCTGTCCGTGGCTGGAAAGGACCAGTTTTTGGAAGGCCAATTTCTACTGAAATGTGGAGGTTGTACCTGTAGAAAATCTTTCACTGTTTGCACTGATTTAGCATTTTCCTCCATTTTCTTTAATACCTCCTCAGCTTTAACACCAAATAATACATCCTTTTGTAGAGGGGCATCTAGTAATTTAGCTTTGACATGATCTGGTATGGTTTGCTCCTTGAGCCAGGCATGTCTACGTATGACTGATCCTGTAACAGCAGCTCTACATGAGGCCTCTAGAGCATCAAAACCACATTGCAAGGTATGTTTACCCACTTGTTCTGCACTATGCATCAAATCCTGCAACTCCAAGTCTGGTTGTTCAGGTTGTGACATTTTGCTTCTCAACTGTGATAACAGAAACTGTTGGTACTTTAACATATGGAACTGGCAATTTAATGCCCTCATGGTTAAGGTGGCCGAGGTGTATACCTTTTTTCCCCACCTTTCTAAAGATCTGGAATCTCTCTCTGAAGGTAATGGATTTTTAGCAGTGGAGGCCTTAATTCCCTTGGGGCCCTGTGAGATAGTTTCTGGGTCAGCCGCATGGCTTTTGTATAGAAATTGGTGTGAGTCAGGAACCCAGTAGTACCGGTCTGGTTTGACTAGGGCTGGAGGTAAAGAATCCGGGTTAAGGCAGGCCTCCGAATATACATCATCTACTATGTCTAAGTGTCTAAGACAGGAGGTATAGCCAGAGGCCTGTGCTGAGGTAGCAAGAGAAAATCCCTAAGCCTTTTCTTGGAATCTGAATACTCTTGGCCTTCCCAGTGGAAGTGTTCTCTTAAGGTATGCAAGGCTTCCCCAAATGAGTAATCCTCTGGAGGGGAGACTGAGGGAATGGACTCCTCTGCATCAGAATCTTCAAAAGGGGAGTAAGAATGTTCCTGTTCATCCGAGTGCTCGGAAATAATGGAGGCCTGGTTAGAGGAGGGGGATTCTTCCTCCACTCTGGGCCTTTTGTCCGGGGGGGGGGGGGGTGAGAACTTTTAGTTATGTACTCACCATAACTTCAGATGTTTGGGATCCATCTCGCCTACATTCTGAATGATGGGTTCGGAGCCGATCCCTCGGTTCCCGAACTGCACGCTTTATGCCAAAGAGCGAAGTCTCTTATTGGCTGAGCTTACTATATCCCAGGATGCACCACTACCAGTTCCCCAGATCTAGTTTGTCCGCATACATGCACACATGCATACCCTGCTTATATAACATCGTCAGATGAAACAAGATAAAAACAGTGGAGCTCAAAACCGCTCAATCTCTTCTGATCTGCAAGGCAGGGGAAGGAGGGTGGAGTATCAGGAATGTAAGTGAGATGGATCCCATCTGAAGTTATGGTGAGTACATAACTAAAAGATGTTATGTGATCCTATCTCAGCATTCTGAATGATGGGACAGCGTCCTAGCACCTGAATCCTGGGTGGCTCACTGGAAAACACTCCTGAGTGCCATTAGACACCGGTGGAACAAATGATGCTCGCCCTTTAGATGCCACATCCAATTTGTAGTGGGGAAATGAAAGTGTGCGGTTGGACCAAGTAGCCGCAGCACAGCAAATTTCGAAATAGCGAGCTTGGAATGAAAGGCTATAGAAGCCATAGCTCTGGTAGAATGAGCTTTGATAGATGATGTAAGATGTTTATTCGAAGAAGAATAGGCCTGAGTTATGCAATCTCTGATCCATTTTGAGATTGTAGCTTTTGTAATGGTTTGGCCCAATTTATTATCTGAGAAGGACACAAACAACTGGTCTGACTTACGAGTTGTCGAAGTCCTGTCTAAATAGAAGCGTAATTGCCTGTGAACATCCAATTTATGGAGAGTATATTCTGCTTCATTAGAGAATTTTGGAAAGAAAACTGGAAGCTCTAGAGATTGTTGAAGACAGAAACTAGAACAGACTTTGGGGACAAAGGATGGATTAGGCCTAAGTGATACTCTATCCTTGTGGAAAGTACGGTGGTTTAATAGACAGGGCTTGAAGCTCTGAGACTCTCCTTGCAGAGGTAATAGCCACTAAGAATGCCGTTTCCAAGACAGATATTTTAATTGCATGTAGCAGCCGGTTCAAAAGGAGGAGATGTTAATGCACGGAAGCACCAAATCAAGATCCCACGGAGGTGCAGGATGAAAAACTGGTGGTCTTAACAGACTGGCACCTTTAATGAGCGTTTGCATAGTCTGCTGCTCATCAAAGGAGGATCCGTGGATTCATGGAATTTCGAGATAGCAGCTAGTTGGACTTTAACAGTTGAGACAGAAGATCCCTGATTAAACAGGGATGTTAAGAATTTCAAAACCTCTGGGACAGGAGCAGTGATAGGGTCTAAGCCCTTGAGTTGAGCCCAGATAGCAAACCTCTTCCACTTACTGAGGTACAATTTGTTAGTGGTGGGTTTGTGGGCGAAGATAAAATGTGAACAACTTCGGGTCTAGTGTGTGCCTTCTAACTAAGGTTGGAAGTGGAGGAGCCAAGCTGTCAATTTTAGAGATTGAAGGGACTGTTGCCAATGTCCCGACTGATGGATTAGCAAATCCGGTCCAAGGTCCACGGATCGTCCACTGCATGCTTTTTCAGGTAAGGAAACCATATCTGACGAGGCCAGTATGGGGCAATCAGAATCATTGAAGACCCCAGTTGAGAAGCTTTTGAATAACTTTTGGAAGGAGTGGAATTGGAGGAAAGGCATAAAAGTAGTCCTGTTGGCCAAGGTTGTGCTAGAGCATCCTTGGCTGGTACTTCCTGATGTGGAATCAAGGAGAAGAACTTCTGGCACTTGGTGTTTTGTGGAGTTGCAAATAGAGTGCAGCACGGCGTCCCCATCTCTTGAAAACCTGAGCTGCTACTGTGCGGTTTAGAGACCATTCGTGAGGAGAGAGAATTGTCCTGCTTAATTTGTCCGCCAATACATTTGATTTTCCGGGATGTGGGTCGCTACCAAGAAGCGGTAGCTACAGCCCATTCCCACACTCTCATGGCCTCTCTGCAAAGGGGATACGATCTGGTCCCTCCTTGTTTGTTCAGATACCAAACCACCGACATGTTGTCTGTGTGGATGGCGATGATGCCTTGAGGAAGAAACTCGTGTAAGGCCTGTAGGGATAGAAGTACAGCCCTCATCTCCAACACGTTGATGTGGAGAAGAGCTTCGACCGGAAGCCAGGAGCCCTGAACTAGCCTGCCCAGACAATGCCCCCCCCCCACCCTATCTGGGAGGCATCTGTCGTCAGGGTAACCACTGGAGGGAGAACAAAGGGTTTTTCCCTGATCCAAGTTGGATGTCTGAAGCCACCAGCGGGTCCCTTTGCATATTCCGTAATCATGATGTGATGATTGAGGGGAAGATCCTGAAAGGACAATTGAGTTGACAAGAGCCACTGAAGAATCCTCATGTGTAATCTTGCTAGAGGAACTAAAGAACCGTGGCAGACATTGAGCCTAAAACCTGTAGGACCATCCTGGCTGGGGCTTTGGATCTCGAGATCAGAGCTTGAACTTGGCCCTGTAAGGTTCGGATCCTTTCGGCAGGAAGAAAGACGCATCAATCTTGAGTCTATCTCTGCCCTATAAACTTTATGCGTTGAGAGGGGCAGCAAGACAGACTTTGACCAATTGAATGTAATCCCTAGGGAAACCCCCAGAGATGGTGGCTTTGAGGTTGTCCATTAGTAGATGCCTGGTGGTGGCAGTCAGGAGCCAGTCAGAGATAGGGAAACACTTGGAATCCAAGACTTCTCAGGTGAGCCGTCACTACTGCCAAACACTTGGTGAACACCCTGGGGCTGTGGTGAGACCAAAGGGCAGAGCAAAATTGCACAGTAATGACTGACTCCCAGGCTGAAGCGCAGATACCTCCTGGACGCCTGATGTATCGGTATGTGATAGGCGTCCTTGAGGTCTATGGAGCACATCCAAACATCCTTCTCCAACAACGGAGAATGGATTGTAACGTGACCATTCGGAATCTGGATTTCGTTACGGATTGGTTCAGTCTGCTGAGATCCAATATTGGTCTCAGGTCCCCTGTCTTTGGCACTAAAAAGAACCTGGAGTAATTTCCTGATCCGATCTGGTCTGTGGGGACCGTTGGATGACTCCTTTCTAGCAGCTTTAAAGCCTCTGCTATTTCCCTTTGACTGGGTGGTGGGTCCGGGATTCTCTTGGACGGAGGGTGAGTCTTTGAATGGGATGGTGTAACCTCCGGCAATGATCGCACCCATCTGTCCTGGGTGATTGACTCCCAGGCTTTTAGGTGCTTGGCAAACCCGACTGGCTCGGAGCAGCACAGCCGGGCAATCCCTCATGTCGTGTGGGAGGCTGAAGAGCCACGAAAGGACTCGACGGTCTCCAGAATTGCGGCCCTCTGCCGCCTCTGGGACGGCGTCTCCCTGAAATTTCCCGCCCTCTGCCTCTGGACGGGGAATCTTCCTGCTGTTGGGAGAAAAACTTGCGCAGATTTTGAACCACATTTTCCCCCTCCTTTGGCCTTGGGGTAAGGCGAAAGGAGTGGAATAACGGGCCTCACGCAGATACGTTTTTCCCTCTTGCTCACAGCGGTAAGGGTGTCTTTCACCTTGGGTCCAAACAATGAGGACCCATCAAAGGAGCCGGAAGGAAGACTTGAAGGCCTCCAAACTGACACAAACGGACCAGGCTTGTCTCACGTGAAGCCACGCCTGTGCCTGCCGCTCTACCGCCCCTTGCCGCATAAGAAATGAGCCTCATGGGCGAAGTTAGAATGACGTAAGGATAGCCAACTGAGAGCTAACCGACTGGGCTAGCTGCTCAGGTAGGTTACCCGAGAGGGAATCTGACAACTCCTTGACCAGATCCCTCTGAAGTCTTGTAAAATGTGCCAAATAGTTCAGAGACCTCAAGGTAAGCCGCTGAAGTCAGGGTGCTTCCGTACTATCCATACTCCTAGACTCCTTATTAGGAGGATGGATGACGAAGAAGCCTCTGCCACGTCCTGTTGTGTAGCAGATGCCACCACCATGGCATCTACAGCCACGCTTTAGTAAGGAACTCCTCCTCGGGGAGCAGATAAGAATTTATTTGGACAAGAAGGGACTGGTTCCACGGTATCTGGATGTTCCGACCCCGACAAACTAAATCCAGAAGCTTCGTCGAAGCGTGCCGTGAGACACCAGGAGGCGGACGGCTGAGCCCCAAAGGCCTTGAGGAGCACTGATTCGCCAAATCCAGCAGAGGGGTTTGGATATCCAGCCGCCTCGTTGTTTGAGGATCTCTAAGATGTCTGCAAATGAGACATCATCCGAGGACGACTTCGGGACCCCTCCGCATCATCCATATCAGTGTCCGATGTAATAGACTGGGGAGTCCACGTGCTTCCTCTTGCACGATCTCTTCCTTGGGGTTCCTCTGAAGACAACTCCGAAGAACCCTCAGGAGGAGGAACCCCACTGGGGGTAACCTCAGGCCTCGGGGCTCTGCTGGCTACGGACAGGGGAACTGCCAAAGACCCAGTCTCACGCCCAGGAAGGTGCTGGTAAAACGGAGATGGCGAAGAGGACTTGGCAAGGCACTCCTCATGGCCCTGAAAGCCGGACCCCAGAATCCTGGGAGTGTCCGGACTCGGGCCGTGATAGCCGACGGAAGTCCCGCAGCCGGAACACCGAGGCTGGAACCAAGGAGGCCTCGAACCGCATAGGTCCCGAAACATCACCCCGGGTCCAGCCGAAAGTCCCGCGCGTACTACTCGGACCCGAAGGCCCGGAGTAAGGGCCGACCCTGAAATCTCCACCGGCTCCAACAGCACCTGCTCCGGCGGGCAGGCGGTCGGAGGAGGAATGGCAGGGGTGGGCCAAGGTCGCGGGCAAACCAGCTGGGTCGGAACCAAACAAATTTTGGAAGACTGGGGACTGGAACAGTCTTTGGAGCACCCTGTCTATATCAGAATCCGACATCCTCGAGGGACCGAGGAAACAGAGCGGGTTCGAAGGCCTCTCCATCGGCCCCAAGGACTAGGGGACCCGGCTCGAGGCGACTCGATGAGTATCGGGCGAGCGGAATACTGACAGCAGATTCCATCGGTGCCGGTAGACTGGCGCCCGAGGAGGTGTCTGGCCAGCGGGCGAATTCTTTCTCGAGCAGCGGAGCCGACTTAGGTGACTCCTCGCCGCCTCTCGCCCAGCCATCGGCTCCGAAGCCAGAGGAGTCGACACTGGTGGCATCGAGGCAGACCGTTCAACCTCGGCTCCGAAGTCTTTGGAGCCAGGAGAGGCCTGCCTAAGTTTCTTGGCAGTCGGATCCGGACTGGTCGGAACGGCCCCTTTTCTTTTGGGCGGAGAGAGGATGCCAAGGCTTCTTCAAAGGAGGGTTTAACTAACCCCTTAAGAATCAATTTATTTTTCCTCTCCTGGAGGACCCTTGAGGAAAAAGCGTGGCATACACTGCATGACTCCTGCAAGTGCTTTGCCCGAGACAATATACACAGAGCTTAATGGTCGTCTGTGATAGACATTTTAAACCGCATTTCAAACATTTTTAAAGCCCAAGGCCTAGGGGTTTGAGACATGATGTTATACAATTCAAGTCACTTACACAGAAGAGTAAACAACTAATTTTCACTGATAATAAGCTATGCTTACAGTAATAGCTTAATGAAACACTTCCTGAACAAAGTATAGGGAACTCTAACTAACTAAAGTATTACTAGAGACCCTGTATTGAAGGTTGAAAGTCCGGAAAGGCCCTGGATGGAGGGGGAAAACAAACTTAACCCAATCACACACAACAAGTTTTCAATCCAAAATAAAACGCACAAAGTCAGCGATAGCCGTTAAAACAGCTTTTGCTAGCAAAAACAGCAAAAAACTGACAGAAAGTTAGTTAATAAAAACTACTCAGCCCAGCCAGCTCGAGACCGAAGCGGCAAACGAGATCTGGGGAACTGGTAGTGGTGCATCCTGGGATATAGTAAGCTCAGCCAATAAGAGACTTCGCTCTTTGGCATAAGTCGGAGCAGGGATCGGCTCCGAACCCATCATTCAGAATGTAGGCGAGATAGGATCACATAACATCCCCTGATAAGAGTAATTAAATCCTCAGCCATTTTAAGCATCTGTTTTTTAGGCATAGGGCCTGGAGAAGGGCCCTGTGTAGCTGGTCTCTTAGAATGCATGGCTGTTTTAGACTTAGTGAAAGCCTTGATGGAAAAAGAGGAGGAAGGTCTGAAGACACCCTGAGAGGAGGCAGACCTGTCTACATTATGAGCTTCAGCTTCACCACCAAAAGTGGCTTCGGTATCTGTATTCGGGGTGTGGGCCGAGGAGCCTGCGACCTCGGGCACAGAAGACACCGCCAATGATGTGTCGGCGCCTCGCTGAGAACCGGACCACCTGTAGTCGGCTTTGGCGTGGTGTCGGTAGAGGTCGCGGACCTAGTGTGTCGGTCCTTATCTTTGTGTTTTTTACAAAACAAAACTGGAGTCCGAGTATCCGACGACATAATATAGTTAAATTTTCTGCCAAAATAGTGCTGGGCGAACTCTGCCCGACGCTTAATGGTGCGTTTGTTGAATGTAGCACAAAAACGACAGACCGAGACGTCGTGGTCTGGGCCTAAGCAAGGAATGCAGAGGGAATGAAAATCCTTATGCGGTATTTGCTTTCCACATGAAATACAATTATTAACTTTGTCTGACATCGGTCTGAGGCAAGAAAAGTTTCCTCAACGGGGTACTTAGCTTTCAAGATGACTTTGGTTGCAAAATTTTCGTAATTTCAGGAGCTGGCCGACCGGCACTTGCGAACTGCTTCTGCTTCGGGCACCGCGCGGCAAGAAAGACTGAAGAAAATGGTGTCGGCTGGTTCTTTTATACCCCTGTCGCATAGACGTCAGGGAAGAAGCGACGACAACCGACGCCGGACCTAGACTTTGGAATTCGGCCGACCGAGGACCCGCCTGACGGCAGGAGAACCCATCTGTTATGACTGCAGCTGTATGCACGATGAACATCTGAAGGAAGAATCAGAAAAGGAGATACAATATCATGTTAGGTGGATGGAAGACTTGTGAATCTAATGGGAGATGGAGCCGAATAACCCCCATCTGAATCTGAGCTTTCAGGAACTTACTCATCGTCCTATCCACTTCTGCTTCAGAGAGAAACCTGAAGGACTGGAATGCTTCCCTCAGTGTTTACAAAAGAGGGAAGGGGAGACTAGGTGCTATTAGATATAAAACAAACTCGGATGAATGGATTTCTTGGAGTTTGATACACACCCGAAGTATCCAAGAGTTGCACAGGTGAAGTGGAAGATCTAACTAAATCTTTTCTTTGGATCCGAAGTTGGATCCAAAGTCCTCCTTACTTTCTGTGAAGGCTCAGAGGACAAAGTAGTCTTCGGAGACTTTGGTGGTGATCTTTTTCTGTGCCCCGAAGAAGCTTTTGAAGATTTGCTGGGGGTTTGAGCCCCTGAGGAGAAAGATAAAGGTGAAAGCTACATTTATCAGCCATTGCTATAGAATTAAATGCTGCACAAATGGTGCAGTTTGTACCAAAAAGTGTGCTGTTCCCAAGCAATAAATGCATTCCCTGTGGGCATCCAAGTTGGGAATTTTTGTCTACAGGAAGTGCATTTTTTAAAACCAGTCTGCTTATCAGCGATGATAGAAAAACCCACAGAAAAGGCCTATACAAGACAAAGAAAAGAAGAGTTTTTTTTAAACATATAGGTAGGTAAAAATTACCAACAATGGTAAATAAGAATACGCTGTTAAAAAAGGGTAGAAACAAAAGAAATACAAAGGAGTACCACCAATAATGGTACTTACAAATAAATTACTATATTAACAGTAACAGGCTTGATGTAGAAAAAAATAAGAAACTAGAGGGAGGTACGGTTTAAATATATATACAATAAAAATGCAGAACAGAATGAAAAATCGGTATATAGAATTGGATCAATAAACTTACAGCTACCTTGCGATAAACTATGTGAGAGAAGATCCACGTCTGTGCATGATTGTGGCAAACGAAATCCAAGGTGTTGAGCATTATGGGTAAAAGGAGGAGCTCAAGAGATGGAGTCAAAGTCAAGTTGGATCCGAGGTCGGATCTGTAACCCAGTTGTTGAGGAATGAATTTAAAGGACAACATCAGATCAAATAAATAAATGAATGAACTGGCCTAGGCGCATGTGAGCAACCCTTCTGCAGATCTTGATCAGGAATCCTTAATCAGTACCACAAAGAGTAATGCTTGGCAGGCCTCTATCTTCTCTTTCCTCAGTCTCCAAGTTGGCAGGCTGAAATGCTAGCACTGATGGCAGTTCTTGAGGTCATGCTTCTTAGCCTAAGCAAGAGAGACGTTGCACTCTGGCAGCCACAAAAACACTTGCAATGCTTTTTATGAAAGGCTTAAAAGATGAACTGTGCAAGCACCAAAAACAAAATGACTAGCATATGGGCTAGTAAACGCAAAGATCAAGGGCTGAACTGAGCAAGCAGTAAAAAAAGAAATGGGTGACATATGGACTTGTCATTTTCCAAAAGACCAGCACTTAATGTCACGGCACATGCCAATAGAAGTGTACACCCATGAACACTAAGAGGACAGAAAAATATAGGCTGAGGATGGCACTGGTTCATAAGTTATTTCTAGGCAACAGACCAGGGATTGTGGAGACAAGGCTGGAGTGTCCTTACGGCTTTCCAGTCCAATAATCTAGGTTGTGTTTAAAGAGTGTTATGGAGCTACTTTACTTAATATGAAGTACAAACCTGTTCCAAAGGAAAGAGATAGTCTGGGAGAGAGATTATTTTAAAAGGTTCAGTTTAAGTTGCAGTGAAGGTTAACATGTATTGTAAGGGTGTTAGTAGGGTTAGTGGTTTTGTGAAAATAGAGGTCATGCAGGAAGGGTTGTAAGAGGGCTTGTAGGTTAGGTAGATGTCACCTCATAGGAGTTTGTAACAGAGGGGAAAAAAGACTGAGTTTTAGAGCACTCTGCATAGACACTGAACTCAAAAACCTTGCTTTTCACTGGTGAGGAAATACTAAAATCATTTGAACTGGACTGTGTCTTAAAAGGTATATGCTAAAGAGAGCATTATATTCTATTACGAATCTGATAAGGGAGGGATAACATTTTTACATATTTCTCAACTTACTCTATTTTGCAAGGGCACCCTTAATTTTAGCTCACTGTTTTGAGGCATCTCTCTCAACATTAAAGACATTTTTTGAGAAGTTAATAGTAACAGTATTTCCAAGTATTTTCACTTTGGGGCCTTCTTCCCTATTTTTTTTGCTTTGTCCTAAATTCTGGAAATACAAGGATGACAGCTATGAAAATCCTCAGATCTTGCTAGGCATCTACTTCTCTGGAGTACAGGCCAACACTAACGGACTCTGGCTAACAATGGTTGCAGATGACTGCAAACTGGGAGCCATTATCGAATCCCCAAATAATGTGGATATTCTACAAAAGGGCCTTAAAGAAACAGATGCTTTGTGCCAGAACTGTGGGCTCAAGCTCAATGCCAAGAAATGTATACTCATCCCCTTTGGGGAAAAAACATGTACCCATGAATTACCACATAAGTGGCAGTACACTAAACACCGAAGTGTGATAAGGGACTTAGGGACACAGGTGGACAGTGGGGTCTCACCTTCGATAACCACATCGCCACAACAGTCAGGAAATCCTTCTATGTGGCACACCTCATCGCTAAGAGCTTTTCATCCAGAAAGAGGGAGGTCATTGCCCCAATGCACTCATCCCTCAATAGACCCATTATAGAGTACAACACCCTGTTTGGTATGTACCTCACAAGACATCTGCAACAGTTGGAAAGGCCGTATCATCTACTCAGAGGCGATCTCTGCTTAACATAAAAGGCCATGTCAAACCCAGAGTTGTTGGACATGCTAGACTTAAAGAAATCCCAATCCCTCAGAGCCACACACTCTAGGGATCTAAACCCGGTCATCACAATGAACAAAACATGCTGGAGGGATAGGTTCTTGACCCAGAGACTCACCATACTCTGGAACAGACTGCCCATACATGTCAAGCAGAGCGCCTCTTTGGCCCTCTTCAAAAGGAACCTTGACGATTGGATGGGAGAAAGGAAATTCACCCCAGGGATCATGTCAGTCCCCCTGCTAGACAGGGGACGAGAGAAGTAAATATTCTAGGAAGAAATAGCCAGGGAATTGTTATGGCTTGGCTTGTATAGGCCCTAGGGCTGATAGCCGAGTACCAACCTATGAACCTATTTGCTAATCATCTGGTCTAGAATAAGAGGATTTCTTAACTACAGTACATATATGGTAGTTGGAGAGTTCAGAATCTACAAAAAATACCCAAATTCCTTATAACTTATCAATTTGAGGGGAGTGTCATTTACGTGGAAGGTGAACAGGTGTTTGTGTGTGCATGCTTTCTAAAAGATACAATGTTACCCTTTTTAGCATTTAGTTTTAGGCTACTGTCCTGTATGTGAGGTTCCTCTTGCAGCACCTGGGTATCATTTTGAGAGCTGAAACACACAAGCTTGCAAAGACCTGCAAAACTGGTTAGCCAAAAAACACTGACATCAGAATATCCATAAAACAAATGTCAAACAGGAGATATCCCAGTACAAAGCCATTGGGGACACCAAGGGTAATAAGCCTTTGACAGGAAAGTGTGCCTCGTAACTGAATTTGCTGGATCCTTTCTGAGATCCAGATGGCTATCTACCATGTTACACAAAGATTAACATTTAAAATACGAGTGTGTGGAACAGCATTAAAGACCAAGGTCAGTTCAGGGTCTACTGTGTGGACCAATTAACTCATATTCATGTCTCAGTAATTATTTCAAAGTAGCCCAATGGATAAAGCATACTTGAGCTACACTTTACAAATCCAAACAGCTTTGGATCAAGGCACTGTTGGCTGCTAAAATTCTTATTTACAAGATCTATAATGATGCATTACATAATCTTACAGATAAGGATGGTGAGGCTTATCAGTCTTTTAATTGCCAGGATTAGTGATAGCTCACTCCCCTATTACCTTGTGGATGGTGATAACCATAGCTGTTCACCATGCCTTAGGTATAAAACCAGAAGGAAGCAGATGTTGAATAGGTAAAGTAGTAGCTCAGTGATACAGTGCTTCTTCGGACAGACAAAGCACTGCAGCACAACGTTGCGTCCCAAAGAGCTTTTTTCTTTTTACCTCAGAGATAGCTATTAGAACTAGTTTGGAAGTGATCCTTATGGAGGTGCAGACAAGATGCTATGTGAAAGGGGAGGGAGACTGAAGCAGAACCTATCTGGCTATGTGAAAGGGGAGGGGGACTGAAGCAGAACCTATCTGCTAATACACTGGCTATGTCCTCAGGAGTGGAGAAGGTGTTATTGTTGTGTACCAGCTCACTGCAATACTGGGTATTACTCCTAAGACTTCTGACAGGTGCAAAATGATTAGTGACTGTCCACGATATTGGTAGCTATTTATGGTTCACACTTAATTTGTTTTAGTTTTGATTTTGTTACAAATTTAAAAATTACCGACTGGTGTTCATATCTAACCAGTGATAGTCAACTGCCTACATAGGTAGTGTAATTGTGATAAATCCAATAAATCTGAGACCCTGGGGGGGGGGGTTAACTATCTGGTCATGAGGGTTAGTATAAATGAAATCTAAGAAGCACTGTGTGCATTTACTTGCAATGGTGTAGGTTTCACAATTTATAAAAAGGTAGTTGAAACTGCCAAGGATGGTAGCGTTTGATTCAATGGTGAGAGGTGCAAGTTTGTCTACATACACCTTGTGAGATGTGTCAGAGAAGAGGTTCTGTAACTGATTAGGATAAGGTAATGGGCCTTACTGGTGGTAACCAAGATATTGAAGAGTTTGAAATTGTTATCCTTTCCTGCAAGTCCAAATGTGATAAAATTGTGAAGGAATATGGACGCATCAAGACAAGAGACATCCTCAGCAGAGTCTCGAAATGAGTGATCAGCACTGCACCCTGGGAGGGTGGGTGTGTTTTCAATGAACTGGAGCCACGTTTGGTGACATGGATGTCAATATTTGCTAGGGTCAAAAGGGTTCCAAGTGAGGGCATTTCTTGTTTTGAGGCTTTCAGTATTGAGCAAGACTACTTTTACACAGTCTTGGATTGTTTTTTTTTAGGTAGGTAGAAGGAGCAAACTTACACGGCCTAAAAAGTATAGGGTGGAAAATATTTGGCGAATATACAAACGTCTTGAGGAGAGAGGTGTATGCATGCAGGGCTGTTTACCACCTCCTCCCAGGCAGACGCACCGGATCCTCCTGAATTCATGCCAATAACAGAGCTAACTATTGGAATCAATTATCTTGTTGTTTACATTGTCGTCATTCTCAGTGAAGGCAGGATGCTGCTCAAAACAAGATGCATACTAGCATCAGCTACACACTCAAGAGGTACCTCTGTGTCTAAAGGTGGTTACACCCCCATAAACAATGACCATACTGTATGTATACCAAAGGTGAAGGACCTTGTATAGTGAGAACAACAAAAAGTTAATAGCCTGAGACAACCATTTGGATACAAGTCTTGTTTTGACACAGGTTGTCACTTCTTCCCTTCACAAGAAATCAACACTGGATATGAGAATCGGAAAGATTTTGTTCAGACAAGAAATTACCAGAGTTATCTGTGGACATCCAATGCATGCAGTATCCTTTCCATCTCATTTTTAGGTTCAGGAAAGAAAACGGGGATATGGATAATTTGGCTTAAAGTTAACTTGGATACCACTTTAGGCATAAAATGAGTAGTTTTCAAAGATACCCAGTCTCTGAGGAAAATGAGATAGGGTTGACACACCATAAGAGCTTGCAACGCAGATACTCTTCTTGCAGAGGTCAGAGTAATCAGTAAAGCAGTTTTCAGTAGAGCTCTTTTGAGTGAGTACCTTTAACCCCTAGTGGGTGTGGCTTCAGCATTTAAAATAAGTTATCACCTTACATTTTTAACAAATATCCATTGACAGAGGTCATATATCAATACAGTTGCGTTTGCCATCATGTATGCTTCAAGATACAATTTTCCAATACCTTGTGTGTAACATGGTTTTGGAATTATTAATGCAAATATGATCAGGTAATATTTGACGCCAAGAGGAGCAGTAGGAGGTAACTGCAGAAACGCCTGGAGACGTCACTCGGCTGTAATGAGTTAATAACAATTCAGCCCAATAAGCTGGTTTAAATGGAGAAAGTGTTAACATCTCTAACAGAAACTTAAGATCCCAAGGAGCTGCCACCAGTTTTCTCGGAGGTCACTTGTGTAAAACCCCTTTCAAAAACATTTCAGATGAGAATGCACTGAAAGAGGGGGTCCATTAGTAGACATGCTGAGATTGCCAATAAATGAACCCTGATATAGGAGTAGGAAGGGCCAAAGGATAGTAACTATCATAAATATTACAAAACCAGGAAAACACTAGCGTTGAAAGGGTGTTGGTTGTGTTGCTGGCACCAATTAGAAAACCTTTTCTATTTGCTAACATACAATTTTCTAGCTGCAGGCTTTCTTGCCACCATTGTTACCTTCTGCATGTCCTCAGTAAACAGGTGCCTGAATGAGAATTAAGTTCCTATCATCCAGGCAATCAGATGAAGTTATTTGGGATCAGGATGTTTCAAAACAGCCCAGTTCTTGTGTGAGTAAATCCATTCTGTGAGGAAGCTTGTGGTAATTGCCCCTAGCCATTTTCAAGAGGAGGGAGAACCAATGTTGCCTGGGCCAAGAAGGAATCACCACAATGACCTTGGGGGATTCCTTCAGAATCTTCATTAGTACCCTAGATGAATCCTCATTAATACACTAGATATCACTAGAAATGTGTAGAAAAGCACACAGGAACATTCCTGTCCAAGGAAAGGAAAAGGTATCTGCCTTCCAGGCCTTCTTGCATGGAGTCCCAGAGCAAAATTTTGTCAGTTGATTATTCTGAAAGAAGGCAAAGAACCCAACTTCAGGAACACCAAGAGATTAATCAAATCCTGGAAAATCCCTTGATCAACTTTCCATTTGCAAGGGTCTCTCTCTGTTCTGCACAGCTTGTCTGAAATAAAATTTTGCTCTGACGTAGGATGCCACTGCCTGCAGATTGATATTGTGCTGTAAAGATGCATCCCAAGCTAACATGGCTAGTCTGCAAAGAGAAGACCGCTTTCACCCTTGCATGTTGAAGTACAGGAATGTGGTACTGTCTGTAACAACCTGAAGAGATCCAGAGGACAAAAAATTATTTAGAGTTGAGTGCCTTAATCAGAGTAAGCATCTCTCTCACATTAATCTGCTCATCTTTCCTTGGTGTTCCAAACACCTTGCATTTTTATCCCTCCTGAAACTGCTCCCAAACCAAAGTGACAGGCATCTGAGTTGACTAACTACTTTTTGTAGTCGGGAAGGGGAGACCTGTATTTATGGATATTTGCAATTTACACCAACTGATTTCTTTTCTGAAAAGTTGGATTAGAATGGATAATGAGTGTTGGGTGATGGGACCAGAGAGACTTCAGATACCACCCTATCATTCTCATTCTCATGTGGTTTTGCCAGGGGTATCATGTGAATCATAGAGCCAATCCTGAGGTACTCCCTCACAGTGACCAAAGTCTTAGCGGAAAACCCTAAACATAGATCTTTTTCCTCCTGTGGAATAAAGCTCTTAGATCTGAAGTGTCTAGCAGACAACAGAGGAACACAATCCTGTGTGATGGAGTCAAAAAAAAACTTTTGAATGTTCTCCTGGAATCTCATCTTCTATCGGAGATCTCTCACCCAGTTGATAGTTGCTTGACAATTTGAAAGACTCTGCAAAGATAAGCAAGATGTCTAAATATGAAAAATATGAATACCCTGTAGCCTGCAAAGAGCTATAACTGCAGCGAGACACTATGCAAATACTCTGGGTGCAATAGATAGTCAAAAGGTAAGGCAGAAAACTGACAGTATGCTCCAGACATATAAAACCTTAAGAAATGCCTGAGATCTGGATGAATAGGGATGCGATATGCATAGGTTCATAGGTAAGTACTAGACTAGCTGCCCTTGCAGGCCAATTTTAAGCCTAGCCAACTTCCCTTTTTGCACCTGAAATAACCTATCCCATTGGGTTGTATATAGCCTTACCCATTCCATAGTTGTTAATTCTATATTACTCCTAATACCAATATCTGGGATCATACCATAGATAATTTGAGGAGACCCATGCATGGGATAAAGCATTTAATAACTGCCTCTGTCCATTAGTAATACAGGGTGCACTCCTGGCATAAAATTTTTATTTGCCTTCCATGGATCCAAGTTGTGTTTGAAAATAGACAGGAATGAACTTTGTTTTATGTGGACAAGGAGTCTGCTCCACAGAACAGGTATCATCTGCATCTTTTCAATCTAATATTAAATGAGGAAGATGGGGCAGCAAGCTATGAAGTGACAGCATTTTGGCACTATCACAAATTGAAACAAAAGAGAAATCACTGTATGGTAGCTTCCAGATAAACTAATAGGAGAATTAAGCTCTTCCTTTCTGAAGAACGTCATCAGAATCTAATAATTTTATAAAGGTTGTGATGTAAATGACTTAAGTCACCATCATGGGATGAGAAAATGCCAATCACAAACAATAACTACTAAATAGACACATGGATTTCTTTGGTTATATCATCAGAAATTAGTTTACGAAATTAAAATCGAGAACTGGTCCCCAAGCATCTTCATTCTTTGGCACCAAAAACATTCCTGAATAAAAACCTTCCCCAAACTGATTCCATTACTCACTGAGACAACATATGTTGAAGGACAGAGGGAAATGGAGGAGTCTGATCTGGTGTGTGATGCCCGTGCCCTGTCCCAGCAATCAAGGAGCCTCAATCCTCACCACTTTCACTAGAGAAGGAGTTTCACATAACAGGAAAGGATAACAAATACACACAGTAAAGTGTAATTTCCCTTAAGAGCACACAGAGATCACAGTCAGTCCAGGGGTGGTCGCTCACTTGCTCCCCAGGTCCCCAATAAGACTCCCCACTGGCACAGCTATATGGTCCAGATCTCAGCCTAGCTGGGCAAGTTAAAATCTCCAGCACCCTCTCTGTCCAACCAGTGCTTCGTGTCCCTGCCCAAGTATTTGAGATAAGAGTTTACACAACTACACAGACACTTCTGGGGAAGGCTGGCATAGATTCTCCAGCAGTGCCCCTTTTACCCAGACTATACGGTAGTACTTACTGCCACCACCCAGGTAATATTTACCAGCTACTAAAAGGCCCTTATAAAGGTGTCCAATTATTACTGTGCAATATTATTATTATTATCCAACTGGTAGCTGTGACTAAACAGTCAAGGCTTATTAGAGTGACTTAGTACAGTAATCACTACAAATATGCAATGTACTCTAGAGCTTAAATTATCTCTACACAAACCAGTTACAGTAAAAAGTTTTAAAATATTTAATAATAAGTAATTAAAGCCACAAGACAATACTTTCTACTACACAGTCAGTGCTAGTCGAGTTCAGAGATCACACAGAAATACTTAAAAATAATTCAATAGTAGAGTTCTGACATCACAGAAAAACACTAAGTCTAATCTTTCTAGTTTCTAGCTATTCTAACAGAACACAACTCTGAAGATAACTTATATAAGACAACAGGCAGAGTGCTGATGAGCTGGATGGTCAAGACAAAAATGCTTACAATTTCTGGTTCTTTTTAAATTGAAATTGCAGTTCTGATAAACATTACATCATTCTGTTGCACTTTCCCGGAGTTCCCAGGCTACACATTAACTGCATTTACATTCTTAACACTTCCCTTTTGTTATCTTGCAGCTGGTCAGGAACAGATTGATAAAAATACATTTGCATGTTTAAATCTACCAATTTAGCTCTTGGTTAAAACAATAGAAATCATTTCTTCATCTAGACT